>NC_090648.1:23408315-23730815 GCF_040937935.1 Hyperolius riggenbachi
GTGCAGCTCCATAGAATAGACTGTGTAGGTGTGGCTCTCATACTACATGGAAGGGGGTAAGATTTCTGTCTGATGGGGAGTGCAGCTCCATAGAATAGACTGTGTAGGTGTGGCTCTCATACTACATGGAAGGGGGTAAGATTTCTGTCTGATGGGGAGATCAGCTCCATAGAATAGACTGTGTAGGTGTGGCTCTCATACTACATGGAAGAGGGTAAGATTTCTGTCTGATGGGGAGATCAGCTCCATAGAATAGACTGTGTAGGTGTGGCTCTCATACTACATGGAAGAGGGTAAGATTTCTGTCTGATGGGGAGATCAGCTCCATAGAATAGACTGTGTAGGTGTGGCTCTCATACTACATGGAAGAGGGTAAGATTTCTGTCTGATGGGGAGTGCAGCTCCATAGAATAGACTGTGTAGGTGTGGCTCTCATACTACATGGAAGAGGGTAAGATTTCTGTCTGATGGGGAGTGCAGCTCCATAGAATAGACTGTGTAGGTGTGGCTCTCATACTACATGGAAGGGGGTAAGATTTCTGTCTGATGGGGAGTGCAGCTCCATAGAATAGACTGTGTAGGTGTGGCTCTCATTCTACATGGAAGGGGGTAAGATTTCTGTCTGATGGGGAGATCAGCTCCATAGAATAGACTGTGTAGGTGTGGCTCTCATACTACATGGAAGAGGGTAAGATTTCTGTCTGATGGGGAGATCAGCTCCATAGAATAGACTGTGTAGGTGTGGCTCTCATACTACATGGAAGGGGGTAAGATTTCTGTCTGATGTGGAGTGCAGCTCCATAGAATAGACTGTGTAGGTGTGGCTCTCATACTACATGGAAGGGGGTAAGATTTCTGTCTGATGGGGAGTGCAGCTCCATAGAATAGACTGTGTAGGTGTGGCTCTCATACTACATGGAAGGGGGTAAGATTTCTGTCTGATGGGGAGTGCAGCTCCATAGAATAGACTGTGTAGGTATGGCTCTCATACTACATGGAAGGGGGTAAGATTTCTGTCTGATGGGGAGTGCAGCTCCATAGAATAGACTGTGTAGGTGTGGCTCTTATACTACATGGAAGGGGGTAAGATCTCTGTCTGATGGGGAGTGCAGCTCCATAGAATAGACTGTGTAGGTGTGGCTCTCATACTACATGGAAGAGGGTAAGATTTCTGTCTGATGGGGAGTGCAGCTCCATAGAATAGACTGTGTAGGTGTGGCTCTCATACTACATGGAAGGGGGTAAGATTTCTGTCTGATGGGGAGTGCAGCTCCATAGAATAGACTGTGAAGGTATGGCTCTCATACTACATGGAAGGGGGTAAGATTTCTGTCTGATGGGGAGTGCAGCTCCATAGAATAGACTGTGTAGGTGTGGCTCTCATACTACATGGAAGGGGGTAAGATTTCTGTCTGATGGGGAGTGCAGCTCCATAGAATAGACTGTGTAGGTGTGGCTCTCATACTACATGGAAGGGGGTAAGATTTCTGTCTGATGGGGAGTGCAGCTCCATAGAATAGACTGTGTAGGTGTGGCTCTCATACTACATGGAGGGGGTAATATTTATGTCTGATGGGGAATGCAGCTCCATAGAATAGACTGTGTAGGTGTGGCTCTCATACTACATGGAGGGGGTAAGATTTCTGTCTGATGGGGAGTGCAGCTCCATAGAATAGACTGTGAAGGTATGGCTCTCATACTACATGGAAGGGGGTAAGATTTCTGTCTGATGGGGAGTGCAGCTCCATAGAATAGACTGTGTAGGTGTGGCTCTCATACTACATGGAAGGGGGTAAGATTTCTGTCTGATGGGGAGTGCAGCTCCATAGAATAGACTGTGTAGGTGTGGCTCTCATACTACATGGAAGGGGGTAAGATTTCTGTCTGATGGGGAGTACAGCTCCATAGAATAGACTGTGTAGGTGTGGCTCTCATACTACATGGAAGGGGGTAAGATTTCTGTCTGATGGGGAGTGCAGCTCCATAGAATAGACTGTGTAGGTGTGGCTCTCATACTACATGGAAGGGGGTAAGATTTCTGTCTGATGGGGAGTGCAGCTCCATAGAATAGACTGTGTAGGTGTGGCTCTCATACTACATGGAAGGGGGTAAGATTTCTGTCTGATGGGGAGTGCAGCTCCATAGAATAGACTGTGTAGGTGTGGCTCTCATACTACATGGAGGGGGTAATATTTATGTCTGATGGGGAATGCAGCTCCATAGAATAGACTGTGTAGGTGTGGCTCTCATACTACATGGAGGGGGTAAGATTTCTGTCTGATGGGGAGTGCAGCTCCATAGAATAGACTGTGAAGGTATGGCTCTCATACTACATGGAAGGGGGTAAGATTTCTGTCTGATGGGGAGTGCAGCTCCATAGAATAGACTGTGTAGGTGTGGCTCTCATACTACATGGAAGGGGGTAAGATTTCTGTCTGATGGGGAGTGCAGCTCCATAGAATAGACTGTGTAGGTGTGGCTCTCATACTACATGGAAGGGGGTAAGATTTCTGTCTGATGGGGAGTGCAGCTCCATAGAATAGACTGTGTAGGTGTGGCTCTCATACTACATGGAGGGGGTAATATTTATGTCTGATGGGGAATGCAGCTCCATAGAATAGACTGTGTAGGTGTGGCTCTCATACTACATGGAGGGGGTAAGATTTCTGTCTGATGGGGAGTGCAGCTCCATAGAATAGACTGTGTAGGTGTGGCTCTCATACTACATGGAAGGGGGTAAGATTTCTGTCTGATGGGGAGTGCAGCTCCATAGAATAGACTGTGTAGGTGTGGCTCTCATACTACATGGAAGGGGGTAAGATTTCTGTCTGATGGGGAGTGCAGCTCCATAGAATAGACTGTGTAGGTGTGGCTCTCATACTACATGGAGGGGGTAATATTTATGTCTGATGGGGAATGCAGCTCCATAGAATAGACTGTGTAGGTGTGGCTCTCATACTACATGGAAGGGGGTAAGATTTCTGTCTGATGGGGAGTGCAGCTCCATAGAATAGACTGTGTAGGTGTGGCTCTCATACTACATGGAAGGGGGTAAGATTTCTGTCTGATGGGGAGTGCAGCTCCATAGAATAGACTGTGTAGGTGTGGCTCTCATACTACATGGAAGGGGGTAAGATTTCTGTCTGATGGGGAGTGCAGCTCCATAGAATAGACTGTGTAGGTGTGGCTCTCATACTACATGGAGGGGGTAATATTTATGTCTGATGGGGAGTGCAGCTCCATAGAATAGACTGTGTAGGTGTGGCTCTCATACTACATGGAAGGGGGTAAGATTTCTGTCTGATGTGGAGTGCAGCTCCATAGAATAGACTGTGTAGGTGTGGCTCTCATACTACATGGAAGGGGGTAAGATTTCTGTCTGATGTGGAGTGCAGCTCCATAGAATAGACTGTGTAGGTGTGGCTCTCATACTACATGGAAGGGGGTAAGATTTCTGTCTGATGTGGAGTGCAGCTCCATAGAATAGACTGTGTAGGTGTGGCTCTCATACTACATGGGAGGGGGTAAGATTTCTGTCTGATGGGGAGTGCAGCTCCATAGAATAGACTGTGTAGGTGTGGCTCTCATACTACATGGAAGGGGGTAAGATTTCTGTCTGATGTGGAGTGCAGCTCCATAGAATAGACTGTGTAGGTGTGGCTCTCATACTACATGGAAGAGGGTAAGATTTCTGTCTGATGGGGAGTGCAGCTCCATAGAATAGACTGTGTAGAGTATGGCTCTCATACTACATGGAAGGGGGTAAGATTTCTGTCTGATGGGGAGTGCAGCTCTATAGAATAGACTGTGTAGGTGTGGCTCTCATACTACATGGAAGGGGGTAAGATTTCTGTCTGATGGGGAGTGCAGCTCTATAGAATAGACTGTGTAGGTGTGGCTCTCATACTACATGGAAGGGGGTAAGATTTCTGTCTGATGGGGAGTGCAGCTCTATAGAATAGACTGTGTAGGTGTGGCTCTCATACTACATGGAAGGGGGTAAGATTTCTATCTGATGTGGAGTGCAGCTCCATAGAATAGACTGTGTAGGTATGGCTCTCATACTACATGAAGGGGGTAAGATTTCTGTCTGATGGGGAGTGCAGCTCCATAGAATAGACTGTGTAGGTGTGGCTCTCATACTACATGGAAGGGGGTAAGATTTCTGTCTGATGGGGAGTGCAGCTCCATAGAATAGACTGTGTAGGTGTGGCTCTCATACTACATGGAAGGGGGTAAGATTTCTGTCTGATGGGGAGTGCAGCTCCATAGAATAGACTGTGTAGGTGTGGCTCTCATACTACATGGAAGGGGGTAAGATTTCTGTCTGATGGGGAGTGCAGCTCCATAGAATAGACTGTGTAGGTGTGGCTCTCATACTACATGGAAGGGGGTAAGATTTCTGTCTGATGGGGAGTGCAGCTCCATAGAATAGACTGTGTAGGTGTGGCTCTCATACTACATGGAAGGGGGTAAGATTTCTGTCTGATGGGGAGTGCAGCTCCATAGAATAGACTGTGTAGGTGTGGCTCTCATACTACATGGAAGGGGGTAACATTGGTCTGTGATCTTTCATTTTCCAAAGACTTTTATCTGATGTGTGTACCCACCTTAAGGGCCCTTTTCCACTTGTGCGGTGCGAAATCGTCGCAGAAACCGCGGTGACGAATTTGCATGCGGATGCAAATTCATTAGCGTTTGTATGCCAATTTTACCGCAAATTCTCATATGATTTTGCATATGTTTGTATGTATGCAAATTTAACCATGTTAGTGCCTGTGTGCTTTTACATTACTTTTATGCAAAATTGGTATGCAAATTTGCGGTAAAATTTGCATACCTAAAACGCATGCGAATTTCTTATTAAATACATAGTATGTGAATCGCCTTGCAGCGCCTAGCAGCGTGCGGCGAGCGAATTCTGATGGCTCTGCCGTGCAGATTTTTCCTGACAAGTGGAAACAGCCCCATCCACTTGCATTGCGTATGCGAATTTGCATGCAGGAAATGCATGCAAATTTGCGATAGTGGAAACGGGCCCTCAAACATGCATACAAATCCCAGGCACTCATGGGCATCTGGTAATATTCCAAAAAACCCTGCCTACATTCATTAAATAGCCACAAATTGTAAAAAAAAAAAAAAGTCTATTGTTCATAATGGATCAAACTTGGATAAATGGAGCTAGTGATAGGTGGATGCAGGGCCGGGCCGAGGCATAGGCTGGAGAGGCTCCAGCCTCAGGGCGCAGTGTAGGAGGGGGCGCACAATTCATTCAGTTGTCATTCCCAATTGTGTATGAAGCAGAAAGAAATAAGAAAAGGGGATACATAGCAGTGACTGCAAGCCAGATAACTAGATATTAAGGTGTTGGGGAGGTTGTGGGCCCTGTGGCACCTCTTAGTCTAATAGCAATCAGTGTGTGACAGCTGGGGTGGGAGGGATGGAGGGGCGCACTTTGGTGTCTCAGCCTTGGGTGCTGAAGGACCTTGTTCCAGCACTGAGTGGATGTATCCACTATTCAGTCTCTCTTTAAATATCAATTATAAATCCTCAATCATATTCGTTTTCATTTTAGTTCTCAGTCAACAAAGCGTGTAAAATACTTCCACTTCAATCAATAATTCCTTCTTGTAAGTTTCAGAAATGCACTGCTATAATTCTACAGCAAGTGGCATATATCAGAGACTCTGTAACACAATTTTGAGCCTTATTTCTTCTATCCTATAAGTTCCTATAGCAGTCTAATGTGCTCTGGCTTACTGCAGCCTTTCCTAGTTGCACAGTGGCTGTGTTATCTCTGTTATATGATCTAATCTTCTCTCCTCTGTCAGCTCTGTCGGGCTTAGGCAGTCAGGCTGGAATGTGCTGTGCTGCTTGTGATAGGATAGAAGCTATACACACCTTCTCCAGGCCCCCTGCAGCTCTGTATGAGCCAAACACTGAGCTACTCTAAGCCTATCACATGCCATGTCTTTTGTTTGTAAACACTGCCTAAAACTGGCAATTACAAGCCAGGATTGCAGTAGGGAGTGGCAGAAACAGCAGAGAGGGGCCCAGGAGAACATAATGAATAGAATGGTATGCTTTTTATTGTAAGAATTTTACAGTACAGATTCTCTTTAAATGCAGCGACGCTGCTCTTACTGTCTCTCAGACGCCGTTCATCTCCCGTGCTCCGGCCGGCAGCTCCGGGTTTGTCTTCCACTGTTATTACAGCACTCTGCCTCTTTCCTGCTTCAGCGACAACATCTGATAGTGGAGTCAGGCTCCAGTACATTTCTATGTGTTTTGTATTTCTGTAATTTTGTTTTTTCTACTTACATAATTTGTTTGGCTAACGCAGTACAGAAACTTGTTTGTTACTTCCTCAGGAAACCACTCCTTTGTGTGCAGAGACAGCTTACTAAACCACTGCATGATTCATTGCAAAACCATAGCTCCCAGCTGTCCATCTTTTGGAGGGACAGTGCCTCTTTTGAAACCCAGTCCCTCTTTCCCTCTTTCCTCCTCATGTGTCCCTCTTTCAGGACTGATGTCCAGATATATGTAAATATGTATATTTTTCTAATGAAAAATATATTTAATTGACTCTAAACTATATTTAGAATAATGCTGGGGATACACGGTACGTTTCTGTACTGTGTATCGAGCAGCTGATCTGGCCAGCTGATAATATTCAGCTGGCCCGATCATGCCGCTCGACCCGCGCCCTCTCGATCCCGGCCGGCGGACAATGGCAGGGAATCGAGTGGCTGATAAGGAGCGCCGGCGGGGACGAGCGGTAATCGATCCGCGCGCAAGCGTGGACGAGCGGGGACGCGGCAGGGGTCGATCCGGCGGCTGTAGGCACTGTGAACAGCACATTGATTTTACAGTGCTGTTAGTTGCGCTGCGTTACACAGGCTGCTGGAACGTGGGACTTTAACGTCCCACTGTGAAAGCAGCCTAAAATTGATAGGTTTCTTATTTTCAAATGTTAATATGAAGGAAAAGGAACCAGGATAGAAAGGACCAGTGTGGTTTGAATTATAAAACAACATATTTTTCCTATGATATCTTTATGGCATGCGTGACTAGGGGGTGTGTCCGGGGCGTGACTAGGGGTGTGTTGGGGTGTGGCTTAAGTGTCCCTCTTTCTTATTTCAAAAAGTTGGAAGGTATGGCAAAACAGTTCTACGCCAAGTTTATACTACAAATCGTAAGCTCTAAGCGTTTTTGTGAGAGATTTTGTTTAACGGTTTTCATTTTTATGCGAATGATTTTGTATGTGTTTTTGTTTTGCGATGTGCAGGTTTTTTTGTGTGTGCAGACAAAGAGGTAGTGCACTCTTTCACCCGGAACTGAAAGTCTTTTAAAGTGAAGCTGAACTCTTTGCACAGGACAAAAAGAAACCATAGAGAAATGCACCCTGTGTGTATTTAGAGAGATTAGCATGGCTAATGCCCCCTCATATGTGACTAATCACAACTGTAATTTGATCTCTCAGCTGTGTCCGCTGGCTGCTACAACAGAGCAGCTAATTGGTAAACACAGGATATGTTAACGATATGTCTGTTTCCATGAAAGCAGGAAGTAGACACACTGCAGATTTATTACAGGATTTGTATCAGCTGTAACAAAGAAATGTTTTTCTTTAACTACTTGAGGGCAGCAGTGTTAAACCCCCCCCCCCCCTAAAGACCAGGCCATTTTTCACTAAATAGGCCACTGCAGCTTTAAGGGCTCTCTGCAGGGCCGCACAACTCAGCACACAAGTGACCCCCCCCCCACACACACTTTCTTTCTGCCCACCTACAGAGCTCTCTGTTGGTGAGCAATGATTGTTCCCCCAATGTTTATTTTTTTTTTTTTTTTATATAAATATTTATACTATTATTTTTAAAATAAATTTGACCATTTTCTCTGTGTTTTTTTTTTTTTTCCATTCTGCCCTCCCTCCCCCCATGAACACTGTCACAGGCATTCAAGCGGGCATTCCGTCATTCAAGTGGGGATGCGCGCTGCAAACTCCGCCCTCAGGACCGCACGCTGATCAGCATTAGGCAGTCCTGGGGCTGCCGCCGTGCCCACGCCAATTGGCATGGAACGGTCCTCAAAAGTATATGCTGTTGCATATATTTTGGAGCAGATAGAAAGTTCTGCGTTCACTGTCACTGTACAAAGTGTAATCGCTCAGAAAATGGTGCAGGACCCACGTTTGCGCATGAGAAGAAAGCTCATCGCTCATGTCAAAACAGACACATAGGGTATCATTCAGGGCTGGTGCACACCAAAACCCGCTAGCAGATCCGCAAAATGCTAGCATATTTTTAAACGCTTTTTTTTATTTTTATGAGGCGGTTTGCTAGCGTTTTGCGGATTGCTGCTGCGGTTTTCAGTATAGTAGATTTCATATATTGTTACAGTAAAGCTGTTACTGAACAGCTTCTGTAACAAAAACACCTGCAAAACCGCTCTGAAGTGCCGTTTTTCAGAGCGGTTTGCGTTTTTCCTATACTTAACATTGAGGCAGAAACGCATCCGAAATCCAAAAAATGCCTCACCCAGGCATTTTTCGTTTCTGCAAAACGCCTGCCGCTCTGGTGTGCACCACCCCATTGAGATACATTGACCAAGCAGATCCGCAGCCGCAAGCGGATCTGAAAACGCCCAAAAAGCCGCTCGGTGTGCACCAGCCCTTATAAAGCATTTCCGCATACGGAAATGCTAAAAACAGCTGACTTTACCGACCACTCGGCAAAGTCAGCATTCATAAAGGCTCTTTCCGCATGAAAAAATGACATTACCGAGCAGAGTGATAAATCACCGCCTTGTGCGGTGATTATCGGAACAAATGTAGCAAAATGTTAATTCATAAAGAATACCGCCAGCGGTGCAACGTCGGAAAGTCCAGCTCCCTCTGATGTGGCGATACTAATGTAAGTGAATGGAGACACACAGACCTCCCAGGCAGCTGCAGCAGAGCGGAACACAGAGAAATGTATCAACTCGGCAGCTTCCGTGTCTCCGCAAGCCTACCGCCTGCCTAGTTCGGGGAATCTCCACACTGCTTCCGCACATGGATACTTCTTTATGAATGCCCACCCAGAAGTCTAAAACACCGCCAGCGGTGTTTTTCCGCATCGATTCCCCTTACCGACAGCCTCTTTATGAATGATACCCATTCTGAAGATATTTCATTACACAATCGCCTTTACAGCGATTCTAGAAACGCTAGCGATTAAAAAGAAAACAAAAACAAACTCTGCACTTATTCACACCTAGGGAGTTTTGCGTTTTATTTGTTTTTGTTGTTTTGAGCGCCGGCGCTTTTTAAAAATCCCCTGAAATCGTTAGTGCAATGATTTCTTATGGGACAGTTCATATCAGCTCATTGCGTCCGCTTTCCGCTCAGCAAAATTATGCATGTACCATTTTCGGGGTGATTTTTCTACAATAGAAGGTATTGGAAAAAGCACAAAATGCTCACAAATTGCTTTATCCGGCTATTGCGTTCATGCTCTTATGAATAAATACAATGGGCCTGATTCACAAATTGGTGATAACCCAGTTATCACACCTAAAATACTTTAGGCGTGATAACCATTGCAGCACGCTGGTTAAAAGCCCTTTATCACGCTTAAACTCAGTTTAGGCGTGAAAAGTTTAGACGTGATAAGTTTAGGCGTGATAAGTTTAGGCGTGATAAGTTTAAATAAGTTTAGATTGCGCGCAAAGCCCTGCGTGCAAAGCAGTGCCATTAAACAATATGCGACGTTTCGCGCGCACCAGACTTTGCTAGCGCAAAACTTTTGATCAGCTGTGCACTGCGGTGCTAACCCAGTTGGTGCTATAGTTATCACGCCTAAACTTATCACACCTAAACTTATCATGCCTAAACTGAGTTTAGGCGTGATAAAGGGCTTTTCACCAGTGTGCTAACTGTTAGCACCGCTTTGTGAACCAAGCTCATTGTATTTATTCATTTTTGGGTGAAAGAGTTCACTTCCTGACTGACATCAGGAAATGGAAAAACGGAATTGCTCTGCAAAAGCGCTTACAAAAGTGCTTTGTACAAAATCATAGCACGCAGTTGAGTGCCCAAAAACTTGCATTCTCATAAACTTGCCTCAGGCGGCAAAAAGTCTATAACCAGCCCTGCTGATGATTGGCTTTAAAGGATACCCGAAGTGACATGTGACATGATGAGATAGACATGTGTATGCACAATGCCAAGCACACTAATAACTAGGCTGTGCTCCTTTTTTTCTTTCTCTGCCTGAAAGAGTTAAATATCAGGTATGTAAGTGTCTGACTCAGTCCTGACTCAGACAGGAAGTGACTACAGTGTGACCCTCATTGATAATAAATTCCAACTATAAAACACTTTTCTAGCAGAAAATGGTTTCTGATAGCAGGAAAGAGATACAAGGGGTCAATAGTTCATACAGATTTCAGCTCTGGCATACTACAATGAATGTGTCATTGAGCAAAAACAATAAAACTGTTAAAACTAAAAAAAGTAGATTTAAACATAAAATAAAAGTGTGGAATATGTCAAAAAGTCATTTTTAGGAGAAGGACGATAGATGTACTGTAATTGTTTATTTCATTTGTTAATTTTCGCTTCGGGTGTCCTTTAAGCAGGCTGTGAAGTTGTAATAGGCTTGGCTATGTCTAGAAGCTTGGCCAGCGAGCCTACACTGCGGAGTGTCACACTGGGGTGGTGCAGTGTGCATAATTCAATTGATGCATTGCTGCCGCAGCTTAATGCAACCCTATGGGGTTCATACTTTCCATGTTGCATTACACTGCGCCAGAAGTCCCTAATCTAATTGCGAGCGCAGAACTACTTTACTGCACGGGATCCACGGCGACCTGCAGCGATCTGCGTTGGCCCAGAAGTCATGCTAGTCCTACGGCAACGTGGAGTTTATTAAAAGGTCGACGTTGCAGCGTGCATGCGCAGAAGCAGATTTTTACAATACGCTACCGTGCACTTCTGCATACCCCAAAGCAGGAAGTGACCAAAAGCGCGTGTCACTTCCTGCTTGGCTGGTGGCCAGACGGTGCGCAGTGTTCCTGAAAGGCCTATTTCTGGTGGTATGATGTGGTGTGGCACACTTGCAGAACCACAACGCTACCGCAAGTTTGCAGTGTGAAACCGGCCTGAGGGGATTTCCAATTAGGACCAGATTTCTGGAAAGACCACAAAAGCCCAGGCCTTGGGCGGCTGCAGACCAATAGGGCACCTAAACTTTAAAAAGGGGTTGCTACATTGAAAAGAGGGGGCTGAACATGGAGAGCAACACGTGAAAAAGGGAAAATGATGCCTAACGGGGCTGCTTATGAAAGAGAGGGGCTGCTGTACATAAATGTTACACGTGGAATAGGGGGCTGCACAAGAACTGGAAGCTAGAGATGGGCCGAACATCACATTTTAGGTTAGCACTAGGGATGCTCATCCGGAATTGACGGAATTGATATTTCCGCATTACCGGCTGGAATTTGCATTTCCGTGTCGGTATGAGGAATCCGGAATTTTATAGTAGGCGGCACCGGACAAATTTACAGTACAGGTAGTCCTCGGTTAACGAACTAGATAGGGACTGCCCAATCGTTCTTAACCTGAATCTGTCCGTAAGAAGAATATGGGCAGCGGAAGGTAAATAGAGGCCTACTCACCTGATCCTCGGCGGTAGAAGGTGCCCGGAAGGTCAGCAGCCCGTCCTCTTGCTTCCTCCATTGTTACCCGGCGGCTCCTGGCTTCACATGCGGCGCATAATGACGTAATCAGGAAGAGCCCCCTAGTGGCGGTGCTTCCTAATTGCGTCATTAAGCGCCGCATGTGAAGCCAGGAGCCGCCGGGCAACAATGGAGGAAGCGAGAGGACAGGCTGCGGACCTTCCGGGCACTACGAGGGCACCTTTCTACAACTGAGGATCAGGTGAGTAGGCCTCTATTTACCTTCCGCTGTCCATATTCTTCTTTTTCAACGGGGCAGAACAGGTAGTCACTGGCGGGCGTGACGTCATGCGACAGGGCGGAGCTATGGTCACGGCGATCGTATCGGCGGGTTGTTCATAAGTCGGGCGTTCGTAACCCGGGGACACTCTTAAACACAATCTTCATGATCATCTTAACTGGCAGAAGAAACCAAAAACGATGTAGCAAATGAGCAACTGACGGACTGAGTAATGCTTCCGAAAGTTACGGAAGTCCAGATAAAAATTACGGAAACATACATACGGAATACCACGGAATACAGCCGGAATACCGCTGGAATGTACAGGTAGCGGAATTTAGTAAATCTGTTATTCGCTGCATGCTCCACAGACTTACATGACAGGCAGCTGCCAACTTTGGCGGTTAATAACAAAGCACCAAATACCAAACACAACAAGGACAAAAAGATCACCTCACCTTGGGTATGTACCAACAAAAAGTCGGCCAGCCGGTGCTCAGTGTCATGCAGGTCCACCATACCTGTAAACAAACAGGCCACAACGAAAAGAAGACACGGCACTCAGAAGCTGTGTGCAGCAGCAAGCTGTATTGAAGCAGACAGTACACTACATGTTTCTGGCGGAGCCCTTCATCAGGTTTGTGAAATACCAAACACACCAGATTTTCAGGGTATGTGGAGGGGGACAGTGGGCACAAGAGGAAAAACAACCTTATAGTTTTTGAGAAAATCGATTTGTAAGTTTCAGTAGGAAAAAAGAATAGATTTAAATGTGGTAAATGACAGATAATGTAGCAACCTAATGGTAGAAATTTATATATATCAAATTTCATGACAGGGTATCCAGGGGGTCCATACCCAGTGCGTACCGGCCCCCTGGAAACCCCTCCGGAGCCGCAACACTTTGTCCAGGGATCTCTATACAGCCGCAATATGGCTGTATAAAGCAATTTTACATATTTTTTGAAACATTTTTATTTTCCTTTTTTTATGTTCAGTGTTGGATTTGTAAAAAAAAAAAATTACGTGGGGTCCCTACTTTAACCCCTTGTTCCCCATGCAGGCTGGGACAGAGAGACAGAGAGACTGCAGAGCCCCGGCCGTGTGGGGCTTCACACCCTCAGCTATACCAAGCCGCATGGTCCATGGTATGGTGGGGCTCCGGGGGAGAGGGGCAGCCAAGCCTCCCCCTCTCCCCCGGGTGGGGGGATTGGCCTCTGGGGGGTCCCCTTCTTGAGGCTGGGTTGACAAAGCATAAAGTGAAATGCTGTGTTTTATGTCACGTTTTACGTTAAACTGGAAAAGTGAAAGTCGGCACAAGAACAGAGCCAGTGATATGCCCTATGTTAGGAAACGGTAGAAAGGAAACGGTACCTGAAGCCAACTGCAATCTGCAAGAGCAGCCCCATACTAAGCCTGTAAAGCTTTGTGATGTCATAGTGGCCATGTCCATGCCCCAGCATGCTTCAGTGTAGTGTCACCTAGGCTATGGTTACATCACTGTTTAGACAAAGCCTGGTGCAGGGGAGAGATTAGCACAGGTACAAGGGGAGGGGCTCAATTCTCATGTTACATCACTGCTTAGAAGAGGCCAGGTGCAGGGGAGAGATTAACATAGGTTAAGTGGGAGGGACTAACTTCTCATTTTACATTACTGCTTAGACGAGACCAGGTGCCGGGGAGAGATTAGCATAGGTTCAGGGGGAGGGACTAACTTCTCATGTTACATCACTGCTTAGACGAGACCAGGTGCAGGGGAGAGATTAGCATAGGTTCAGGGGGAGGGGACTAACTTCTCATGTTATATCACTGCTTAGACAAGGCCTGGTGCAGGGGAGAAATTAGCATAGGCTCAGGGGGAGGGACTAACTTATCCTGTTACATCACTGCTTGACAAGGCCAGCTGCAGGGGAGAAATTAGCATAGGTTCAGGGGGAGGGACTAACTTCTCATGTTACATCACTGCTTAGACAAGGCCTGGTGCAGGGGAGAGATTAGCATAGGTTCAGGGGGAGGGACTAACTTCTCATGTTACAGCACTACTTAGACGAGACCAGGTGCAGGGGAGAGATTAGCATAGGTTCAGGGGAGGGACTAACTTTCTCATGTTACATCACTGCTTAGACAAGGCCTGGTGCAGGGTAGAAATTAGCATAGGTTCAGGGGGAGGGACTAACTTCCCATGTTGCATCACTGCTTAGACAAGGCCTGGTGCAGGGGAGAGATTAGCATAGGTTCAGGGGGAGGGACTAACTTCTCATGTTACATCACTGCTTAGACAAGGCCTGGTGCAGGGGAGAAATTAATACAGATTTAGGGGATGAGGCTACATTCTAATGTTATATCACTGCTTAGATAAGGCCAGATGCAGGGGAGAGATTACCATAGGTTCAAGGGGAGGGGCTTAGTTATCATGTTACATCAGCCTGCCCTGGTCTGGACTTTCAGCAAACCTGAACATCTGCATCTTGTAAATATGTCTCAAAGCCACACAGTATCTTCATGGCGTGCATGGAAAAAGGCTGGCAGGAAAAAAATGGCGCCGGTGGATAAACAAAATCTTAATAACGATAAACATTGATGTGGAACTTGGTTAACAATAAATACTGTTTAAAAAACAGATGGGAGATAATAACGAAAAAGATATTAACGTTAAAAATTGTTGTGTAATTCAACAATACAGCTGAACCCCACCCTACTCTCACACAGAACCTTCACCTGGTGGTGCCTAAAACTAACCACTCCCCTGGTGGTTCCTAACCTTAACCACTTCCTCCGCTCTGTGGTGCCTAACCCTAACCACCCCCCAGTGTTGCCTAAAACTAGCCGTCCCCCGGTGGCGCCTAACCCTAACCACTCCCTCTGCAGAAACACCCTTTTACACATAGAAATGATCATATCTTTGATAACATACAATCTGTACATACAAACAAAATAATATGACAAAAACTATAACGTTGCAAGCTTCAGAAATGATAACATATTTCAAAAACTGTAATGTTCTAATGTTGTTACGATATTTATCCGGCACTCTTTTTTCTGCTTTCTCGCTGTGTTAATGATAGATGCATTAGAGTCTATGGTGGCTGCCGACGCCCTTTTTTCCTGCTACCATCTTCATGTAAATGAGTAACAAACTCCTGGCTCCAGTCCTGCTTCGGGATCCTCTTCTGCCATCCACCGATGCCTGCTGCTCCTGCTGCCATGATCCTGGCTCCAGTCCTGCTTCGCGATCCTCTTCTCCCATCTACCGCTGATACAGCCGCCGAACATCGCTTGCCGGTGAGTCCCAATTAACCGCATGGTGATTACGCAATCAGGACACGTGCGCCGGGGTCACGCATGCATGACCCTGGCACATGTGTACTGGTTGCGTAATCCCTGCGCAGCTAATTAGGACTCACCGGCCAGCGATGTTCAGCGGCTGCAACAGCGGTAGATGGGAGAAGAGGATCGCGAAGCAGGACTGGAGCCAGGATCATGGCAGCAGGAGCAGCAGGCATCGGTGGATGGCAGAAGAGGATCCCGAAGCAGGACTGGAGCCAGGAGCGCGGCGGCAGGAGCAGGTAATGTATATACCGCTTCCCTGCGCACCTCTGCATCCCAAAATCTATACCTTCGCCGCATAAGATGCACCCACTTTTCCCCAAAAGTTTTGGGGAAGAAAAAGTGCCTCTTATACGGCGAAAAATACGATATTTTTTTAAACATTTTTATTATGTTCAGTGTTGGATTTGTAAAAAAAAAAATTACGTGGGGTCCCTACTTTAACCCCTTGTTCCCCATGCAGGCTGGGACAGAGAGACAGAGAGACTGCAGAGCCCCGGCCGTGTGGGGCTTCACACCCTCAGCTATACCAGCCCGCATGGTCCATGGTATGGTGGGGCTCCGGGGGAGAGGGGCAGCCAAGCCTCCCCCTCTCCCCCGGGTGGGGGGATTGGCCTCTGGGGGGTCCCCTTCTTGAGGCTGGGTTGACAAAGCATAAAGTGAAATGCTGTGTTTTATGTTAAGTTTTACGTTAAACTGGAAAAGTGAAAGTCGGCACAAGAACAGAGCCAGTGATATGCCCTATGTTAGGAAACGGTAGAAAGGAAACGGTACCTGAAGCCAACTGCAATCTGCAAGAGCAGCCCCATACTAAGCCTGTAAAGCTTTGTGATGTCATAGTGGCCATGTCCATGCCCCAGCATGCTTCAGTGTAGTGTCACCTAGGCTATGGTTACATCACTGTTTAGACAAAGCCTCGTGCAGGGGAGAGATTAGCACAGGTACAAGGGGAGGGGCTCAATTCTCATGTTACATCACTGCTTAGAAGAGGCCAGGTGCAGGGGAGAGATTAACATAGGTTAGGTGGGAGGGACTAATTTATCATGTTACATTACTGCTTAGACGAGACCAGGTGCAGGGGAGAGATTAGCATAGGTTCAGGGGGAAGGACTAACTTCTCATGTTACATCACTGCTTAGACGAGACCAGGTGCAGGGGAGAGATTAGCATAGGTTCAGGAGAGGGACTAACTTTCTCATGTTACATCACTGCTTAGACAAGGCCTGGTGCAGGGTAGAAATTAGCATAGGTTCAGGGGGAGGGACTAACTTCCCATGTTGCATCACTGCTTAGACAAGGCCTGGTGCAGGGGAGAGATTAGCATAGGTTCAGGGGGAGGGACTAACTTCTCATGTTACATCACTGCTTAGACAAGGCCTGGTGCAGGGGAGAAATTAATACAGATTTAGGGGATGAGGCTACATTCTAATGTTATATCACTGCTTAGATAAGGCCAGATGCAGGGGAGAGATTACCATAGGTTCAAGGGGAGGGGCTTAGTTATCATGTTACATCAGCCTGCCCTGGTCTGGACTTTCAGCAAACCTGAACATCTGCATCTTGTAAATATGTCTCAAAGCCACACAGTATCTTCATGGCGTGCATGGAAAAAGGCTGGCAGGAAAAAAAGGGCCCGGCTGGATAGCAAAATGGCGCCGGTGGATAAACAAAATCTTAATAACGATAAACATTGATGTGGAACTTGGTTAACAATAAATACTGTTTAAAAAACAGATGGGAGATAATAACGAAAAAGATATTAACGTTAAAAATTGTTGTGTAATTCAACAATACAGCTGAACCCCACCCTACTCTCACACAGAACCTTCACCTGGTGGTGCCTAAAACTAACCACTCCCCTAGTGGTGCCTAACCTTAACCACTTCCTCCGCTCTGTGGTGCCTAACCCTAACCACCCCCCAGTGTTGCCTAAAACTAGCCGTCCCCCGGTGGCGCCTAACCCTAACCACTCCCTCTGCAGAAACACCCTTTTACACATAGAAATGATCATATCTTTGATAACATACAATCTGTACATACAAACAAAATAATATGACAAAAACTATAACGTTGCAAGCTTCAGAAATGATAACATATTTCAAAAACTGTAATGTTCTAATGTTGTTACGATATTTATCCGGCACTCTTTTTTCTGCTTTCTCGCTGTGTTAATGATAGATGCATTAGAGTCTATGGTGGCTGCCGACGCCCTTTTTTCCTGCTACCATCTTCATGTAAATGAGTAACAAACTCCTGGCTCCAGTCCTGCTTCGGGATCCTCTTCTGCCATCCACCGATGCCTGCTGCTCCTGCTGCCATGATCCTGGCTCCAGTCCTGCTTCGCGATCCTCTTCTCCCATCTACCGCTGATACAGCCGCCGAACATCGCTTGCCGGTGAGTCCCAATTAACCGCATGGTGATTACGCAATCAGGACACGTGCGCCGGGGTCACGCATGCATGACCCTGGCACATGTGTACTGGTTGCGTAATCCCTGCGCAGCTAATTAGGACTCACCGGCCAGCGATGTTCAGCGGCTGCAACAGCGGTAGATGGGAGAAGAGGATCGCGAAGCAGGACTGGAGCCAGGATCATGGCAGCAGGAGCAGCAGGCATCGGTGGATGGCAGAAGAGGATCCCGAAGCAGGACTGGAGCCAGGAGCGCGGCGGCAGGAGCAGGTAATGTATATACCGCTTCCCTGCGCACCTCTGCATCCCAAAATCTATACCTTCGCCGCATAAGATGCACCCACTTTTCCCCAAAAGTTTTGGGGAAGAAAAAGTGCCTCTTATACGGCGAAAAATACGATATTTTTTTAAACATTTTTATTATGTTCAGTGTTGGATTTGTAAAAAAAAAAATTACGTGGGGTCCCTACTTTAACCCCTTGTTCCCCATGCAGGCTGGGACAGAGAGACAGAGAGACTGCAGAGCCCCGGCCGTGTGGGGCTTCACACCCTCAGCTATACCAGCCCGCATGGTCCATGGTATGGTGGGGCTCCGGGGGAGAGGGGCAGCCAAGCCTCCCCCTCTCCCCCGGGTGGGGGGATTGGCCTCTGGGGGGTCCCCTTCTTGAGGCTGGGTTGACAAAGCATAAAGTGAAATGCTGTGTTTTATGTTAAGTTTTACGTTAAACTGGAAAAGTGAAAGTCGGCACAAGAACAGAGCCAGTGATATGCCCTATGTTAGGAAACGGTAGAAAGGAAACGGTACCTGAAGCCAACTGCAATCTGCAAGAGCAGCCCCATACTAAGCCTGTAAAGCTTTGTGATGTCATAGTGGCCATGTCCATGCCCCAGCATGCTTCAGTGTAGTGTCACCTAGGCTATGGTTACATCACTGTTTAGACAAAGCCTCGTGCAGGGGAGAGATTAGCACAGGTACAAGGGGAGGGGCTCAATTCTCATGTTACATCACTGCTTAGAAGAGGCCAGGTGCAGGGGAGAGATTAACATAGGTTAGGTGGGAGGGACTAATTTATCATGTTACATTACTGCTTAGACGAGACCAGGTGCAGGGGAGAGATTAGCATAGGTTCAGGGGGAGGGACTAACTTCTCATGTTACATCACTGCTTAGACGAGACCAGGTGCAGGGGAGAAATTAGCATAGGTTCAGGGGGAGGGACTAGCTTCTCATGTTACATCACTGCTTAGACAAGGCCTGGTGCAGGGGAGAAATTAGCATAGGCTCAGGGGGAGGGACTAACTTATCCTGTTACATCACTGCTTGACAAGGCCAGCTGCAGGGGAGAAATTAGCATAGGTTCAGGGAGAGGGACTAACTTCTCATGTTACATCACTGCTTAGACGAGGCCTGGTGCAGGGGAGAGATTAGCATAGGTTCAGGGGGAAGGACTAACTTCTCATGTTACATCACTGCTTAGACGAGACCAGGTGCAGGGGAGAGATTAGCATAGGTTCAGGGGGAGGGACTAACTTATCATGTTACATCCCAACTTAGACAAGGCCTGGTGCAGGGGAGAGATTAGCATAGGTTCAGGGGGAGGGACTAACTTCTCATGTTACATCACTGCTTAGACAAGGCCTGGTGCAGGGTAGAAATTAGCATAGGTTCAGGGGGAGGGACTAACTTCTCATGTTACATCACTGCTTAGACAAGGCCTGGTGCAGGGTAGAAATTAGCATAGGTTCAGGGGGAGGGACTAACTTCCCATGTTGCATCATTGCTTAGACAAGGCCTGGTGCAGGGGAGAAAATAGCATAGGCTCAGGGGGAGGGACTAACTTCTCATGTTACATCACTGCTTAGACAAGGCCTGGTGCAGGGGAGAAATTAGCATAGGTTCAGGGGGAGGGACTAACTTCTCATGTTACATCACTGCTTAGACAAGGCCTGGTGCAGGGAAGAAATTAATACAGATTTAGGGGATGGGGCTACATTTTAATGTTATATCACTGCTTAGATAAGGCCAGATGCAGGGGAGAGATTAGCATAGGGTCAAGGGGAGGGGCTTAGTTATCATGTTACATCAGCCTGCCCTGGTCTGGACTTTCAGCAAACCTGAACATCTGCATCTTGTATATACGTCTCAAAGCCACACAGTATCTTCATGGCGTGCATGGAAAAAACAGATGGGAGATAATAACGAAAAAGATATTAACGTTAAAAATTGTTGCATAATTCAACAATACAGCTGAACCCCACCCTACTCTCACACAGAACCTTCACCTGGTGGTGCCTAAAACTAACCACTCCCCTAGTGGTGCCTAACCTTAACCACTTCCTCCCCTCTGTGGTGCCTAACCCTAACCACCCCCCAGTGTTGCCTAAAACTAACCGTCCCCCGGTGGCGCCTAACCCTAACCACTCCCTCTGCAGAAACACCCTTTTACACATAGAAATGATCATATCTTTGATAACATACAATCTGTACATACAAACAAAATAATATGACAAAAACTATAACGTTGCAAGCTTCAGAAATGATAACATATTTCAAAAACTGTAATGTTCTAATGTTGTTACGATATTTATCCGGCACTCTTTTTTCTGCTTTCTCGCTGTATTAATGATAGATGCATTAGAGTCTATGGTGGCTGCCGACGCCCTTTTTTCCTGCTACCATCTTCATGTAAATGAGTAACAAACTAAGGACAATAGATGAGCCTTCAACGGTTGACATTTACCGGTGATTGAGTTTATGTCCAGCTTGAGGAATGGCCTCTAGGGCTGACATCAAACAATTTATACCACACCAGGTTTAAAGATGTCATGTCACCCAACCTGCTCATCTGGATTTAATACCACAGTTGATCTATTCCTCCCCCAACTGCTAAGTAGAATGATGAGCACTTGCTATATAATACCATGGTCTTTTTACCTGGCTTGTATATCCATTTTAGAATTTCTCCTTCTCACAATGCTGCCATTGTGCAAAAATGCATTATTTTGGTGGCAATAGCATGTATAAGGTCGATAGGGGGGGGGGGGGGGGGGGGGGGGCATTGCTATTCTCCACCAACATTGGCTCACAATTATGCAAAAATTACAAGAACATTCATGTGAAATTATGAATAATTACAATTATAGACAAAATTCATTACAATTTCTTTCTCGAAATTCTGTGCTGACCAGGAAGCTGTTATGGGGTAATGGATATTTACAAAATGGTGGACAGAGAATTCCATTGATCACAGTGGACAAACAGCACACGGGTCAGGAGAAATTGATTGAGGAGTAGACTACACGAGAGGTATGACGTGTGTATGTTTGTTTTGAGTTTTAATTTTGAGTTCAGGTTTGATATGTGCTGACCCCCCCCCCCCCCCTCCCACTTTCAGGACACGTGTTAAGTTCCAAAAATGTGTCTTATGTCATATACTTTATATACTGTATATGGCGGAACAGGCAAAAATGGCACATAACGCCAACAGTATAAAAAGGGCACAGGAGTAATTAACATAAAACAATATTTATCGTTTTATATCTTTAAAAACTTTAGGCAGCGGGTTGGGGGGAGATGCAGAGGGACAGGCAGCGGGGTGCAGGGAGTAGGATTAGGCGGAGGATGTGTGCCGAGGGATACATTACCTAGTCCCGGCTAGAGATGTCCCGAACGGTTCGCCGGCGAACGGTTTCAGGCAAACTTTGGGTGGTTTGTGTTCGCCTGCGAAGGCGAACTTTTGCGGAAGTTTGATTCGCCCCATAATGCTCAATTAAGGTCAACTTTGACCCTCTACATCACAGTCAGCAGACACATTGTAGCCAATCAGGCAACACTCAGTCCTGGAGCCACTCCCCCCTTATATTAGGCAGGCTCCGCCGCCCATTACACTCACTCATGTGCCAGCAGTAATTAGTGAAGGGACAGCTGCATCACACTCTCTCATAGGGAAAGATTAGTTAGGCTCTTGTAGGCTTGTTAGCTTGCTCCTGGCTGATTGTTATTGCTAAAATAGCACCCCTCTCAAAAGCTCTTTTGAGAGTTAATGTTCTCCTGATGTGTTTTTTTTTTTTTGTGTTGCTCACTGACACTGACATTATACAGCCCTATCTGTTGCAGCTGGACCTTGGTAATTGTTATTACTGTGCCAGCCAAGCCCTGCCTAACTATCTATACTGGGACACCTACCTATGCCTACCTAACTACTAGGGCACCTACTTACCTATACGGGGACACCTACCTACCTACCTACCTACCTATACTAGGGGACCTACCTATGCCTACCTACCTATACTGGAACTCCTACCTATGCCTACCTACCTATACTGGGACACCTACCTATGCCTACCTACCTATACTGGGTCTCCTACCTATGCCTATCTAACTACTGAGGCAGCTACCTATGCCTATCTACCTATACTGGAACACCTACCTATGCCTACCTAACTATACTGGGACATCTACCTATGCCTACCTACCTATACTGGGTCTCCTACCTATGCCTAGCTAACTACTGGAACACCTATCTATGCCTACCTACCTATACTGGGACAACTACCTATGCCTACCTACCTATACTGGGTCTCCTACCTATGCCTAGGTAACTACTGGGACACCTACCTATGCCTACCTACCTATACAGGGTATCCTACCTATGCCTAGCTAACTACTGGGACACCTACCTATGCCTACCTACCTATACTGGGGCACCTACCTATGCCTACCTACATACAAGAAGATAATAAGGTTGTTGCTTCATTGTGGACAGAGCAAATTTGATCAACTGGAAAGTCACTGTTGTTCTATCATTGAGCTACCACACCCCGGCGACCATATGGGCTGGAAAACTGCCACGGCCTGCACTCTCGCCATGGTGCGCACCAGTCCAGCACGGCCGTCACTACGCAAACAGCTGTTTGCAGTGTGTTACACAGTGAGTTTGGTGTGTCAGTGTGAAGCAGAACTCTAATTACACTCCCTGATTGATGTATACACATGCAAGATGTTTGAAAGCACTTTAGGCCTGCAATTTAGCATTCAATGTGATTTCTGCCCTTAAAACGCTGTTTTGCGTCACATCCAGATTTTTCCCCGGGACTTTTGGTGTCTATCCCACTCCGCCACCTGGGGGTCCAGGTGTTAGACCCCTTGAAACATGTTTTTCATCACTTTTCTGGCCAGCATAAGTGTTTCTAGTTTTCAAAGTTCGCCTCCCCATTGAAGTCTATTGCGGTTCGCAAAAGAAAATCGGAGGTTAGCAACATCTCTAGTCCCGGCCAGCGATCGCTCCTTCACTTCTGTTAGTTTCCAGGAGTCCGGCTCCAGTTTCCGCATGCTGATTGGCTAGATGAGGACTCCTGCAAGCTAACTATGAAGTGAAGGAGCGATCGGCGGCCGGGACACGGTAATGTATACTAATGCTACCTAATCCTCCCTCCACCTAATCCTACTCCCGCCACCTTCCTGGTGTCCCGCTGCCCCCCCCCCCGACCACCGCTACCTCACTAGCCCCCCTGCAATGGCGCGCCGTTCTGCTAATAAATGTTTTATAAAATGTTATTTACCGTTTTAATGAATTTACATTAACCACTTTACCTCCCTTGCTACGCTTATCTACTCCCTACAAAACTTTACTTGAAGCTCAGGGGAGTAGATAGGCGTACTTGTGGTAAACAGTGTGCTGTATGCCCAATAAGCTATCTGATTATGTATATAGGGTATCATTTTAACCGTGACAAGTGAGAGAATAGATTTTGTGTTGTTTGACAACTGAGGGATAAGTCATGTGATTTTTTTTACCGGAAAACTGAATGAAAAGCAATAAAACTGTTATTTTCATGTACTCTATACCCCTAAATAAATACTTGTAAAAAAAAAAAAAAAGTGACAGCATTGAAAAGAGAATACACAGTTACCCTAGGGACTTAGCTTTTAAAATATGTATGCCATGACAGTGTATTACTGTTAATCATGAAGATAAGGGCTTTTAATTACTGATAGAGTACAATGAGAAAACAAAAACCACAAACCAGAAACTAATATATTATCGCCATACATTGTACTAGGAACATTATTTAAATGTTGAGATAACCAGGACAAATTAGCAAATACAATGTGTGGGTTTTACCTATGGTAACATTGTTTATTTGAAAACTATAGTGCATGGAAATGGAGAGATAGTGTATTTTTTCTTTCTTTTCTCATTTTTCCCTTTAAAATGCACAGATAATAGCATAATTACTAAAAGCAAATATCACCCTCACAAAGCATAATTTGTGGCAAAAAAACCAAGATATAGATCATTTACATCTGATGAGTAGCAAAAAAGTTATTGGTGAATGAATGGGAGGAGCGCTGAAATGTGAAAATTGCTCTGGTTTTTAAGCAAAAAACCCTGTGGTGCTGAAGTGGTTAAAATGGTAAATAGCGTTGTATGATCGGCAGAACGGTGCGCCATTATTAACTGTACCCGTATATAAGTACTGTATATACTGTAATTGTTGTAGCTGATAATGGGCTTGATTCACTGAAGCGTTAAAGGAATACTATCGATTCACATATTTTTTTCAATTGACACAGGAATTGTTTGGGAAGTGCTGCTAAGTACTGCTGTATACATTTTAGTAGCAACTTCTTTGTTTACTGTTATCAAAATACATTCAAACTTTACTGACGCCAAAACACTTCACAAAAGAGTGCTAACTGTTAGCACATCCGTTTTCGCGTGAATGTTTGCATTGCGCGCGATCGTGAATTTTCGCACGAAACGATAACGTTTTTGCGCGCAAATGCGAATTTCCGTGCAAAATCGATATTGTTTTTGTGTAAAAATTTGCATTTGCGCGCGAAAACGTTATCGTTTCGCGCGAAAATTTGCGATCGCACGCAATGCGAAAATCCGTGCGGAATCACCCGTGCTAACAGTTAGCACTCTTTTGTGAATCAAGCCCTATGTGTAGCTCTGTGTGTGACAGAGAAGAGAGCTCCCAACATCTGCAGCTGCTGTGTCCTGTGTTTCTGACTGACGTGACTGAGGAGAGCAGGAAAAATGTAACTAATTGTCACAGCTTTTCATACTGTTTTTGCTTTCAGAGTTTGATATGTTTGATATTTGCTTTCTGTAGTCTGATATGCAACGCTGGCTGTGCATTGAAGCAGACACCCCTTCTGCAATTGATTTGTCCCAATATAGCTAAATCCTACCCGCAATAAATTAGAGCTTTTGCCTCTGATATTTAACATGAAAAGTAGGAAAATGTTTACACAGCTACTTAGACATTATTTGCACACTGTCATTTTAGAACACTTGGGTATCAATAGTATTCCTTTAAACACAGTTATCATGCCTAAAAGCTTTGCACGTGCAAACTAGGGTGCTAAGCTAAGTAGTTTTCACGGGCAGAGCTGTCACTGATCGCACGCTATTTGGTGCGCACAAAACGTTGCACTGGTACATGCGAAATGTTGCACCGTCCGCATGCAAAGTAAGCTTATCAGGCTATTTTGCATGCGTACGGTGCGATGTTTTGCTTGACCATGCAACATTTTGTGCGCACCGCGCAGCACTAAACTTTGCACATGCAAAGTTTTGCGCGCATATTAGCACGTGCAAAGGCACTGGTGTGCTAACACTTAGCACGCCTTAGTGAATCAAGTCCATTGTGGGATCGCCATATGTCAACTAACTAAGCTCGGGAGAAAAGAGCTTTAAACCTCCTAAGGAAGCCGTGTTCAAGGGGGATAATGTTGTACGGTCCAACAAGTTGTTCGTAGCAGCATTAAAGTCCCTAGAGATAATAACTAGGGTTGCTGGTAACTGAAATTACAAGTAGCACTTACTGGCAGCGGGAAGGGTAAACCTATGCGTGCCACTGCCTACAGCCCTATGCACTCCACTTGCGTTCCCTGTCCCATCCCATGTCACTCCATGCTTCCTTCTTTTAACCTCCTGAGCGATAATCCCGAGCTGAGGATTTCTCAGGCCCCGCTGGGCCAATTTGCATTTTTTTTTTGTTACACACAGCTAGCACTTTGCTAGCTGCGTGTAACTTCCGATCGCCGCCGCTCGCCGCCGATCCGCCGCTACCCGCTGTGCCGCGCAGCCCCCCCCCTCTCCGACCCCTTGCGCAGCCTGGCCAATCAGTGCCAGGCAGCGCTGAGGGGTGGATCGGAACTTCCTCTGACGTCACGACGTCCATGACGTCGGTGACGTCATCCCGCCCCGTCGCCATGGCGACCGGGGAAGCCCAGCAGGAAATCCCGTTCTGACCTGGATTTCCTGCTTACTCTGATCGCCGAAGGCGATCGGAATGGGTGGGGGGATGCCGCTGCGCTGCGCTGCAGCTATCATGTAGCGAGCCCTGGGCCCTTTTTTCCTGCTACCAACTTATCTATACAGCAGGAAAATCAGGCACATATAAGTACAAATTGATCGTCGCCATTGACTCTAATGTTTAATATCGGCTATTGGGCGCAAAACTGGACTAAACTAAAACTGTTTTGTGCCTATTGTTATGCATCGTTTTTACAATACTAAAATGGAAAATATCATTCAAAAATTTGTTTTCACAATTATCATTTTTTATAATTATCTTTTTAACTTTTCAATATTTTGATATTGTCCTTTTTCTACATTCATTTTTAGAATTATAATTATGTTCATTATCGCTTTAACATGTAATTTTACTTTCTTAAAATTTTTACAATCTTTTTGGTGTTATTAATTTTGGGCATTTTTTTATAATTATAATTACCTTCATTATAATTTTGACATGTAATTTAACTTTTTTTGAGATTTTTAATTTTGAGGTCTTACGGTTGGACACCACCAGGGTGGGAGAAAACATACAAATTCCATACAGTTAGTGCCCTTGTTGGGGTTCAAGTCGGGGGCCCAGTGCTGCAAGGCGAGAGTGCAAATTACAACGCCACCATGCTGCCCTTCTTTATTACAAAATCAAACATAAGTGTTAGGGATACTGTAGTTACCTCTGCAGCAGGATGCGGCCGCCGCTTCTGCATCTGACATCACCGCGTCTCTGCGGGCATCCTCTGGCAGGACAGGTCTCTCAGCATGTCATCAACGCAGGTCAGAACGCTCGCGCACGGAGCATCAGGACCTTTATTCACTCAGGAGGTGGGTCAGCTGACCTGCCGGTCAGCTGACACCAGATCACTGCCTCTCGTTGCTGATTGGCTGAATCACTTCGGCCGGACGTTTGGGATTGCTGGCCTGTACTTAAGCCTGGGGATGTCGTTGTCTGTTGTTGCTGAAACTCCGCAGTGAAAGTTCTCAGACCTTAGTCAGATCCGTGTGTGTGTTTCGTTGTGGGAGAAGTTAGCGGGCACTCGGGCTAAGCTGATATTGGCTGGCACTTTGAGGGAAAGATCACCCAGTAAACCATGTGCTCAAGACCAAAAAGGTAGAAACAGTTCTTGAATACACAAAAAGAGATGGAGAATAGTCTGGCACTATGGTTTAATTTTGCAGCATAGACACTTGCAGACAGTGGATAAGATGCATAAACAAACTGTAGCTATGCAATGATACGTCAAAAATGTGGATCATACCATGGTGTCTGGATGGGTGCCCGGGTGATGATGGGAGGCAGCAGGTGTGGGTGCCGGTTGGTGCACGGCCTAACGACCGTTTCGTGTGGCAAACGCCAAACTTCTTCTGAGGCTGGGAAGTGCAATAGGTGCAGGATACACTATGCGGAATAAATGGAGGTGCGTGGTGATGCACTTCCGTTCCGTTTACAGACCCACTCCTTCCGGGAATCCCAAACCCTAGTAGCTCCACCCTCTGAGAGGCTGGTGGCACGCACGGCCATAGCGGCGAAAGCGCGTGTACGCGTCAAAAGTGACGCCGCTATGTGTTGGCCAATGGTGCAATACGAAATTCCTGCTACATACGGAACTACTATACAAGTGTTCACGTAATGTATCCATGGGGCTGCCATGGCAGCTTCGGTCAATTCACGCCCGTTATATACGGGCAAGAAAGAACAGAAGCATGTATGCCAGGCAAAACCGCAAAGGAAGGCACATTTTGAATTTCATGTGCCTGGCACAGGAAAGATATATGGGGACATACTCATATACATATAAGCTATATTAGCTAAAGTTCCAGCCTCCTGGAGGGGTAATATGGTACATGAGGAGCAAAGAAGGGGGATGTGGGAGAAAGAGGAGAAGCCCCGGTTAGAGTGGGAAATGAGGAGAAAGCGTGTACCAACATCACTGAAACATCACTGATTATTACAATAAGCATCTCTATATAAAATGATGATTATGAAGATGACAACACACACAAACCCACTAACGCTCGTACAACACACATGCCAGCCAGCAAATGCAAGGCGGCATATAACAACCCAGATTACTGTATGAATTGTAGGCTAACTGTTGTCCATAGATTATTCGCAGGATGAGCCTAAGCAGAAAAAAAAAGTGATAATTGTAATCTGCTAATCTTATAGCGATTATGCATAATTTTGCATACATTTTCGCAATTACGGCCATACGTAATTATGATTTGGACATTCAACTGAGTTTGTGTAATCTGTTCATAATTTTGCGTAATATTGTGCCAAATCTAATGGTCAATAGCAAAGCCCCCGTACACGTTATCATCACCACAATTGCTTCGTAAGAAGGGGGGGAAAAAAAAGAAAAAAAAAACAAAGGACATTTTTTTGTTTTCCTTTGCTTATTTAAAATTGATTCTCCTTAAAGAGGATCCGAGATGAAAAACTAACTATGACAAGTAACTTGTCTATATATCTTATCTAAAGTTTAGATAGTTTACACAGCAAATATAGCTGCAAACAGCTTCAAAAGTTTATGGTTACAGTGGCTTGCAAAACTATTCGGCCCCCTTGAAGTTTTCCACATTTTGTCACATTACTGCCACAAACACAAATCAATTTTATTGGAATACCACATGAAAGACCGATACAAAGTGGTATACACGTGAGAAGTGGAACGAAAATCATACATGATTCCAAACATTTTTTTACAAATCAATAACTGCAAAGTGGGGTGTGCGTAATTATTCAGCCCCCTTTGGTCTGAGTGCAGTCAGTTGCCCATAGACATTGCCTGATGAGTGCTAATGACTAAAGTGCATCTGTGTGTCAGCACCTGTAGTCAGTACAAATGCACCATGAAGTCCAAAGAACACACCAGACAGGTCAGGGATAAAGTTATTGAGAAATTTAAAGCAGGCTTAGGCTACAAAAAGATTTACAAATCCCACAGAGCACTGTTCAAGCAATCATTCAGAAATGGAAGGAGTATGGCACAACTGTAAACCTACCGAGACAAGGCCGTCCACCTAAACTCACAGGCCGAACAAGGAGAGCGCTGATCAGAAATGCAGTTAAGAGGCCCACTGTGACTCTGGATGAGCTGCAGAGATCTACAGCTCAGGGGGGAACCCGTCCATAGGACAACTATTAGTCATGCACTGCACAAAATTGGCCTTTATGGAAGAGTGACAAGAAGAAAGGCATTGTTAACAGAAAGCATAAGCAGCCCCGTTTGCAGTTTGCCACAAGCCATGTGTGAGACACAGCAAACATGTGGAAAAAGGTGCTCTGGTCAGATGAGACCAAAACTTAACTTTTTGGCTAAAATGTAAAAGGCTATGTGTGGCGGAAAACTAACACTGCACATCACTCTGAACACATCATCCCCACTGTCAAATATTGTGGTGGCAGCATAATGCTCGGGGGAATGGATGGAGCCAAATACAGGGAAATCTTGGAAGAAAACCTCTTGGAGTCTGCAAAAGACTTGAGACTGGGGCGCAGGTTCACCTTCCAGCAGGACAACAACCCTAAACATAAAGCAAGGGCAACAATGGAATGGTTTCAAAACAAAACATATCCATGTGTTAGAATGGCCCATTCAAAGTTCAGATCTAAATCTAATCGAGAATCTGTGGCAAGATCTGAAAACTGCTGTTCACAAACGCTGTCCATCTAATCTGACTGAGCTGGAGCTGTTTTGCAAAGAAGAATGGGCAAGGATTTCAGTCTCTAGATGTGCAAAGCTGGTAGAGACATACCCTAAAAGACTGGCAGCTGTAATTGCAGCAAAAGGTAGTTCTACAAAGTATTGACTCAGGGGGGCTGAATAATTATGCACACCCCACTTTTCAGTTATTGATTTGTAAAACATTTTTGGAATCATGTATGATTTTTGTTCCACTTCTCACGTGTACACCACTTTGTATTGGTCTTTCATGTGGAATTCCAATAAAATTGATTCATGTTTGTGGCAGTAATGTGACAAAATGTGGAAAACTTCAAGGGGGTCCAAATACTTTTGCAAGCCACTGTATATATTCCTTTTAGACAATGGGGGCAGCCATGTTCTGTTTCTCACATTGTCACAGGCTGAGGGCTGGAGATCGTATCAGCTTGCCTGTGTGTATATTTAGTCCCCTCTCCTCCTCCCCTCTGTCTCTAAAATCAATGGCTAGTAACCTCCTCCTCCTCCTGCCCAGACTGAGCTCCCATAAGCCTTTGCTACAGTGTCAAGGCTCCGGTGGGTACTCTGCAACCCTTGCCAGTGCCAAGTGAGCCATGGACCCATCTGTCCATGGACTTTGTCGGCGAGCTCCCCAGGTCGAAGGTATGACTATCATATGGGTGGTGGTCGTAGACAGGTTCAGCAAAATGGCCCATTTTGTTCCCCATAAAGGATTTCCTTCAGCTCAACAGTTGGCAGATCTCTTTGTACAACACATCTTCCGATTACATGGAATCCCGGATGATGTGGTTTCTGATAGAGGAGGAGTCCAATTTGTGTCGAAGTTTTGGAGGGCTTTTTGCCGTAGTTTGGGTATGAACCTGTCCTTTTCGTCTGGGTATCACCCACAGACCAACGGGCAGACCGAAAGGGTGAATCAGGCACTGGAACAATTCCTCAGATGTTACGTGACAGATGCGCAAACAGAATGGGTTACGTTTTTGCCCTTTGCAGAATTTACGCACAACAATCTGAAAAGCTCTTCAACGGGGTTGTCCCCTTTTCAAGTTGAATCAGGAAGGTCTCCTAAATGTTCCCCATTGTCGGTGTGTTCCTCTCCCTTCCCTGCCCTGGAGGATTGGCAGAAGGCTTTAAAGGAGCTTTGGGGACAGGTGAAGAAAAGTTTAGGAGTAGCCTTTCAAAATCAGAAGAAACAGGCCGACGAGATGGTCTGTTGAGTGGCACTTTGCCCCAGGAGACATGGTATGGGTGTCTACCAGACATTTGGCACTCAGACAACCGTCCACCAAGTTGGGTCCCAGGTTCATAGGGCCTTATCCGGTGGCCAAAATGATCAATGATGTCTCTTATGTGATTGATCTCCCAGCCAGCATGAGAAGTGGGAGATCATTCCACGTCTCTTTATTGAAGCCAGCAGTGTATGTGGATTCCTCTCCCCCCCCCTTCCCCCAGTGGCAGTGGAGGGCCAGACAGAGTTTGAGGTTGAAAACATTTTGGATTCTCGTCTGGTACAGAATTCGGTGCAGTATCTGGTCCACTGGAAGGGGTATGGTGTGGAAGACAGATCTTGGGTACCAGAGGATCGCATGCATGCTGAGAAATTGAGGAAGAAGTTTCATCAGTTACATCCTGAGAAACCATGTAGGAAGTGTCCGGAGTCCACTCCTCAAGGGGGTACTGTAAGGGCTAGCAGATGTACTGACACCGCGGTAAGCAACATGGCGGTGGTCTCTGCATCTCAGCCGGCAGCCTTTAGCACACATTCACATTCTGACATTGTGCATAGCCTCTCTGACACACAGAGACTGAGGATCACACACGCGCGCGCAAGGCGACAGGACCTCAGCCGGTCAGCTGACTCCAGCCGCCTTTCTGATTGGTTGAGTGAATGGGGTGGAGCTAAGGAGTGCTCCAAGTATATATAGACCCTGCTTGTCAGTTGATCCTTGTCTGCTGTTGCGAATGCTATATGTGTTAGCTCTCAGACCTGAGTCAGATCCCACAGTGTGCTAGAACCAGCAGGAGCTGGGAATCCACACTTAGGCCCCGTTCACACTTGCGGTTTTGCAAAAACCGCACCGGATGTCCGGACCGCACCGGAGCCGGATCGGACCTGAACCGTACGGTTCCTGTCCGGATCCGGTCCGGATCCGGTCCGGTTGCATACGGTTTTCGTGCGGTATGAACACGGTTGCGGTCCGGATCCGGATTCTTAAAGAGATAACAACCTGTATAAATACCTGGGGTTCTGGGAGGTCAGCAGAAGCTCTGGGGTCATTGTTGGAGACAGCTGGACGTGTGGAGACCATCCTTGGATACAGAGACAGCAGTTGGGACCATGGATCCAGTCATTTTTTACGCTTATTACCTGGGAATTCTCTCCTTCCTGTTGTTTACCTACTACTATGTGGGGAGAAGGCGTGCTCCTCGCAGGAGATGGTGGGTGCACCCTCTACTAGCCAGGAGGCAGAGGAAGGGAGAGTTCCAGGCCCTCTACCGGGACCTCAGACGACACCCACAGAAGTTCTACAGCTACACTCGGATGTCTATTCCCCTGTAAGTATATAGGCCTAAATACACCAACCCCCACCATTCCTAAACACCCCACCCTCACCCCCACAACACCTCATCCCTGTATACCTAGCTAAACACACCACCCTGACCCCCACACCCCTGTATACCTAGCTATACACTACACCCCCACCCTCCACAACACTCCCAAACCTCTGTAAACACACCTCCCCCATCCTCCACCCAACACCTTGTCCCACAACATACTTTACAGCTTCTTCCTTTACATCTCCTGACAGGTTTGATACCCTTTTGGAGATGGTGAAGGATGACCTTAGGAAGAAGGATACCACGTTCAGGAGAGCAGTCACACCAGAAGAACAACTACTCATCACACTGAGGTATGTAAAAACAATTTTTTTTATTGCAAAAACAACCACTTTCCAACATGGAAACATTCTTCCAACATGGAAGACAAAAAAATAACATATCTATGGTATAGCCCGGTCAGTTTTAAGGAACACCAACCACCAACTTTGTGCTGGAAGAGTTGTAGGGCATAGCTGCCCAAGTGTCTTTCGGGGACACCAGGCCCTAATAAATTGAAGTGCTTCAAAAACCTAACCACTGGCACAGGACCCTCTGAGCCATGGGTGAAGGACACAGGTCAGTGAAAAGGCTAGGCCTCTCACCGACCAGTCAAGGTGTCCTTCACCCATGGCTCCAAGGGTCTTGTGCAAGTGGTTAGGAACAAGAACAAAGTGAGGAGCAAGAGGAACCGATGGCAGAGGTGCATGACTACAGGTGCAGTGCAACAGGCACAAGGTTTTGACCCAGGTAGTGTCTTTCGGGGACACCAGGCCCTAAAATTGAAGTGCTTCAAAAACCTAACCACTGGCACAGGACCCTCTGAGCCATGGATGAAGGACACAGGTCAGTGAAAAGGCTAGGCCTCTCACCGACCAGTCAAGGTGTCCTTCACCCATGGCTCCAAGGGTCTTGTGCAAGTGGTTAGGAACAAGAACAAAGTGAGGAGCAAGAGGAACCGATGGCAGAGGTGCATGACTACAGGTGCAGTGCAACAGGCACAAGGTTGTGACCCAGGTAGTGTCTTTCGGGGACACCAGGCCCTAAAATTGAAGTGCTTCAAAAACCTAACCACTGGCACAGGACCCTCTGAGCCATGGATGAAGGACACAGGTCAGTGAAAAGGCTAGGCCTCTCACCGACCAGTCAAGGTGTCCTTCACCCATGGCTCCAAGGGTCTTGTGCAAGTGGTTAGGAACAAGAACAAAGTGAGGAGCAAGAGGAACCGATGGCAGAGGTGCATGACTACAGGTGCAGTGCAACAGGCACAAGGTTGTGACCCAGGTAGTGTCTTTCGGGGACACCAGGCCCTAAAATTGAAGTGCTTCAAAAACCTAACCACTGGCACATGACCCTCTGAGCCATGGATGAAGGACACAGGTCAGTGAAAAGGCTAGGCCTCTCACCGACCAGTCAAGGTGTCCTTCACCCATGGCTCCAAGGGTCTTGTGCAAGTGGTTAGGAACAAGAACAAAGTGAGGAGCAAGAGGAACCGATGGCAGAGGTGCATGACTACAGGTGCAGTGCAACAGGCACAAGGTTGTGACCCAGGTAGTGTCTTTCGGGGACACCAGGCCCTAAAATTGAAGTGCTTCAAAAACCTAACCACTGGCACATGACCCTCTGAGCCATGGATGAAGGACACAGGTCAGTGAAAAGGCTAGGCCTCTCACCGACCAGTCAAGGTGTCCTTCATCCATGGCTCCAAGGGTCTTGTGCAAGTGGTTAGGAACAAGAACAAAGTGAGGAGCAAGAGGAACCGATGGCAGAGGTGCATGACTACAGGTGCAGTGCAACAGGCACAAGGTTGTGACCCAGGTAGTGTCTTTCGGGGACACCAGGCCCTAAAATTGAAGTGCTTCAAAAACCTAACCACTGGCACATGACCCTCTGAGCCATGGATGAAGGACACAGGTCAGTGAAAAGGCTAGGCCTCTCACCGACCAGTCAAGGTGTCCTTCATCCATGGCTCCAAGGGTCTTGTGCAAGTGATTAGGATCAACAAAGTAAGGAACAAGAGGAATCAAAGGCACAGGTGCAGGACTACAGGTGCAGTGCAACAGGCACAAGGTTGTGACCCAGGTAGTGTCTTTCGGGGACACCAGGCCCTAAATTATTAGTGCTTCTAAAACCTAACGACTGGCACAGGACCCTCTGAGCCATGGATGAAGGACACAGGTCAGTGAAAAGGCTAGGCCTCTCACCGACCAGTGAAGGTGTCCTTCACCCATGGCTCCAAGGGTCTTGTGCAAGTGATTAGGATCAACAAAGTAAGGAACAAGAGGAATCAAAGGCACAGGTGCAGGACTACAGGTGCAGTGCAACAGGCACAAGGTTGTGACCCAGGTAGTGTCTTTCGGGGACACCAGGCCCTAAAGTTCAAGTCCAGCAAAACCAAAAGTTAAAAAGCCCTGTGATGGTATCCTTCCTTCGAGGATCGGAGGTATTCAGAGGAGCATGTCCAGGAACAATTTGACTTTTTTTCAAATTGTATCGGCACCACTACTAGAAAAGGTGGGAGTTGCTGCCTGGAAATCTGGACTCTCTTGGGTGCTGGTCATGGATGAGCTGGACCCTGACAGCGGTGGCCCATATTGACTGCCTCTGTAGCCGGTGTACATCTGTGATGATTGCCAGGTGGGCACCGCTGTTGGTTGTGGGGGTCTAAAAATTGGTGGTTGCAATAATGGCGTGTCCATGTGCTGTTTAATCACCTCCAGCAAATTGGAATGGCACGCCATCAGGTTTTGTGAAGGCACCTTTTCAAGATATGGTATTAGAGACATCACAGTGTGAAAACACGGGTGTGCCTGCAATTTCAGTAGTTCCTTGCTTTGTTGATGCATTTGCTGCATCATGTTCTGCAGCTGGCCCACCGACTGATGATGCTGCGCACGCAGTTGGTCGATTTCTCCTCTGTGCATCTCATGCATCATTTTAAGCTCGTCCCTGTAGTGCCCATGTACAGCGTCGAGCTCACATTGCAGTGTAGTGATGTGGGACTTGTACTGCTCCATGATATGGCCCCTGTCCTCATCTTGCAACTGCCGGGTTATGAGAGTTTGGTGGCTCTGAAGAATCCCGAGAAGTCCGGAGACAGCCCCGGACATCTCGGACTCTGTCTCTCTCCTTGTTGGGGGGAGGGTACCTCGACGCCTCACTGGTGTGGTGGTCCTCACTGGTGGTGTGGCAGCATCTTCCCGTCCTCTGGCCTGTGTCGGGGTTGCCCTGCGCGCTGGTTGTGCTGCAGTCTCTCGGTGCTCCTCACTTTGTTCTTGTTCCCCTGGAGCTTCCATAGCGGTCGATTGTGGAGGTTCAGCTTCTTCCACACTCGGTCCTGCAACCTCAACATCCAAGCTCTCTTCTGCCAAGTCATCATCAAAGGACGGAGTTGTGATTAAGGACTCCCTCCTCCTACTCCTCGCCTCGGGGCAATAGGTTACATCGGCGACGTCATCATCCACCAAGCTCTCCTCACTGCTGAACCGTGCCTCCTGGGTCGGTTCCTCTTGCTCCAAATTGTCTTCAGTCCTGTAGATAAAAAAAATATTTATTGGTGTGCCAAACAGCATGTGGCGTCAATTCACAGAGCTAGCAAACACTAGCAATCACTTTATCACCAGTTTCTACCCAACATTTGATAAAGCTTGTGAGAAAAGTTCGCTAGCCATGGGAATTGAGGCCATAGCAATACATGGCCGAAGTCATGGTAATGAGCTCTCAGTTCCTGCCCACAGTAGTGGTACTTACAGTCTAGGTTCCAGGCTTGCATTGATGAAAGACAATTGCTTGGCAAATTGGTAGTCTTTTTGTCGCCTTCCCCCGCCACTGCCACTTCGTTCGGCAAGTTTTTTCTTCCGTAGCCATTTCACATATGCATCCCGTATATTGCGCCACCTTGTCTTGTACCTTTCTCCTGTAACGACATGAAAAATTGATTTCGATTATTTCTCTTGTAGGTACATCGCAACTGGACAAACATATACATCGCTACATGTCACATTTCGTATTGGGAAGAGCACGGTGGCAGGCATCGTCGTGAGGACTTCGAGGATCCTTTGGACGCGACTGAGGGCCAGATACATGCCTGTGCCGGACACCACGAAATGGGAGGAGATCGCCCAGGGCTTCTGGACCGAGTGCAAGTTTCCTAATTGTGTTGGCGCACTGGATGGGAAACACATCCGGATTCAGAAACCCGTGGGGAGTGGCAGCCATTATTTCAACTATAAAAAATACTTCAGCATTGTTCTAATGGCAGTGGCAGATGCGGACTACAAGTTTGTGTACGTGGATGTGGGGTCGTACGGTAGTTCCAATGACTCTGGAATTTTCCAGCGTACGACCCTTTGCCGGCTGATGGAGGAAGGCAGACTGCGTCTCCCCCGTGACAGACCCTGGCCTGGGACAAGGGCACCGGCCTACCCCTATGTGTTTGTGGGGGACGAGGCCTTCGCCCTGTCCGACCATGTAATGCGTCCGTACCCAGACAGGGGACTTGATGCCAGCCAGCTACACTTCAATGCTCGGTTGAGCCGTGCAAGGAGAATGGTGGAGTGCACATTTGGGATCCTGGTGTCAAAGTGGAGGGTGTTCCACACGCCCATGCTGCTGAAACCGGGCAACGCAGTTGTCGTGGTGAAGGCAGCATGCATCCTCCACAACTTTGTGCGGCAGGAGGAAAGAGAGACTCCGGAACCCCCGAATGTGCTTCCACTAATGCCCCTGCGGAGGTATGCAACCAGGCCAAGGGTAGTGTCACTGCGGAACAGGGACCAACTGAGACTTTATTTTACCACACCACCTGGACGAGGGTGAATGTTTGGTTTTTAATTTGTTTTGTTGAAATGTGTTTATTTTGGAGTTTCAAGTTTGAGTGATTTTAAATGTATTAATTTTTTACAATAAATTGATGTATAATAATTGGTCATTGTGTATGTTTTATGTGCACAGGTGGGGTACATCGCAGGTGGGTGGGATACATCACAGGTGGGTGGGATACAGCACAGGTGGGGTACAGGTGGGTGGGATACATCACAGGTGGGGTAGAGGTGGGTGGGATACATCACAGGTGGGGTAGAGGTGGGTGGGATACATCACAGGTGGGGTAGAGGTGGGTGGGATACATCACAGGTGGGGTAGAGGTGGGTGGGATACATCACAGGTGGGGTAGAGGTGGGTGGGATACATCACAGGTGGGGTACAGGTGGGTGGGATACATCACAGGTGGGGTAGAGGTGGGTGGGATACATCACAGGTGGGGTACTGGTGGGTGGGATACATCACAGGTGGGGTACAGGTGGGTGGGATACATCACAGGTGGGGTACAGGTGGGTGTGATACATCACAGGTGGGTGGGATACAGCACAGGTGGGGTACAGGTGGGTGGGATACATCACAGGTGGGTGGGATACAGCACAGGTGGGGTACAGGTGGGTGGGATACATCACAGGTGGGATACATCACAGGTGGGGTACAGGTGGGTGGGATACATCACAGGTGGGGTACTGGTGGGTGGGATACATCACAGGTGGGATACATCACAGGTGGGGTACAGGTGGGTGGGATACATCACAGGTGGGGTAGAGGTGGGTGGGATACATCACAGGTGGGGTACTGGTGGGTGGGATACATCACAGGTGGGATACATCACAGGTGGGGTACAGGTGGGTGTGATACATCACAGGTGGGTGGGATACAGCACAGGTGGGGTACAGGTGGGTGGGATACATCACAGGTGGGATACATCACAGGTGGGGTACAGGTGGGTGGGATACATCACAGGTGGGGTAGAGGTGGGTGGGATACATCACAGGTGGGGTACTGGTGGGTGGGATACATCACAGGTGGGATACATCACAGGTGGGGTACAGGTGGGTGTGATACATCACAGGTGGGTGGGATACAGCACAGGTGGGGTACAGGTGGGTGGGCCACGGGTGGGTGGGCAACACGTGGGTGACACAAATCCATAGCAAAAGTTGAATACATCACAAGCTTAAACCACAAGCCCCCCCCAAAAAACTTCTAGTCAACATACCCTCTGTGCCTTGCTGTCTCTTGCTCAAGTTCTCAAAGTCCTCCACATACAGCTTGGCAATTTTTTTCCACAGGCCTCTGCATTTTTTGATGTTGCTGTGGTCAGCATCCCCCTTGTCCCACAGGGCTGGTACCTGCTGCACCTGTAGGATGAGGTCTTCTGATGTGTAGGGCCTCACCCCCTCGCTATCAGACAGATCCTGCTCCATATTGCTGCCAAAGAGCTCCAGCATGAAGTCACTGCTGCTCCACTCTGTGAACGCTGGTGCCATGTGGTCCCCATCCAAAATGGCCACCATACCATAGAGTCAGCATAGGAAGTGTGGTACAACATCCGGTTTTTATAGCCAGTGTGTTGTGCGCTCTCCGGTTCTCATTGGTTTCCATTGGCCGGATGCAACATTCCGGCTCCGGTCCGGATACGTCAGCCGGACCAGCCGGACCAAAAAATAGCGCATGTTGGAACGGACGCCGGAGTCCGGATCCGGTCCGGCTCCGGTCCGGACGAAACGGACGCATGTGAACGGTCGCATAGACTTTCATTGCTATGCCGTGCGTCCGTTTCGTCCGGTCCGCATGCGGTCCGGCTCCGGCACGGCTCCGGCACGGCGATTCCGGATAGCAGCCGCTAATGTGAACCGGGCCTTAGTCAGATTTCTTGATAGCTTAAAGTACTAATGGAACTGTATTATTTGTTATGACCTCTATCTTGCCTGACTACTCTCCTGTCTTCTGATTCTGTGCCGTTGCCTATCTGATCTAGTTGCCGAACTCTGCCTGTGACACTACTCTGATCTTGACTTTTGCTTCTGTACTGTCTCTGTCCATGTGTTACTGAATCTGCCTGTCTGACTACTCTTTCCTCAGCACTGGGTCTAGCCCAGGCTGAGGGGTTCTTGTTATTCCCGCTCCTCAGGAATATACTTCTGCAGTAAGGTCTGAATCACCTCTCTCACTAAGGTGATTCAATCTCCTTGCAGACCGTGATCTCCTAGCTTTTGAGATCCTCGGCTGCAGTAGTATCTGAATCATTACTTGTGAATTACTTTGATGCAGTCAGAGTTAGTGTTGGGCGAACACCTGGATGTTCGGGTTCGGGCCGAACAGGCCGAACATGGGCCAGATGTTCGGCATGTTCGGCCCGAACGCCGAACTCAATGGGAGTCAATAGGACCCCCGAACATGCCCATTTTGGGGGCCCTATGGGGTCGCAGGCATAAGGGGGGAGCATGCCCCGGTCGCGGGGGGGGTCGGAAATTCCCCCCACCCCCTCCGCTAGCGCTCCCCCCTCCGCCCGCTTCCCCATAAAAAAAGTTTAAAGCAAGTTCAATAGTACCTGGGCTGGTGGCACTGGCTGGCAGTGGAGTGAGGAGGAGGAGGAGTCCGAGTAGCAGAGTGACGTTGAGGCTGGGCAGCGGGCGGTTCAGCGCTAGTACCCTTGTGGTACTTCCGCCCTTTCTCTGACCTCACGTCCTCTGCGTGATGACGCATACGAGGACGTGAGGTCAGAGAAAGGGCGGAAGTACCACAAGGGTACTAGCGCTGAACCGCCCGCTGCCCGGCCTCAACGTCACTCTGCTACTCAGACTCCTCCTCCTCCTCACTCCACTGCCAGCCAGTGCCACCAGGTACTATTGAACTTGCTTTAAACTTTTTGTATGGGAAAGCGGGCAGAGGGGGGAGCGCTAGCGGAGGGGGTGGGGGGAATTTCCGACCCCCCCCGCGATCGGGGCATGCTCCCCCCTTATGCCTGCGACCCCATGGGGGGCAGTATTCGGCCGAACAGGGCCCTGTTCGGCCGAACAGGGGCCCTGTTCGGCCATGCATTCAGCAGTTCGGCGAACCCCGAACAGTTTGGCCGAACACCACCAGGTGTTCGGCCGAACTCGAACATCACCCGAACAGGGTGATGTTCTGCAGAACCCGAACAGTGGCGAACACTGTTCGCCCAACACTAGTCAGAGTCTCCTGCTCCTCAGGTGATCCTGATCTATTGCCTGTGCTCTTTGTATTACTGTTGCACCAAACACCCTACACGTATCAAGTACCTTGGTGGCGCTATATCAGCATTATTGGTTACATAGTTACATAGTTATTTTGGTTGAAAAAAGACATACGTCCATCAAGTTCAACCAGTATAAAGTACAACACCAGCCTGCTCCCTCACATATGCCTGTTGATCCAGAGGAAGGCGAAAAAACCCTAACAAGGCATGGTCCAATTAGCCCCTAAAGGGAAAAATTCCTTCCCGACTCCAGATGGCAATCAGATAAAATCCCTGGATCAACATCATTAGGCATTACCTAGTAATTGTAGCCATGGATGCCTTTCAATGCAAGGAAAGCATTTAAGCCCCCTTTAAATGCAGGTATAGAGTTTGCCATAACGACTTCCTGTGGCAATGTATTCCACATCTTAATCACTCTTACTGTTAAGAACCCTTTCCTAAATAAATGGCTAAAAAAGTTTTTCCTCCATGCGCAGATCATCTCCTCTAGTCCTTTGAGAAGGCCTAGGGACAAACAACTCATCCGCCAAGCTATTATATTGCCCTCCGATGTATTTATACATGTTAATTAGATCCCCTCTAAGGCATCTTTTCTCTAGACTAAATAAACCTAGTTTATCTAACCTTTCTTGATAAGTGAGACCCTCCATCCCACGTATCAATTTTGTTGCTCGTCTCTGCACCTGCTCTAAAACTGCAATATTTTTTTTGTAATGTGGTGCCCAGAACTGAATTCCAGATTCCAGATGTGGCCTTACTAGAGAGTTAAACAGGGGCAATATTATGCTAGCATCTCAAGTTTTTATTTCCCTTTTAATGCATCCCAAAATTTTGTTAGCTTTAGCTGCAGCTGCTTGGCATTGAGTACGATTATTTAACTTGTTGTCGATGAGTACTCTTAAGTCCTTCTCCAAGTTTGATGTCCCCAACTGTATCCCATTTATTTTGTATGGTGCTAGACCATTAGTACGTCCAACATGCATAACTTTACATTTGTCAACATTGAATTTCATCTGCCATGTATGTGCCCATATAGCCATCCTATCCAGATCTTGTTGCAATATGACACTATCTTCCTGAGAGTTGATGATTCTGCACAATTTTGTATCATCTGCAAAAATAGCAACATTGCTCACTACTGCATCTACTAGGTCATTAATAAATAAATTGAAGAGCACTGGACCCAGAACAGACCCCTGTGGGACCCCACTGCTAACAGTCTCCCATTTTGAGTACGATCCATTGACCACAACTCTTTGTTTTCTGTCCATTAGCCAGTTCCCTATCCATGCACACAGACTCTTCCCCAGTCCTTGCATCCTCAACTTTTGCACCAGACTTTTGTGGAGAACAGTGTCAAAGGCCTTTGCAAAGTCCAAGTATATCACATCTACAGCATTCCCAATATCCATATTAGCATTCACTACCTCATAAAAGCTGAGCATGTTAGTCAAACAGGACCTGTCTTTAGTAAACCCATGTTGATGCTGAGAAATAAGATTATTTTCTAGTATGAAGTCATGTATAGTATCTCTTAGTAACCCCTCAAATAGTTTGCATACAACTGATGTTAAGCTTACAGGTCTATAATTTCCTGGATCTGATTTTTTGCCCTTCTTAAATAATGGGAAAACGTGGGCTGTACGCCAATCCACTGGGACTCTGCCAGTTGAAAGAGAGTCACAAAAGATAAGATAAAGGGGTTTATCTATAACTGAACTTAATTCCCTTAGGACCCGAGGATGCATGCCATCCGGGCCAGGCGCCTTGTCTATTTTTAATTTATTTAGTCTTGCCTTCACTTCTTCCTGCATTAAAGTATTTAATATTACAGTAAGAAGATTGAGACTCTTCTGCCTCTGTAATTTGCAACAGTGCTGTTTCTTTTGTGAAGACAGAAGCAAAGAAAGCATTTAATAACTCTGCCTTACCTTGGTCATCCACCATTGAGTTCCCACCCTCATCCTTTAGGAGTCCTTTACAGTCAACCTTTCTTTTTTTAGAGTTAATGTACTTGTAAAACTTTTTTGGGCTAGATTTGATATCCCTAGTGATTTGTTTTTCAGCTTCAATCTTTGCCTGCCTAATTTCTTTTTTACAGTTTTTATTTCACTCCTTATAATTGCTTAGTGCATCCTCGGTCCCCTCCTGTTTTAAGACCTTATAGGCATTCTTTTTCCTCTTCATTTTATCTCTAACCTTTCTATTCATCCATAGAGGCCTTTTTTTATTCCTAGATATTTTGTTTCCATATGGGATATACATAATACAATATTGATTGAGTATAAGTTTAAAAGCTTGCCATTTCCCTTCAGTGTCTTCCCCTGGTAGTACATTATCCCAGTTCACCAAACTTAGTGCCTGCCTAATTTGATTGAACTTTGCTTTTCTAAAATTCATAGTTTTAGTGATCCCGCTGCCCCGTGGCTTATCAGTCACCAGATCAAACGTTATCATGTTGTGATCACTATTTCCCAAATGTTCTTGAACCTGCACAACACATTATCTGGTCTATTAGAAATGATCAGATCCAGTAACGCATTCCCCCTAGTTGGTTCAGTTACCATTTGAGTCAAGTAATTGTCCTGTAGTGCTGCCAGAAATCTGCTGCTTTTACCAGAATGGGTAGCCTCAATACTCCAGTCAATGTCTGGAAAGTTGAAGTCGCCCATAATTATGACCTCATTTTTACTTGCAGCTTTTTCAATCTGCTGTAGCAATCGCAGTTCTGCAGCTTCATTAATAAGAGGTGGCCTGTAGCATACCCCAATAAGCAATTGTCAACTTTTATTTCCACCATGAATATTTACCCAAACGGACTCCACATCTTCGCAATCTTCCTCCATCTCATCGCTGAGGACAGCTGTAAAAGAATTCTTAACAAAGAGACAAACCCCTCCACCTTTTTTCCCTGTTCTATCCCTCCTAAACACATTGTATCCTTTTAAATTAGCTATCCAGTCATGGCTTTCATCCATCCATGTCTCGGTTATTCCCACAATGTCATAGCCTTTGTCATTCAGGATGAACTCTTGTTCGTCTATTTTATTTGCAAGGCTCCGAGCATTGGTTACCATGCACTTTATATTTTTACCAACACATTTACCAATTTTGTTTACATGAAATGGGCTACTTGAATTTTTACCAACCTCCTTAATCTTTACACTATCCCCACCCCCCTCTCCACCCCCCATAATGTTAGGTTCCCACTGTCTTTTTACCTCATCTTGTCTACGTATTGAGACTTTATCCTCCTGCCTCCCCCCAGATCCTAGTTTAAAATCTCCTCCAACTGTTTAGCCATCTTCTGCCCCAATGCAGCTGCACCCTCCCCATTAAGGTGCAGCCTACCCCTGCTGTAGAACCTGTAGCCGACTGCAAAGTCTGCTCAGTTCTCCAGGAACCCAAACCCTTCCTTCCTACACCAATTTCTCAGCCACTTATTTAACTCCCTTAGCTCCCTCTGTCTCTCAGATGTAGCACGTGGCACTGGCAGTATTTCAGAAAACACCACCTTGGAGGTCCTTGCTTTAAGTTTATCTCCAAGTACCTGAAAATCATTTTTGAGGACCTTCCATCTCCCACTAACTTTGTCATTCGTGCCAATGTGTACCATGACAGCCGGGTCTTCCCCAGCCCCACCCAGTAATCTGTCAATTCTTTCCGCTACATGCCGAACCCGAGCACCCGGGAGGCAACAGACTGTACGGCATTCACGGTTTCTTCGACAGATTACCCTATCTGTGCGCCTAATAATTGAATCCCCTACCACCAGTACCTGTCTAGCCTTAACTGCACTCCTATTCCCTTTCTCGTTACAGCAGTCTGCCCCTTGGTTGCTAAGGAGCACATCCTGCTGCAGCATTGCTACTCCAGAATTATATGGTGATTCTGCAGATCACCATATAATCAGATATAGCATCTGTATTAGTGGTGATACTGCAGATCACCAATAATCAGATAAGTTGTTGCTGACACCAATCGTTACACATACGTAACAATTTTGGTGTGGATAACATGGTATTAAACACCAAAGGTGGCATGAAATTATGCAAAAATAACAAGAAAAGTACATAAAATTGCTGTTGCTGATTATGTTTACAAAAAATAATTACAATTGTCCCCAAAATTGTGGATAACATGGTATTAAACACCAAACGTGGCATGAAATTACGCAAAAATAACAAGAAAATTACATGAAATTGCTGTTGCTGATTATGTGTACAAAAAATAATTACAATTGTCCCCAAAGTTCCGCATTACAATTTTGCATTGTGATTGCAAATAACGATGCAAAATTACAATTATGTGAAATTTGTGATCCTCACTAGAAACAGAGTGACACAGCTAACAGCCAAATAATAGATTTGTAGCATGCTGTCCACATAATGCAGTTTTGGGAGACTTAATACACTCACAATACTTGCAGATTCCTGTAGTCACCACTCCTCCGGATAGCATCCAGCAAGGTTGTCTTTAAATGGTTAGCCACTTGTTTTTTTGGGAGTTTTCGGGATGTGGACATTATCTTCTCTGGTAATCCGGATCATGGACACCAATTGCCATATGGCTGCACGTTTAACAGATAAACAAATTCTTATGCATCACGGAACACAATGCATGCATGACTCCAAAATCAACACAGCTGATCAAACATGAGAGAGTAAGAAGATCATTGGGAGGAACCTACATGTTTTATCTACCAATCACGTGAGCTTCCTCAGGGCTATTAAGTGAGAAGAAATCAACCTTTTAAGAATTTTGAAAGCGACGAGCAATTCAAAGGAGACAGTGTTGTACACATATATCCACACCCTTTTTGTTTTACTAAAGGAGAAAAAGTAACCTCTGTAGTTTGATTTGGCAAAAAAAGACAAAACCTTATTGGGGACAAAGTACGTCACCTGTAGCAATAAAAGGGAGGAAAGGTTTCTGCAACACAACAAGCTTATTTAGACCGTGAACATTAAGAGCAATAACAGTAAACCACCTTATTTGTCCTTTCACTTTGCCTTGTACTGTTGTGCTATTGTTGCTGTTTTACTAGCGTACTACTGTTGCATTACTATGTACTATTGTTGTACAGCTACTGTGTGCTATTCCTACTGTCCACTGTGCCTTGTTGTATCATTCCTATCTCTACTCTGAGCCATGCAAGTGTTAAACATATTTCCGTCGTGCTTGGTGAAAAAATTGTTTCTGATTCTGAATGCCAGATGAACAAATAGGCAATAGGCATTGGCTGCTAGAACAGGTCTGGCGGCTGCACAGCCTAGAAAATGCTATGCTATGCTTGGTATGTAAGCTAGAAAGACAGGAAAGAAATAAGAATAAAGTAAAATAAAATTAAAAAAAACCCAATGAACAAACAAACAAAGTGTAAAAGTCTCTGCTATAGTAAAATAGTAAAACAAACTTGTTTTATAATCGTCTTACATATCTGGTTGAGATTTCTATATCAAAATACCTCAAAAGACTGGAAATAGTGTAAATTTCAGGTGCATTAGTAAAAATAGAACTGAAGATTCAAGCAGTTTATGCTGCTGATTATTTACTTATTTTTCCTTATCTAGCATGTCAAAGACCAGTAATGAGTGAAAGTGCCAATATTATTTTCTCATGCATTTGCACAAGATTAATTTTTACACCCTATTCATAACTGTTTTTTTTTTTTCATCTTGAAATATAAGCAGAAATGCTTTCTGACTGTCTGTCTGTGTTCAGGAGAGTCTGCAGTGTCAGAGAAGTGTTTGTTTACATTTCTCACTTGATACAATTAAACACAAGATAACATTATCTCCAGTTGTAATGCGCCCAGCTTTCCCAGCATTGAGCTTTTCTCAATGTTTTGTGTTTAACCCTTTGAATGCTGTTCTAGGAAAAAAAAAAAGAAATGCTGGTAGTATATAATAGGCTGTCAATAATGTTTTAGAGCAAAGAAGAATTGCTGGGTTTCATTCCGCTTTAAGTCATAACTCACCAAAATATGTCAGAATAAAGGTCTTGTAGACACCCCGCTTATAATGAAAGACTAGAACACAAAATTGTTGATGTAATTACATTTATGAATGAGCTTAAAAAATAGTGAAACAAATAAGGCACCAGACTATACAGAATGGACATATATACCTAATACACCTCCCGCGTGTGGTATATTTTGAAACCGGGAATGGCACAGAGGGCGACATCACAATTGGGGCAGTAGAAGTGTGATTCCTCTCAGACTTTTTTCCCTTTGCTATCAGTCTTAGGCGGCAGGCAGAGAGTAGTCAAAATGACAGGCAGCACTTTGATTGGCACAAAGGCTGCCTGTCAAGTTTCCTGTCAAGTGACAGGCAGCCTATTGCGCCAATCAAAGTGCAGATATAATGTCCTTTAAAGTGATTGGACTCGCAGGGGCTCAGGGCAGGATGAGTGGAGCTCTTGTCATTGCCAATTAGCAGGCATAAATTCATAGCGCTCGCTATGCTACTCTGATAAGGCACAACTACTCTGATAGGGCGTGTTAACTCTGGTAAGGTGTGTCAACTCTGATAAGGCACATTAACTCTGATAAGGCACGCTGGGCCTTCGGCAGGTTGCTGGCTGGGCTGGGGCTATTACAGACCTCAGATCAGTGGCAGCCGGCCCTCATCACTGTCTCCCCGACTCCTGCGGCGTCCCTGCCGCCGCTGCCTAAGCATCGTCACCAGTTCAGGAACCAGACCTCAGATCATCACTGTATCCCCGACTCCTGCGGCGTCTCTGCCGCCGCTGCCTGAGCATCGTCACCAGTTCAGGAACCAGACCTCAGATCATCACTGTCTCCCAGACTCCTGCGGCGTCCCTGCCGCCGCTGCCTGAGCATCTTCACCAGTTCAGAAACCAGACCTCAGATCATCACTGTATCCCCGACTCCTGCGGCGTCCCTGCCGCCGCTGCCTGAGGATCGTCACCAGTTCAGGAACCAGACCTCAGATCATCACTGTCTCCCCGACTCCTGCGGCGTCCCTGCCGCCGCTACCTGAGGATCGTCACCAGTTCAGGAACCAGACCTCAGATCATCACTGTCTCCCCGACTCCTGCGGCGTCCCTGCCGCCGCTACCTGAGGATCGTCACCAGTTCAGGAACCAGACCTCAGATCATCACTGTCTCCCCGACTCCTGCGGCGTCCCTGCCGCCGCTGCCTGAGGATCGTCACCAGTTCAGGAACCAGACCTCAGATCATCACTGTATCCCCGACTCCTGCGGCGTCTCTGCCGCCGCTGCCTGAGCATCGTCACCAGTTCAGGAACCAGACCTCAGATCATCACTGTCTCCCCGACTCCTGCGGCATCCCTGCCGCCGCTGCCTGAGCATCGTCACCAGTTCAGGAACCAGACCTCAGATCATCACTGTCTCCCCGACTCCTGCGGCGTCCCTGCCGCCGCTACCTGAGGATCGTCACCAGTTCAGGAACCAGACCTCAGATCATCACTGTCTCCCCGACTCCTGCGGCGTCCCTGCCGCCGCTGCCTGAGGATCGTCACCAGTTCAGGAACCAGACCTCAGATCATCACTGTATCCCCGACTCCTGCGGCGTCTCTGCCGCCGCTGCCTGAGCATCGTCACCAGTTCAGGAACCAGACCTCAGATCATCACTGTCTCCCCGACTCCTGCGGCATCCCTGCCGCCGCTGCCTGAGCATCGTCACCAGTTCAGGAACCAGACCTCAGATCATCACTGTCTCCCCGACTCCTGCGGCGTCCCTGCCGCCGCTGCCTGAGGATCGTCACCAGTTCAGGAACCAGACCTCAGATCATCACTGTATCCCCGACTCCTGCGGCGTCCCTGCCGCCGCTGCCTGAGGATCGTCACCAGTTCAGGAACCAGACCTCAGATCATCACTGTCTCCCAGACTCCTGCGGCGTCCCTGCCGCCGCTGCCTGAGCATCGTCACCAGTTCAGGAACCAGACCTCAGATCATCACTGTATCCCCGACTCCTGCGGCGTCTCTGCCGCCGCTGCCTGAGCATCGTCACCAGTTCAGGAACCAGACCTCAGATCATCACTGTCTCCCAGACTCCTGCGGCGTCCCTGCCGCCGCTGCCTGAGCATCTTCACCAGTTCAGAAACCAGACCTCAGATCATCACTGTATCCCCGACTCCTGCGGCGTCTCTGCCGCCGCTGCCTGAGCATCGTCACCAGTTCAGGAACCAGACCTCAGATCATCACTGTCTCCCCGACTCCTGCGGCGTCCCTGCCGCCGCTGCCTGAGGATCGTCACCAGTTCAGGAACCAGACCTCAGATCATCACTGTCTCCCCGACTCCTGCGGCGTCCCTGCCGCCGCTGCCTGAGCATCTTCACCAGTTCAGAAACCAGACCTCAGATCATCACTGTATCCCCGACTCCTGCGGCGTCTCTGCCGCCGCTGCCTGAGCATCGTCACCAGTTCAGGAACCAGACCTCAGATCATCACTGTCTCCCCGACTCCTGCGGCGTCCCTGCCGCCGCTACCTGAGGATCGTCACCAGTTCAGGAACCAGACCTCAGATCATCACTGTCTCCCAGACTCCTGCGGCGTCCCTGCCGCCGCTGCCTGAGCATCGTCACCAGTTCAGGAACCAGACCTCAGATCATCACTGTATCCCCGACTCCTGCGGCGTCTCTGCCGCCGCTGCCTGAGCATCGTCACCAGTTCAGGAACCAGACCTCAGATCATCACTGTCTCCCCGACTCCTGCGGCATCCCTGCCGCCGCTGCCTGAGCATCGTCACCAGTTCAGGAACCAGACCTCAGATCATCACTGTCTCCCCGACTCCTGCGGCGTCCCTGCCGCCGCTGCCTGAGGATCGTCACCAGTTCAGGAACCAGACCTCAGATCATCACTGTCTCTCCGACTCCTGCGGCGTACCTGCCGCCGCTGCCTGAGCATCGTCACCAGTTCAGGAACCAGACCTCAGATCATCACTGTCTCCCCGACTCCTGCAGCGTCCCTGCTGCCGCTGCCTGAGCATTGTCACCAGTTCAGGAACCAGACCTCAGATCAGTGGCAGCCGGCCCTCATCACTGTCTCCCCGACTCCTGCGGCGTCCCTGCTGCCGCTGCCTGAGCATTGTCACCATTTCAGGAACCAGACCTCAGATCAGTGGCAGCCGGCCCTCATCACTGTCTCCCCGACTCCTGCGGCGTCCCTGCCGCCGCTGCCTGAGCATCGTCACCAGTACAGGAACCAGACCTCAGATCAGCAGCGACACAGCAGAGACAGAGCAGGCGCATATGCTAGCCTTCCCCGGTGTATGTGCTGCAAATGCGGAAGTGACGTCATTACAAACATAGAAACGATAACCTATTTGATAATGTAATATTTGTACATACAAACTCAATAATATGACAAAAACTATAACGTTGCAAGCTTTAAAGCCATGACATATTTAAGCAACTTAAATTCTAAGTTCTAATGTTGAAAACAATATTTATTGGGTGCCCAAATCTTTACTTTTGGCGCCGTATTAATGATATTAGCATTCGCTCCTGCGGGGCGCCAAAATCGTCCACTAGCCACCGGCGCACAAATTTCCTGCTCCCTTGCTGATACAGCCAGAGCATTTCACACAATAAGTAGTGGCTCATATACAGATGATACATATCAACATGCACAAAGGTATAATGCACTTTTTAAATGCACAATGCAGATTTTTTTTTTTTTTTTAAACAAGCACAAATTGACCTGGATATTGGTCATGATGATCACTAACCTGTATGTAAAGCACAGTGTACTGTATAGCAGGCTTCTAAGAAGCACAGGATAATTATCATGATGTGCATAAACTATAAAAAGGGTGTGTGCCATTGTGTTTAATACCAATAGTTTATTAATAACACTGTAACTACTGCAACACCTAAAAAAGATTAGAATTATTCAAAGGATACCTGAAGTGACATGTGACATGAGATAGACCTGTGTATGTACAGTGCTAAGCACACAAATAAGTAGACTGACTTCCTTTTTTCTTTCTCTGCATGAAAAAGTTAAAATCAGGTATGCAAGTGACAGTTTCTACCTGCGTCGAGAACGGGTCGGATTGGGTCAGACTATAGCATAGCCCTCACTTATAAGTAATTACAGCCATACAACACTTTCCTGTCAGTAAATAGCTTCTGTGAGCAGGAAAGAGATAAAAAGGGTCAATATTTCATAGATTTGAGCTCTGTTTTGTACTTCTTGGACAGCACACCTATCTTGCTTCAACGGCTGTGCCAGGTCTAGCCTGTATGGCTGATACAGACTTAATGCAAGCAAAAAAGTAAAAATGACCAGCACTTGCCAATTCATTTAAGAATTGGCAAGTGCTGGTCATTTTTACTTTTTTTTTTTTGATAGATTTGTGCTCTGACATGCTTCAATAAGGGTGTCATTGAGCAGAGGCAATGAAACAGTAAAAACTTAAAAAAAAAACTAGATTTAAATATAAAATACGACTATGGGATATCTAAAAAAAAAGTAATTTTTAGGAGACGGAGGATAGATACAATTGTTTTTCTCATCAGTTTATTTTCACCTCGAATATCCTTTAATAGTAACAGACAATTATATATATATATATATATACTGTATATCAGCTCTCACCAAACTGTCACCAATTGTCTATAGGACATGCGTGGAAAAAGTCCCGAAACACGTTTATATGAAGGATTATGTAACAATTGTGGAACTTCCTCCGTCATCAGTGCACAACGCGTGCGCTGATACGGCGGAAATCCTCCACAAGCGTATAATTGCAGGAACCCAGCAAAAGGTGCTACGCACCCGTAGAGGGAAATTCCTGTCGGCAGATGGCGTTGTGGAGTGCAGAGGAGCCAATCCTCTGTACCTCCACAAATGCCAGACAGGAATTGTACGAAGCGCAGAACACAATCGCAAGAGAAGCGATTGCGAATGAGAACGAGCAAAGGGACAGGTTGTATGTGTGTGCACCAAACTAGTCGTCAACCCGCGACGGTGCACACACCACAGCAGATAAGAAGTAGGAACGCGATCGCGAGAGGTGCGATCGCCAGGCGTGACACAAGGCTACAGTAAGGCGGAGCACGAGAGTAGCAAAGGCACAGCAAATCATACAATGAGGAGATACAGAAAATAACAAACGCTAACTGAACGCGAACACCGCACTCATTCGCAACAGTGCACGCGTTCATGCGCGGTCTCCACGTGATAAGCACAATAGAGACAAGCACGCCTAACTAACCATCGACAGACAAACATGAAATAGAGGATGCGAGCGCTTGCTTAACGGTTACCTCACCGAGCCTCCAGCAAGCATTCGTAGCAGACAAGACAGACACACGAAAACAGGAACAGGAGGGAGACAGGATCCACAGCACTAGCGAAAAGAGGCCAGTGCGATCCAGGGAGACAGAGCAGAAGGATCCACAGCACTAGCGCAGGATGCTAGTGCGATCCAGGTACAGAGTAACAGAACAGAAGGATCCACAGCACTAGCGCAGGATGCTAGTGCGATCCAGGAAGGCAGAACAGAAGGATCCACAGCACTAGCGAAAAGGGGCTAGCGCGATCCAAGGAGACAGAACAGAAGGATCCACTGCGCTAGCGCAAGATGCTAGTGCGATCCAAGTGAAACAGATCAGAAGAGATAGCTGGTAGCAACCGCTGCACCATCTATACTCCAAGAACAGAGATCAGAACGATTTCCTGTCGACCACCGCTGGGACAGGACAATCACAACAGAACAAACAAAACAGATAAGCAATCCTAACTGCACTAGTGAAACCTGCCTAGCGCAGTTTTAGGAATTACTCTAAGCTGATCTTCAAACAAAGAGTAAGGCTGACACTCCTCCAGGAGTGTTTCACAGGAAGGAATCCTTATGAGCAGCCCAGCATTGTGGGAAACACATAGTACTTATAGTACACGCCTCCAATGAATGTGGCCAGGCAATTTGCATGACAACGTATGCAAATTCCTCAGCAAGCACAAGCTGCAAAACTGACAGAAGCTCTCCTTTCCAGAGTCCTGCAGCATGCAAACCTAAACAATGGTCAAAAAGCTGCCTGCCTGCACAGGCAGCTAAGCAGATCATTACAGTACCCCCCCCCCCCTCCAGGGTCGAATTCCAGACGACCCTCAAAACTTCTATTATCAAAAGACTCCAACCGAAGACTCATGAAGGTCGGGACAGCCCGATAAGGTCCAATTCCAGAGTCAGTCCACCCGAAACCGACCTCATCGGAAACAGAAGCCACCGAAACATGCCCATCAGCACTACAAGTCTCAGCGTAACACCCATCAGGACTATGGATACCAGAGAAGAAGCCACCGACACCCTCCAGACAATACCCACCACCTTCCAAGGAGCGTCCGAAAATACCAAATCTGCCACAAAACCTGTTCGAAGTGTCTCTTTCAAAACAAAAGCCGCTGCTGATCGTATTCAGGGTACCAAGCAAAACTTCTCTTGAAATCTCCCAGAACGCCTTGAAGCTCCGCAGAGATTCCAAGAAGCCAGAACGCTCACCAGGCTCACATGGAGAGCTACCAAGCACCCCCATGGAACCTATGACAGTTCCAGATTCAGAATTAGCAGGACACCCATCAAGATCAGGACTTTACGGGACCACTTCTGGGCATGCAAGCAGGCAGGCTATATCAGAACATGTCTCCACTGAGGAAGCATCTGAGTACGCTGGTAACCGAGGCACACTTGGGCTTTCTGGGTCACAGAGCACACTGGGGTACACCAGCACAGGAGAAACCTCAGGACATGTCGGGGAACTGCCAACCTCAGAGTCTGGCACGACCAGACCAAAACCAGGACCGGGCAGAAAATCATCACGAGTAGAAGTCACAGGTACTGGTATTTCAAAAGAAGACTCGGTCTCAGGCTTAGAGATCTCAATGACTGTAATGGTATCTGACAGAAATTCATCATTGACTACCCATGACTGAAGCTCCACCAGAGCTGAAAAGGTAGCCAGCAAGGCAGCAATGCCTACGGAAGAGGGCAACACCTCAGAAGGACTTGGGGGGCAGGAGACATCTCCTACAAGTTCTGCATCCTTTGGGAGGAACTCGGAGACCTCCAGAACATCAAACAAGACCTCAGGAACATCATTTTCCAGGTTTTCTAAGAAGGATTCTGAACTATCCATGTTACAGGGCTGAACATTAAATACCTCCTGCAGGCAGGGCAGATGTCCCAGGAATGGTTCCACCATAACCTGAGACTGAACTTCATCATAATTAGCTGGATGTACAGGAATATTTACTGAAACACACACTGACTCCCTAACTTCATTCTCACTGTACCCCGGATTCTGTGTGGCAGTCAAACTAGCTTGTAACTCCAAAACTGCAGAAAAACAGGTGAGTATAGTGGCAATACCTAGACGAGCCTCTAGGGACACTGCAGGGGATTCTAAGCAAGGCCACATTGACTCATCCAGAGTACAGGGTGCCGAATCAGCACTTCTCTCAGAGCAAGAAAGGGGCTCACAAACGTCAGTGTGAAAGGAAAACATGTTTTCATTCATGGTACAGGGCAGGTTCAGAGAAAGCGTCTCTGAATAAGGCAAAGAAGGTTCAGCATCAGATTCGCAAAACCGAAGCGCTGTCTCACTCTTAGATTCGGCTAACAATGTCGAATCCGAGGAATCAGAACGCAAAACCTGCAAATCAAAATTCACTTTAGGTTGTGAAACTGACGCTTCCATAGCGCAAACCTCCGCGATCTGCGGAGCAGACTGCAAGGCATCTAGGACCGAAACACTGGAGCAACTGTCATCAGGCAACGGGCCCCTACAGGTGTGAACAGGGTGAGACAGAGACTCATTTGCAGAAGAAATAGCGACATCAACAGGATAAACTTTATTAGGCATATTAATTTTACTTTTGACGCTGCATAGTCGAGAAATTTTCCCCATAGCAGGGTCACAGATGGAAGATCTCAAAGATCTGTTTCTAAATGAAAAAGGATCCCACACATCCTTGAGGAAACCGGCAGACTCATGCCGATCACAATCTGCAGGAACATCCGAGAAACAGGCATCAGATCGCACAGATTCAAACTGCACACTGTCAGGAGAGAATCCTTCAGGATTCGCACAGGAATCAACCACAGCGGCACACTCATTCATTTCAGATTGCACAAAGTCAAGACTCTCATGCTTTACCCCAGAAAGGCAGGAACAATCATCCGACAACGATGTCTCTTTATTGGAATCAATTGGTTAGTGTGTGTGCAACTCATCCAAAATCGTTTGCCATACATAGATCACCAGATCCACATCATCCTTGTCACATTCATTGGAATCAATCAGAAGGTACATAGAATCGAGACAAGCATTCAAGACATCTTCGCTTTTTGCGATGTAAAAATCGCAAAAGGCTTTCCAATCAAAATCAAATTCCTCCATTAAGGCCCCGACATCCCATGAGGCAAATGGAGGTTCAAACAAGCCAGTATCTAGATAATCTCCATATGGGTGGAGATCAGGAACAAGAACAGATTTTTTAACTGCTGTAATATAGTGTGCGATCCTACCTATAATAGGATCCACATAAGCTTTGGATTGGGGCAACGAAACCTGAGACTGAGAAGTCTCTCTGAAATCATCACATTCAAGTGCTTTACCTACTTCAGAGTTTACAGAACTAATTTCTTTATTGGTAGTTGCTATGGGCAACAGATTTTTCCGCTGGGAAGTCTTCCTAGATCTTTTACGTTTAGACTTAGCAGCTCTGGATGGCTGCTTTTTGGATGAAAGAGTAGATAGAACAGCTGATTGAGCTGCTGACAACAACTCATTAAGGGGGTATGGTAATTGAGGTAATCTCAGCCAATTGTGAATTAAAAAGGCCAAGAATTCCAGGGGTCTTTGACTCAGGGTGGTATGATCTAACACATCATAAGCCCACATTGACATTTCGCCCCCCAACAGAATGTAGACCATTTGGGGGGCCCAGGTAGACACTGGGGTGCATTGGAATTCAGGGTTCGCTAACAGTTTAGTGCACTCAGACAAAAACTCGTCTGCTGATTCAGGTTCAAGATTTTTAAATCTCTTAAAGGTACAAGAGCCATATTCGACAAAATCCTGCAAATCGGAAAGTCCGTCTACACTGGGATTTTGGTTTGGGCTGGTCATACTGTAACGGTTGTGGAACTTCCTCCGTGATCAGCGCACAATGCATGCACTGATACGGCGGAAATCCTCCACAAGCGTATAATTGCAGGAACCTAGCAAAAGGTGCTAGAGGGAAATTCCTGTCGGCAGATGGCGTTGTGGAGTGCAGAGGAACCAATCCTCTGTACCTCCACAAATGCCAGACAGGAATTGTACGAAGCGCAGAACGCAATCGCAAGAGAAGCGATTGCGAATGAGAACGAGCAAAGGGACAGGTTGTATGTGTGTGCACCAAACTAGTCGTCAACCCGCGACGGTGCACACACCACAGCAGATAAGAAGTAGGAACGCGATCGCGAGAGGTGCTAACGCCAGACGTGACACAAGGCTACAGCAAGGTGGAGCACGAGAGTAGCAAAGGCACAGCAAATCATACAATGAGGAGATACAGAAAATAACAAACGCTAACTGAACGCGAACACCGCACTCATTCGCAACAGTGCACGCGTTCATGCGCGGTCTCCACGTGATAAGCACAATAGAGACAAGCACGCCTAACTAACCATCGACAGACAAACATGAAACAGAGGACGCGAGCGCTTGCTTAACGGTTACCTCACCGAGCCTCCAGCAAGCGTTCGTAGCAGACAAGAGAGACACACGAAAACAGGAACAGGCGGGAGACAGGATCCACAGCACTAGCGAAAAGAGGCCAGTGTGATCCAGGGAGACAGAACAGAAGGATCCACAGCACTAGCGCAGGATGCTAGTGCGATCCAGGTACAGAGTAACAGAACAGAAGGATCCACAGCACTAGCGCAGAATGCTAGTGCGATCCAGGAAGGCAGAACAGAAGGATCCACAGCACTAGCGAAAAGGGGCTAGCATGATCCAAGGAGACAGAACAGAAGGATCCACTGCGCTAGCGCAAGATGCTAGTGCGATCCAAGTGAGACAGATCAGAAGGATCCACAGCACTAGCGCAGGATGCTAGTGCGATCCAGGGAGGCAGAACAGAAGGATCCACAGCACTAGTGAAAAGAGGCTAGCACGATCCAAGGAGACAGAACAGAAGGATCCACAGCACTAGCGCAGGATGCTAGTGCGATCCAGGTGAGACAGATCAGAAGAGATAGCTGGTAGCAACCGCTGCACCAGCTATACTCCAAGAACAGAGATCAGAACGATTTCCTGTCGACCACCGCTGGGACAGGACAATCGCAACAGAACAAACAAAACAGATAAGCAATCCTAAATGCACTAGAGGAACCTGCCTAGCACAGTTTCAGGAATTACTCTAAGCTGATATTTAAACAAAGAGTAAGGCTGACACTCCTCCAGGAGTGTTTCACAGGAAGGAATCCTTATGAGCAGCCCAGCATTGTGGGAAACACATAGTACTTATAGTACACGCCTCCAATTAATGTGGCCAGGAAATTTGCATGACAACGTATGCAAATTCCTCTGCAAGCACAAACTGCAAAACTGACAGAAGCTCTCCTTTCCAGAGTCCTGCAGCCAGGGCCGGGCCGAGGCAGAGGCTGGAGAGGCTCCAGCCTCAGGGCGCAGTGTAGGAGGGGGCGCACAATTCATTTTGCTGTCATTCCCAATTATGTTTGAAGCAGAAAGAAATAAGAAAAGGGGATACATAGCAGTGACTGCAAGCCAGATAACTAGATATTAAGGTGTTGGGGAGGTTGTGGGCCCTGTGGCGCCTCTTAGTCGAATAGCAATCCGTGTGTGACGGCTGGGGTGGGAGGGATGGAGGGGCGCACTTTGCTGTCTCAGCCTTGGCTGCTGGAGGACCTTGTCCCGGCTCTGCCTGCAGCATGCAAACCTAAACAATGGTCAAAAAGCTGCCTGCCTGCACAGGCAGCTGAGCAGATCATTACAGATTAATATTCATATTAAGGAGTTTTAGAACTTTCCACTCATGTCTTTTAGACGGGCACCTATAATTGGTGACAGTTTGGTGAGAGCTGATATAGGTTCACGTGTAAAACTCAGAGAAAGGGGACTTTTCCCTGTTTGTCTTGTCACATGTGTAATTCTATAGTTAAAGCTGAACTAATTTTAACTTTTTACTATATAATTTTAGAAAACAGACTAATAAATATGGGCATTTTTTAAATATTTTGTAAAAATTCCTATTAAAAAAAAAGCTAGCCTAAATCGGCACTTGTAGCCACGCCCACTCAGCTTTTCATGCCGCGGCGTGGTTCCAGGATGCACAGCACGATCTTTTGCTGAGCGGCACTCGCTCTGTGGCAACAGCGTTATGACATCTCGTGATGCTTCCTCCTGAAGCACCACGTGTTGTCTACGTCATCCGGAAGCGCAGGCATTTTTGTAGTTCCCGGAGGTGGAAGCGTTGCGGACGGGAGAAGTAGTAGAGTACCGGAGCCGAGGATGCAGAGAGGAGGACCTGATCGATGGGCAGAGAAGAGCGGAGAACTAGAGAGGAGAAGGGGAGGACCCGCAAGGACAGGCGGAGGAACGGGTGAAGTGGTGCGCCGAGAAGAGAAGCGGATGGACGGGAAAAGCGGAGGACTGGAGAGGAGTGGTGGAGGTACAGGAGAAGCCGAGCAGGGGACGCCGAGGACCAGATTAGAGGGCAGGGAGGAGTGGATGTGTGCAGGAGAGGACATTGCCGGGGCTCTTATGGAAAACTAGTGGTAGTAATTCTCTTCTTTCCCTTCTAAAGCACTCTATGGCCGTTTGGAGGAGGCTGTTACTGGTAGGAGTGAGTGTAGAGCTGATGGCTGGCTATCCTATACTGGAACTCCTATAGCTATAATTTATACTGGGCACATATAGTTTGCTCACCTTTGGCGTGCAAACGTATATTGGGGCACTTATAGGTTGTTAACCTATGCAGGGGCACCTATAGCTTGCAAACCTATACGGGGTCCCTTCAGCTTACTATCCTATATGGGTGCACCTATAGCTTGCCGACCTGTACGGGGCTCACCTGTAGCTTGCCGACCTGTATGGGGCTCACCTGTAGCATGCCGACCTGTACAGGGCTCACCTATAGCTTGCCGACCTGTATGGGGCTCACCTATAGCTTGCTGACCTGTACGGGGCTCACCTATAGCTTGCCAACCTGTACGGGGCTCACCTATAGCTTGCCGACCTGTATGGGGCTCACCTATAGCTTGTCGACCTGTACGGGGCTCACCTATAGCTTGCTGACCTGTACTGGGCTCACCTATAGCTTGCCGACCTCTACCGGGGGGCACCTATAGCTTGCCGACCTCTACCGGGGGGCACCTATAGCTTGCTGTCCTACACGGGGGGCATAGTCATATATGCTGCCATATAATTATATATTGCATTAACTTCTTCTGCAGCACATTACAGAGTACATAGTCATGTCACTGACTACCCTCATAGGTGTTTACAATCTAATCCTACAGTAGTCATAGGCAAATGTGCTCCTATATAGTTATGTATTTATACAGCATTGAACTCTTCTGCAGCACTTTACAGAGAGAGTACATAGTAATGTCGCCATCCATATAGGAGCTCACACACTAATCCTACTGTAGCGACGGCAGGCAGTTCACACACAGAAGAAAGAGGGCAGGCAGTACACACGAGAGAGAGGGCAGGCATGTCTGTGCACACACGGGAGAGAAGGTAGAGAAAGTAACACAGGAAGTATAGTCACAAACTCATTGCCATTGTGGGGCTGCAACCCTTGTACCAGGCTGTGCAGGTCACTCTGCGTTTGCTCAGCCAGGCACATTGGTGTCCCACAGAGGATTTTTTTTTGGAGGGGGGGGGGGGTGCAGAAGGGCTAGCTGTCTGGGCCAGGGTTGCTGTATGCATGAGGTACATGGATAGCAGCGTGCTGGGCGCAGGACAGCTCCTTTCAGGAGGGCTAACTGCATGGCGAGCCCAGGGTTTATGCAGCACATCATGACCTCCAGATGGGACAGCTCGGTATGGCCAGAGTGGTGTGTTCTAACAGCAGGGCCATGTTGCTCTTTACCACACACTGCATGGCTTACAGCAGCACAGTGGCCTGTCGCAGACAGTTGATATGTTCTGCTGTGGCCATGGAGATCAGCACTTTAAGCTGCCAGTGAGTCTGTCATTTATGTACGGTAATATGCAGGGAGAGAGAAGAGACTGATTCCAACCTTACATCGGCGGCCAGGATAAAAACGAGGAATTCTGCAATACATACTGCTAACAAAAAATAAAGGAAACACAAACATAAGACACCCTCGATCTGAATGAATGAAATATTCTTATTAAATACATTGTTCTTTACATAGTTGAATGTGCTGACAACGAAATCACACAAAATGTATCAATGGAAATCAAATTTATCAACACATGGAGTCCTGGATTTGGAGTCGTACTCAAAATTAAAGTAAAAAAAAAAAAAAAAAACACAGAGAGGAAGGACAGTAAAAAATAAATAAAAAGATTTTATACATACATGGGGCTTCCTCCAGCCCCATAAGCCCGGATCGCTCCCACGCCACAATCAACTGCTTCCTCTATCGCCGGTACAGGGTCCCGTCACTTCCGGCGGACGCGACCAATTGTCTGCATACACAGGGGCTCCCTCCATACCCTTACGCATGCAGCTGCGTAAGGATAAGGAGAGAGCACCAGTGATGCGGAAAATTGGCCGCGTGCTTCCGCCGACTGGCCGAAAGCACGGGACCCGGTACCGGCGAATACAGGCAGCGGATGACGGCGGCTTGGGAGCGATTCAGGCTTATGGGGCTGGAGGAAGCCCCAAGTATGTATAAAATCTTTTACCTTCTTCAGCTCTGGTTCTCTTTAAACAAGACAAAATGAGACTCAGTAGTGTGTGTGGCCTCCACATAGTGTTGGGCGAACATCTAGATGTTTGGGTTCGGGCCGAACAGGCCGAACATGGCCGCGATGTTCGGGTGTTCGACCCGAACTCCGAACATAATGGAAGTCAATGGGGACCCGAACTTTTGTGCTTTGTAAAGCCTCCTTACATGCTACATACCCCAAATTTACAGGGTATGTGCACCTTGGGAGTGGGTACAAGAGGAAAAAAAAATTTAGCAAAAAGAGCTTATAGTTTTTGAGAAAATTGATTGTAAAGTTTCAAAGGAAAAATTGTCTTTTAAATGCTGAAAATGTCATGTTTCTTTGCACAGGTAACATGGTTTTTACCGCCAGGCAGTCATAAATGTAATAAAGATAAGAGGTTCAATAAACAGGGACCGGTAACGCTAACCCAGCAGCAGCAGCAGCACACGTGATGGAACAGGAGGAGGCGCAGGAGGAGAAGGCCACGCTTTTTGAGACACAACAACCCAGGCCTTGCATGAGGACAAGAAGCGTGCGGATAGCATGCTTTTTACCGCCATGCAGTCATAAATGTAATAAAGATAAGAGGTTCAATAAACAGGGACCGGTAACGCTAACCCAGCAGCAGCACAGAGCACACGTGATGGAACAGGAGGAGGCGCAGGAGGAGAAGGCCACGCTTTTTGAGACACAACAACCCAGGCCTTGCATGAGGACAAGAAGCGTGCGGATATAGCAGCAATGCTTTTTGCCGCCATGCAGTCATAAATGTAATAAAGAGAAGAGGTTCCATAAACAGGGACCGGTAACGCTAACCCAGCAGCAGCACAGAGCACACGTGATGGAACAGGAGGAGGCGCAGGAGGAGAAGGCCACGCTTTGAGACACAACAACCCAGGCCTTGCATGAGGACAAAAAGCGTGCGGATATAGCAATGCTTTTTGCCGCCATGCAGTCATAAATGTAATACAGATGAGAGGTTCAATAAACAGAGACTGGAAACGCTAACCCAGCAGCAGCACACATGATGGAACAGGAGGAGGCGCAGGAGGAGAAGGCCACGCTTTTTGAGACGCAACCCAGGCCTTGCATGAGGACAAAAAGCGTGCGGATATAGCAATGCTTTTTGCCGCCATGCAGTCATAAATGTAATACAGATGAGAGGTTCAATAAACAGGGACTGGAAATGCTAACCCAGCAGCAGCAGACGTGATGGAACAGGAGCAGGCGCAGGAGGAGAAGGCCAAGCTTTTTGAGACACAACAACACAGGCCTTGCATGAGGACAAAAAGCGTGCGGATATAGCAATGCTTTTTGCCGCCATGCAGTCATAAGTGTAATACAGATGAGAGGTTCAATAAACAGGGACCGGAAACGCTAAACCATCCCAGATGTTCATTGGTCATGTTACTTGGTTGGGGTCCTGGAGTGTTGCGTAGTCGTTTCCAATCCAGGATTGATTCATTTTAATTTGAGTCAGACGGTCTGCATTTTCTGTGGAGAGGCGGATACGCCGATCTGTGACGATGCCTCCGGCAGCACTGAAACAGCGTTCCGACATAACGCTCGCTGCCGGGCAAGCCAGCACCTCTATTGCGTACATTGCCAGTTCGTGCCAGGTGTCTAGCTTCGATACCCAATAGTTGAAGGGTGCAGATGGATTGTTAGACACAGCTACGTCATCTGACATGTAGTCCTTGACCATCTTCTCCAGGCGATCGGTGTTGGAGGTGGATCTGCACGCTTGCTGTTCAGTGGGCTGCTGCTGCATGGGTGTCAGAAAATTTTCCCACTCCAAGGACACTGCCGATACCATTCCCTTTTGGGTACTAGCTGCGGCTTGCGTTGTTTGCTGCCCTCCTGGTCGTCCTGGGTTTGCGGAAGTCAGTCTGTCTGCGTACAACTGGCTAGAGGAGGGGGAGGATGTCAATCTCCTCTCTAAAGTCTCCACAAGGGCCTGCTGGTATTCTTCCATTTTGACCTGTCTGACTCTTTCTTCAAGCAGTTTTGGAACATTGTGTTTGTACCGTGGATCCAGAAGGGTATAAACCCAGTAATTGGTGTTGTCCAGAATGCGCACAATGCGTGGGTCACGTTCAATGCAGTCTAGCATGAATTGAGCCATGTGTGCCAGAGTCCCACCAGAATCCTCATCATCCTCTTGTGAGCGTTGTGATAGTTGTTGTGATGCATCATAGTCGTCACCTTCCTCCTGGTCTGCTTCTGCTGACCATTCGCGTTGAATTGTGGAAGTCCAACGTGCACCGCTCTGGCCCTCGTCAGTGGTGGCATGAAACTCCTGCTCCAACTCCAGCTGTTCCTCCTCCTCTTCTTCGTCATAGCTGCTGGGGCCAGCGTTCCCTGAGGCGGATGGCCTGATGTTGGTACCATCACGCTGATCGTTTTCTCCTTCAGATTCCCCCAGTTGCATCATGACAGCTGTTTCCTTGATTTTTAACATCGACCTCTTCAGTAAACACAGCAGTGGTATGGTAATGCTGACTGAAGAGTTGTCACTGCTCACAAGCAACGTGGATTGCTCAAAATTTTGGAGGACTTGGCAGAGGTCCAACATGTTGGCCCAATCGGTTCCACAGAAGCTTGGCAGCTGGCCGGATGCGCCTCGGTACTGCGCCGTCATGTACTGGACCACTGCACTCTTCTGCTCGCAAAAGCGGGCTAGCATGTGCAGCGTAGAATTCCAGCGCGTAGGGACATCACACAGCAAGCGATGGTGGGGGAGATTGAAGCGCTCCTGCATCTTGGCGAGTGCCCCCGAAGCAGTACTGGAAGTTCTACAATGTTTGGCCACTCGACGCACCTTCAACAGAAGATCGGCCACGCCTGGGTATGTCCTCAGGAACCGCTGAACTACTAGGTTCATCATGTGCGCCAGGCAAGGGATGTGTGTCAGCTTAGCCAAACTTAAAGCGCGAATGAGATTACTCCCATTATCACACACAACCATGCCCGGTTTCAGGTCCAGCGGTGCCAGCCACAAATCCGTCTGTTCCTTTATTCCCTTCCAAATTTCCTCCCCTGTGTGCTGCTTATCCCCAAGGCAGATTAGCTTCAGCAACGCTTGCTGACGCATGCCAACAGCTGTGCTGCACTGCTTCCACGATCCTACTGCTGCTGGGTTAGCGTTTCCGGATGAGGTACAGCTTTGAGATGCGTTGGAGGAGAAGGAGTCAGAGAGGTAGCTGCTGCTGTTGTTATCCAGTGGGAGGGACGGCGGTGCAGCTGTTTGTGGCGTGGGCAACACCCGTGCCGTAGCAGGTGAGGAATCGCTGCCAGGCTCCACAAGGTTCATCCAGTGCGCGGTAAGGGAGATGTATCGACCCTGGCCGAACGCACTCGTCCAGGTGTCAGTGGTGAGGTGAACCTTGCAGGCAACGGCATTCTTCAAGCTTCGGGTTATTTTGCTGACCACGTGCTCATGCAACTCAGGCACTGCAGAGCGTGCAAAGTGTTAGCGGCTGGGAACCACGTAACGTGGGATGGCCACTGACATCATGCCCTTGAAGCTGTTTGTCTCCACCAATCGATATGGCAGCATTTCGCAGGCCAGAAGCTTGGCTATGCTGGCTGTTACTGCCACGGCCCGGGGGTCATTTGCTGGCAATTTCCTCTTGCGCTCAAACATCTCCGACACAGACAACTGAACCGTAGCGCTGCACACGGAAGGGCTGTTGGTTGTTGTGTTTGAAGAACACTGGGAGACCTCAAGAGCACTACTCCGGAAAGTGACAGTGTCAGCGTCGTCTGATGTTTGTGAATGTTGTGAACCACGCAATGGCTGGGCTACTGCTGCTGCTGAGGCGGGTCTGGTGAACCCAAGGGAGGCAGTGTTGTTTCTGGTACCCTGTCCTGACGCGTTTTCTTAAAGAGTGGGATGTTTGGATAGCATGTGACGGCTCATGCTGGTGGTGGAGAGGTTGTTAATACTTTTCCCCCTGCTCAGGCGGGTCTTGCACACCTTGCAAATCGCCATGGTAACATCCTCAGTGCAGTCTTCAAAGAAAGCCCAGACTTTGGAGCACCTGCCTCCTTGCTGGCGATTTCTGTTTGCTCCTCTTTTGCCTCTCACTTGAACTTCCACGCTTGTGGTGCCTGAAATTGCGCGCCGCCTACCTTGTGGCACAAGGCGAGCTCGTGCAGCAGTGGGTTCTTCAACAGACTCATCTGTGCTGCTGCTACGACGGCGATGTTCTCGTTCACAAACAAAATCTGGGTCTCTGTCCACATTGTCCATACCCTCCTCTTCCATCTCCTCAAACTCGTCATATGTCATTGTGGGCCGCCGCCGTGGAGTAGAGCTCCCCACAACAACCTCTGCGCAGCACACTCCAACGTCGTCTTCCAGATCTTGTCGGCCGACCTCCTGCAATTGCAACCCCTCCTGCCCAAATTGCTCTGGGATTTGGGTTTCCGAGTCCTCTTCGGACTCGCCTTGTATTTCAGTGCGCGGTGCATTTCCCACAGTTAACGGTTGTGAATCCAGGCACAACATTTCTGGCTGTTCCTCCATTGACCTTTGAAAGGTGGAAGTTTGTTGGGCTGGGAATAGCTCCTGCGAATCCCCCATTGTGTCCTGAGGTAATTCATCGGACTGGTTATCTGGCAGTTGTGTGCGTGGTGTCGCTGCCGGTTGTGTCAGCTTTGTGCCCACTGGCTCCTTGTAACTGGCTGAGGACTCGGACCTCGTGCGTGATGTGCTGGTGCTGCTTAACCCACTGCTGGACGCTTGAGAGGTCATCCAAGTAATTATCTGGTCCTGTTCTTTTGGATTTGTGAGGGTTGTTGTCCTGGACAACATGGGCGGTATTGAGTGGGTTTTCTTGGGTGCTCCCCTGTGGCCTGTACGTGAACCGTCAGGGGAAACACCTCTTCCCTTGCCCCTCCCTCTTTCACCGGATTTCTTCCTCATTTCACTTATCCTTACAGTACACGCTGACTGGCAGCAGTACAGTGGCAGTACAGAAATGCTATACAGTACCACTATTCCCAGCAGCGACACAGAGCACAATGCTATACAGTGACGGGTGAGCGGTGTACCACTATTCCCAGCAGCGACACAGAGCACAATGCTATACAGTGGCGGGTGAGCGGTGTACCACTATTCCCAGCAGACACAGAACAGTACACAGAATGCTATATAGTGTGGCTGAACGAGCGGTGTACTACTGTTCCCAGCAGACACAGAACAGTACACAGAATGCTATATAGTGTGGCTGAACGAGCGGTGTACCACTATTCCCAGCAGACACAGAACAGTACACAGAATGCTATATAGTGTGGCTGAACGAGCGGTGTACTACTGTTCCCAGCAGACACAGAACAGTACACAGAATGCTATATAGTGTGGCTGAACGAGCGGTGTACCACTATTCCCAGCAGACACAGAACAGTACACAGAATGCTATATAGTGTGGCTGAACGAGCGGTGTACTACTGTTCCCAGCAGACACAGAACAGTACACAGAATGCTATATAGTGTGGCTGAACGAGCGGTGTACCACTATTCCCAGCAGACACAGAACAGTACACAGAATGCTATATAGTGTGGCTGAACGAGCGGTGTACTACTGTTCCCAGCAGACACAGAACAGTACACAGAATGCTATATAGTGTGGCTGAACGAGCGGTGTACCACTATTCCCAGCAGACACAGAACAGTACACAGAATGCTATATAGTGTGGCTGAACGAGCGGTGTACCACTATTCCCAGCAGACACAGAACAGTACACAGAATGCTATATAGTGTGGCTGAACGAGCGGTGTACTACTGTTCCCAGCAGACACAGAACAGTACACAGAATGCTATATAGTGTGGCTGAACGAGCGGTGTACCACTATTCCCAGCAGACACAGAACAGTACACAGAATGCTATATAGTGTGGCTGAACGAGCGGTGTACTACTGTTCCCAGCAGACACAGAACAGTACACAGAATGCTATATAGTGTGGCTGAACGAGCGGTGTACTACTGTTCCCAGCAGACACAGAACAGTACACAGAATGCTATATAGTGTGGCTGAACGAGCGGTGTACCACTATTCCCAGCAGACACAGAACAGTACACAGAATGCTATATAGTGTGGCTGAACGAGCGGTGTACTACTGTTCCCAGCAGACACAGAACAGTACACAGAATGCTATATAGTGTGGCTGAACGAGCGGTGTACTACTGTTCCCAGCAGACACAGAACAGTACACAGAATGCTATATAGTGTGGCTGAACGAGCGGTGTACCACTATTCCCAGCAGACACAGAACAGTACACAGAATGCTATATAGTGTGGCTGAACGAGCGGTGTACTACTGTTCCCAGCAGACACAGAACAGTACACAGAATGCTATATAGTGTGGCTGAACGAGCGGTGTACTACTGTTCCCAGCAGACACAGAACAGTACACAGAATGCTATATAGTGTGGCTGAACGAGCGGTGTACTACTGTTCCCAGCAGACACAGAACAGTACACAGAATGCTATATAGTGTGGCTGAACGAGCGGTGTACTACTGTTCCCAGCAGACACAGAACAGTACACAGAATGCTATATAGTGTGGCTGAGCGAGGTACACGGTGGCAGTAACCAATGCTATATATAGTGTGGCTGAGCGAGCGGTGTACAACTGTTCCCAGCTGCGACACACAATGACTGGGGGGGACCCTGGCTAGCGTGGCTGGAGCGCGAACTACCCTGCCTGCCTACCCAAAGCTAAACCCACAGACAAATGGCGGAGATATGACGTGGTTCGGGTATTTATTTACCCGAACCACGTGACCGTTCGGCCAATCAGAGCGCGTTCGGGTCCGAACCACGTGACCCGTTCGGCCAATCACAGCGCTAGCCGAACGTTCGGGGAACGTTCGGCCATGCGCTCTTAGTTCGGCCATGTGGCCGAACGGTTTGGCCGAGCACCGTCAGGTGTTCGGCCGAACTCGAACATCACCCGAACAGGGTGATGTTCTGCAGAACCCGAACAGTGGCGAACACTGTTCGCCCAACACTACCTCCACATGCCTGTATGACTTCCCTAACACGTCTGGGCATGTTCCTGATAAGGTGGATGTATTTGCAGGGTTGTTTTTGCCTTTCTGTAGCTCTTTTTTTTTTTTCTTTTAGGGTTCTCTGAATTAATAACATAAATACTAAAATATGTTAAGATTATAAATTCAAATATTACAGTGGTGGTAATTAACAAATAAAGCTAACTAGACGACCCGCGGCGTAGCATACGCCGCATAAGAGGGTAGAGGGCAGGAAGGGAGTATTTTGCACAGCGGTGGGGAGGGGGGTTGGACCCCCCTCAACTGGGTCCCCCATGTGTGCTCTACCTCCAGCTTAAGCTCAGCAGGACCCCCCCCCCCCCACCCACCTCACCTGGGTCCCCCATGTTCCTCTCTTTATCAAGTCCACATGCCTTCTTAATATGAACACTCACAGCAGCCTTAAATAGTGGTTGCTCTACTAGGGAGCCAATCAAAATGACCAGGACACCCTGTTGCCAACCAATCCCATGAGAGTCTACCTCCAAAAACACTCCCACTTGCAAGAGGACCTGATGGGGAACTGCTCCTACTCAGGAACACCAATCCCCATCAAGTAAACATGAAAACACCGACCAGTGGTCAAAAAGGAACAGCCCAGAGTCAAAAACGTCAGATGCATGATGTAGGAAAAAATTAGTCGCTGACTGGCAGCCGCCCAAGATGTCAGCCAGTCAGTGCAAAATAAATCAAAACTGAAGCCTTGTACGTTCCAGAACCGGAGGCCGCAAGCACTTTGGCGGCCGGTTCGGGATGAAAAAGCTACAACATATAAATTAAAAGGTATCTATTCCCTGACTGGAAGCCACAAAAATGGCAGCCAGTCAGGGATGGGGACCCCAAAATAATAAAAATGCAAAAAACAAAAAAATAAAAAAATAATACCCACAGGAAAGAGAAGGCCCCAGGCGCCCTGGTCATTATTATAAACATCAAACCATCTATTATTACACACATGGACCCAAATTGCACTCTAGATTGAGACCCCCCCCCCCCCCCAGGTCCCATCGCATCCAGCCTCCTGATACAGAATACCTCACATCTTAACAACAATTTGACCTTGTCACCTACCGTATGTAAGGGGCAGAGTCAAAGACTTGGACCCTCAACTGGCTGATATTATGATGATGAGAAGCAAAATGCCTAGCAACAGCCTGTTCACTAGTACCCGAGCGAAGGGCCGATTTATGTGAGGAGATGTGATCTTTTAACGCCTGTGTAGTCATTCCCCACATAAATCAAGCCGCATGGGCAGGGAAGCAAATACACAACAAATGTACAGTCACATGTGTAATATCCAATGATCAGAAATGTATGACCAGTAGTAGGGCGTTTATTAAACACATCACTCTTAAAGCGGAAGTAACCTTAACATTGCATTCTGTAAAAATATCTGATGTGTTGCTTAATACTGATTTAATAAATAAATATGTAGGTTTGCTGTAATATACCTGTCAGATGTCCTTATCTCTGTTACTACATGCTAGTAGACAGCGCAGCCATATATTGGTTGGCATATTTACAGTGCCATCCAGCTGATTCCTACTTCCTCCAGCTGCTCCGAGTCCTTTCTCCAATCACTGTGCAGCATGCAAATTAGCTTGTGCTAGAGTACAGTTACAGTTACAGTGATGTTATCTTGCTGCTCCTGTGTATATAATGTCTGCCTGTGTTGTCAAGCCTGTCATACTTCTGCTCAGTATTTTGTCAATCTTCTGTTGCCATTCCTCTGCTGTCATCTCTATACTCTTGTTGTCAGCTCTATCCAGTTGTCACTTCTATGCAGTCAGGTTTTATCTATGCACTGACAGCACAGTGTGATTTACATATTGTAATCTGCTTTTGGCAGTGGTATCTTTCATTGTAATTCAAGTGTTTCTCTCCTCCTTCTGCTTCCTCCTCACAGCTGCAAATCTTTATTCTAATTACAATACACTCCTGTGTATTAGATAGAGTCTTTGAAAATAGTAATAAACTAGACGACCCGCGGCGTAGCATACGCCGCATAAGAGGGTAGAGGGCAGGAAGGGAGTATTTTGCACAGCGGTGTGGAGGGGGGTTGGACCCCCCTCAACTGGGTCCCCCATGTGTGCTCTACCTCCAGCTTAAGCTCAGCAGGACCCCCCCCCCCTCACCTCACCTGGGTCCCCCATGTGCACTCCCCCTCCAGCTTAAGCTCAGCAGGAAACCCCCACCCCTCACCTTGGTCCCCCATGTGCGCTACCCCTCCAGCTTAAGCTCAGCAGGAACCCCCTCCCCCTCACCTCACCTGGGTCCCCCATGTGCACTACCCCTCCAGCTTAAGCTCAGCAGGAACCCCCCCCCCTCACCTGGGTCCCCCATGTGCGCTCCCCTTCCTGCTTAAGCTCAGTAGCAGCCGCCACTATTAGTAAGAGGCAGCGGGTGGGGATGACTCACCTCTTCCGTGTTCCATCGTGCGTTCCACTGTCGTCAGTTCCTGCAATGCCGCACACTGTATTGGTGTAATTTGCCTTCTTAACCTCCTTGGCGGTAATCCCGAGCTGAGCTCGGGGTATGCCGCCGGAGGTCGCCGCTCAGGCCCTGCTGGGCCGATTTACATTCTGTAAAAAGCAGCACACGCAGCCGGCACTTTGCCAGCCGCGTGTGCTGCCCGATCGCCGCCGCTCCGCGGCGATCCGCCGCGTGCAGCGGCGAAAGAGGGTCCCCCCAGCCGCCCGAGCCCAGCGCAGCCGGAACAAACAGTTCCGGCCGGCGCTAGGGGCTGGATCGGGCGGCTCTGACGTCAGGACGTCGACTGACGTCCATGACGTCACTCCGCTCGTCGCCATGGCGACGAGGAAAGCGAAACAAGATAGGCCGCTCATTGCGGCCTATCTTGTTACTTTCGATTGCCGGAGGCGATCGAAAGTACGCTTCCGGAGCGCCCTCTAGTGGGCTTTCATGCAGCCAACTTTCAGTTGGCTGCATGAAATATTTTTTTTTTTATTAAAAAAAAACCACATTGCAGCCTCCCTGGCAAAATAATTAAACCGCCAGGGAGGTTAAAACAGAAGGAAATCTGCAATAATTCAGCTATAAATGAACATTTGTGGTTACCCACAATGCACTGCTACTAATTATGAAAATTACCCCTTTTCCCTCTTGGTAAACCAAGCAAGTAAATAGCTTTACATTTTACACAGTCATATAAAAGCCACATGTAAACAGCCTGTTTCAGACTTTTGGTCCTCATCAGAACATGGCAGGGATTGATACAGCTGTATGAGATAGGGCTTGGACCAGTACAACAGAGTAACCAAGCAGCTCAGGGTGACCCAAACCATTTGTAATGTATAGGGGGATAAAAGAGACCAAAAAGACCTCCTACTAAAAAAAGCAAAGCTTGGTGTAATTTGCCTTCCTAAAACAGAAAGAAATATGCAATTACTCAGCTATAAGTGAACATTTGTGATTACCCACAATGCATCGCTACTAAATATGCAAATTATTCCTTTTCACCCTTAGTAAGCCAAGCAAGCCTATAGCTTTAAGTTTTACACAGTCATATCAAACCCACATGTAACAGCCTATTTCAGACCTTTGGTTCTCATCCCTACATAGGCTATCATTCATAAAGCATTTCCGCATGCGGAAATGCTTAAAACAGCTGACTTTGCCGCACACGTAGCAAAATCTGCATTCATAAAGGCTCCTTCCGCATCAAAAGCTGACATTACCGAGCAGAGCTATAAATCACCGCCTTGTGCGGTGATTGTTGTAAAAAATGTAGCAAAATGTTAATTCATAACGATCACTGCAAGCAGTGTGAGGTCAGGAAGTACTGCTCCCTCTGATGTGGCAATAACAATGTTAAGTGAATGGAGACAGAGACCTCCCAGGCAGCTGCAGTAGAGCAGAACACGGAGAAATGTATCAACTCGGCAGCTTCCATGTCTCCGCAAGCCCACCACCTGTCTACCACCAGCCTAGTTCAGAGGATCTCCACTCTGCTACCACACCTGGATACTTTTTTATGACTCAGCAGCCCGAAGTTTAAAACACCATCAACAGTGGTTTCCCACACTGATTCTTCATACCGACAGCACTTTCATGAATGATAGCCATAGCAGGGATTGATATGGCTGTTTGAGATAGGGCTTGGACCAGTACAACAGAGTAACCAAGCAGCTCAGGGTGACCCAAACTACTAAGAATGTATAGGGGGATAAAAGAGACAAAAAATCCCTCCTACTAAAAAAAGCAAAGCTTGGTGTAATTTTCCTTCTTAAAACAGAAGCAAATCTGCAATAATTCCGCTATAAGAGAACATTTGTGGTTACCCACAATGCACTGCTACTGAATATGCAAATTATCCCTCTTTGCCCTTGGTTTGATATGACACTACTTCTTCTTCTTGCTTGGACCAGCCTCTTCTTCTTGCTTGGACCGGCCCTGGGGGCAGGGCGCTACTTCTTCTTCTTGTTTAAAGGTTGAGGCACTTACTCTATTATATATATAGATTGAACCCTTAATACTTGTGATTTGTTTCTTTGTTAAATATTGGAAAGATGTTTGTCTGCACCTTTGCCCACTGCACACCATGTTTTGTTTAAAGAGAACCCGAGGTGGGGTTCTGACAATGCTATCCACATACAGAGGCTGGGTCTGCCTATACTGCCCAGCCTCTGTTGCTATCCAGATCCCCGTAAGCGCCACCTACGCTCACCCATAAATGTGTTTACCTCTGTATTGTCAGTCTCAGCGCTCCCCCGCCTCCTGCATAGCTCAGGTCCCCGTCCGCGTCCCTTCCCTCCAATCAGCGGGGAGGAAAGGGACGCGGGCGGGGACCGGGGCTATGCAGGAGGCGGGGTGAGCGCCGAGACTGACAATACAGAGGTAAACACAGCCCTCTTTGACACGCTGCGTGACGGCAGCGCGGCTGTGATTTATGGGAGATAGCAGAGCGCAGGGGGGACTTAGGGGGGATCTGGATAGCAACAGAGGCTGGGCAATATAAACAGACCAAGCCTCTGTATGTGGATAGCATTGTCAGAACCCCACCTCGGGTTCTCTTTAAAGGGGTTCTTTGGTGGTTTGAAAAAAACAAAAACCGAAACTTACCTGGGGCTTCTATCGGCCCCCTGCAGCTGTCATGTCCCACGCCGTTCTCCTACAATCCTCCAGTATATTTAAGTGTCCTCGCTTCACGATGTGATCAAGTGAGGACCCTTACAGCCCAGGAGAATGCCAGTGTTGTGTTTGACCGTGCTGCCCTATGATTTACACTGCCCCACCTGCGCAGTATGTGCTGCCTCATTTCCTATGCAATTGTGCTTCTGGCGCTAAACACCCCACATATCTCTGCAGCCACACCACCTACACTCCCCAAACCGGGGGTTGGGGGCTGCAATTTGGCACAGAGGTAGTTTGGGGGTCCCCTCTCTAACCTGAAAATGTAAGGAGTGAATGAGGTGTGGCTGTGGAAATATTTCAGGGGGATTATATTAAAGTTCCCACTCAGCATGCGTGTTACTCAGCAGGGCAGTTTCTAGGCTAAATTTCACGCAGGGCGAGGATGTAAAATTCCCCCCTCCTGCCGCAACAATCCAGCGCCCCGGCTGATTGTACACATCGCATGCCCATAGAAACGAGGCTGTTACTCAGTGTGGAAAGGCGGCTTACATGCAGCACAATTACAGTCACTGTAATGCAGATCACAGCTGCTGTCAACTGGGCAGAGGGTGAGTGAATCCTACATGAGAGGGATGGAGAGGACAGGAGGGGAACACTGCATACAGCATGGGACATTTGCATGGCAATCAGCAAAGTGGTGAAAAAGCGCCAAGTATGAATCAGCCCAGAGACTGACAACTAAAGGCATGGAGAGAAAAAAAAATACTTTCTGCTCTTTGCATAATTGCTCTAATGACTGCATCTGCACAGCCACTGATAAGGAGAGATGATCTCCAGATAAAATCTGATTGAGTTTCATTCGGATTTCATCCTTCTAATTAGTGCAGCTGAGCGGGGGGTTAAAACTTACCCAGCAGCCTTGTTCTTTAATCCGTCCCATGCTGCATTCCAAGCCGTGGTCACAGGACTACAAACACTTCCTCCTGGGTTGAAAGAGGAAGCGTAGTAGTCACGTGACCATGGCTTGGAACGCAGCGTGGGACGGATTAACCCTCCTGGCGGTCAATTAAAACTGCCAGGGGGCAGCGCAGCACTTTTATAATTTTTTTAAAAAAAAATTTAAATCATGGAGCTGGCCTAGCGCTAGCTACATGACAACGCTGTGCAGCGGCATCCCCCCACCCTCTTCGATCACCTCCGGCGATCAAGCCCGTCTGGAAATTCCGTTCTGAACGGGATTTCCATTAGGGCTTCCCTCGTCGCCATGGCAACGGGAGAGATGACGTCAACGACGCCGTGACGTCAAAGGGAGTCCCGATCCACCCCTCAGCGCTGCCTGGCACTGATTGGACAGGCAGCGCATGGGGTCTGGGCCGGCGCGGCGAAACGGCGGCGATCGGGCAGTACATGCAGCTAGCAAAGTGCTAGCTGCGTGTACCAAAAATTATGCAAATCGGCCCAGTAGGGCCTGAGAAATCCTCCTGCGCGGCATAGCCCGAGCTCAGCTTACCGCCAGGAATGTTAAAGAAGACGGCAACTGGGTAAGTTTAACCCCCCCTTACACACCCGGTCAGCTGCACTAATTAGGAGGATGAAATCCGAATGAACCTCATTCAGATTTAATCCAGAGATCATCACGGCTGATAAGGATTTATACTAAGTTTTGTAGACAGTCCCTATAGTGTGCAGCAGGGTCTTGTGTACAACACTGCTCTGCCCCCAGCCTCTCCACCCCCTTCCCAAGTGCTATGCACTGTATTGAAGCTGGAGCAGTCTGCAGAGCCAGTTCTGCCACTATTGAAGGTGGACAGTGAGTGTAATAAGCTGCGGCTGGGATTACACTTGTCTGTCAGTCTTCTGTATGAATTTTCTGCACACCATGCGTGCAGTGCTTCGCTGCTGTCTGTTTTTATCTGTACGGGGGAAAACGCATTCAAGTGTGCACTAACCAATTGAATAACATTGGTTCTCAGTTCACCTGTGGAGAAGGGGGGGAGGGTTTCTAGTTACGCCTCTGACTGTGTGTGTGCCTGTGTTCAACTGTGAGTGTGCGCACGTGCCTCTGTTGAGGGGTATGTAGGCCTGTAATTAACTGGGGCAGCACAGTCGCATAGTGGTTAGCGCTCTCACCTTGCAGCGCTGGGACCCCAGTTCAAATCCCAGCCAGGTCAACTTCTGCATGGAGTTTGTATGTTCTCCCCGAGTCTGCGTGAGTTTTCCCCCACATCCCAAAAACATACATATAAGTTAATTGGCCCTAGACTACGATACATACACTACACGATACATACTGTACATAGACATAGGACTATGGTAGGGATTAGAGTATGAGCTCCTCTGAGGGAAAACAATGCTAGTTGAAAGTATTGCAGATAAAAGCATTTAGGGCCCGTTCACACTTGCAATCAATTTTGCGGGAGTGATTTTCCCGCGATTAGCGCGGAAATATCACTGGACACTGCGGCGGTTTTGGAGCGATCGCGATTAGCGTGTTGTGCACGCTAATCGCGGAACGCTCGTCGCCGGCAAACCGCTGCATGCAGCGCGGTTGCGGTTATCGCTAACCACAACCGCGGCAGTGAGAACACTGCCACTCGCTACATTGGCTATCATTCATGAACAGGCTGTCGGTAAACAGAATCAGTGCGGGAAAACACCGCTGGCGAATTTTTAGACTTCTGGGTGGGCATTCATGAAGATGTATCCATGTGCGGAAGCAGTGCGGAGATTCCCCGAACTAAGCTGGCGGTAGGCAGGCGGTAGGCTTGCGGAGACACGGAAGCTGCCGAGTTGATACATTTCTCCGTGTTCCGCTCTGCTGCAGCTGCCTGGGAGGTCTGTGTGTCTCCATTCACTTACATTGGTATCGCCACATCAGAGGGAGCGGTACTTCCCGACCTCACACCGCTTGCGGTGATCTTCATGAATTAACATTTTGCTACATTTGTACCGATAATCACCGCACAAGGCGGTGATTTATCACTGTGCTCGGTAGTGTCATTTTTCCATGCGGAAAGAGGCTTTATGAATGCTGACTTTGCCGAGTGGTCGGTAAAGTCAGCTGTTTTAAGCATTTCCGCATGCGGAAATGCTTTATGAATGATAGCCATTGTGTAGCGATTCCCAACCAGGTGAGAACGGGCCCTTACAGTGAAGAAGCCTAGCTGGGAGGAAATTCTGTTGGGAGGGGGGTTGAGAGGGATGAATAAACTATGACTCACATAGACATTTATTACTATTTTCAAAGACTCTATCTAAAACACAGGAGTGTATTGTAATTAGAATAAAGATTTGCAGCTGTGAGGGGGTAGCAGAAGGAGGAGAGAAACACTTGAATTACAATGAAAGATACCACTGCCAAAAGCAGATTACAATATGTAAATCACACTGTGCTGTCAGTGCATAGATAAAACCTGACTGCATAGAAGTGACAACTGGATAGAGCTGACAACAAGAGTATAGAGATGACAGCAGAGGAATGGCAACAGAAGATTGACAAAATACTGAGCAGAAGTATGACAGGCTTGACAACACAGGCAGACATTATATACACAGGAGCAGCAAGATAACATCACTGTAACTGTAACTGTACTCTAGCACAAGCTAATTTGCATGCTGCACAGTGATTGGAGAAAGGACTCGGAGCAGCTGGAGGAAGTAGGAATCAGCTGGATGGCACTGTAAATATGCCAACCAATATATGGCTGCGCTGTCTACTAGCATGTAGTAACAGAGATAAGGACATCTGACAGGTATATTACAGCAAACCTACATATTTATTTATTAAATCAGTATTAAGCAACACATCAGATATTTTTACAGAATGCAATGTTAAGGTTACTTCCGCTTTAAGAGTGTTTAATAAACGCCCTACTACTGGTCATACATTTCTGATCATTGGATATTACACATGTGACTGTACATTTGTTGTGTATTTGCTTCCCTGCCCATGCGGCTTGATTTATGTGGGGAATGACTACACAGGCGTTAAAAGATCACATCTCCTCACATAAATCGGCCCTTCGCTCGGGTACTAGTGAACAGGCTGTTGCTAGGCATTTTGCTTCTCATCATCATAATATCAGCCAGTTGAGGGTCCAAGTCTTTGACTCTGCCCCCTACATACGGGAGGTGACAAGGTCAAATTGTTGTTAAGATGTGAGGTATTCTGTATCAGGAGGCTGGATGCGATGGGACCTGGGGGGGGTCTCAATATAGAGTGCAATTTGGGTCCATGTGTGTAATAATAGATGGTTTGATGTTTATAATAATGACCAGGGCACCTGGGGCCTTCTCTTTCCTGTGGGTCTTATTTTTTTGTTTTTTTTGTTTTTTGCATTTTTATTATTTTGGGGTCCCCATCCCTGACTGGCTGCCATTTTTGTGGCTTCCAGTCAGGGAATGGTTACCTTTTAATTTATATGTTGTAGCTTTTTCATCCCGGACCGGTCGCCAAAGTGCTTGCGGCCTCCGGTTCTGGAACGTACAAGGCTTCAGTTTTGATTTATTATGCACTGACTGGCTGACATCTTGGGCGGCTGCCAGTCAGCGACTAATGTTTTCCTACATCATGCATCTGACGTTTTTGACTCTGGGCTGTTCCTTTTTGACCACTGGTCGGTGTTTTCATGTTTACTTGATGGGGATTGGTGTTCCTGAGTAGGAGCAGTTCCCCATCAGGTCCTCTTGCAAGTGGGAGTGTTTTTGGAGGTAGACTCTCATGGGATTGGTTGGCAACAGGGTGTCCTGGTCATTTTGATTGGCTCCCTAGTAGAGCAACCACTATTTAAGGCTGCTGTGAGTGTTCATATTAAGAAGGCATGTGGACTTGATAAAAAGAGGAACAACAAAATGTTGTTGTTGTTGCCTGCCCTATCAGCTGTATCCTGCTTTATGCCTTAACCATTTCATGCATCTGAGCAATTTTCACCTCCCATTCATTTGCCAATAACTTCACTATCACTAATTATCACAATGAATTGATCTATATCTTGTTTTTTTCTGCCACCAATTAGGCTTTCTTTGGGTGGTACATTTTATTAAGAATATTTTTTTTTTCTAAATGCATTTTCACGGGAATATTAATCCCCAAAAATGGAAAAAAATTAATTATGCTACAATAATTTAAACCTATAAATTGTATTTGCCCATTTGTCCCGGTTATTACACCATTTAAATTATGTCCCTAACACAATGTATGGCGCCAATATTTTATTTGGAAATAAAGGTGCATTTTTTCAGTTTTGCATCCATCACTATTTACAAGCTTATAATTAAAAATATATATATATATGTTTGTAATATACCCTCTTCAAATGCATATTAAACAAGTTCAGACCCTTAGCTAACTATTCATATTTTTGTTTTTTCTTTAATTGTAATTTTTTTGTCATTAAAAATTTTATTTGGGTAATTTCTGGTGTGGTAGGTAAACAGTTAATTTTAAATGTAATAATGTGTGTTTATTTCATTGAAAAATGTTTGTAGGTGTAGTTTTATTATTTGGCCACAAGATGGACACAGTAAAAAAAAAAAAAATTCAGTCCTGGAAGCAAACTTTTTTCAGTCCTGGGAGCGGGCTCGCTCAGGGGAGCGCGCAGAAGCGTTGTAGCAGTCGCCTGGATGTGACAATCATGTCCAGGCGGCATAAATGCTTAAATAAAAGAGCTTAGTACAAACTTGAAGATGGTGCTGGGTCCCTTCTCTTTGCATTCCTGTGGGGTTTTTTTTTGTGTGTGACACTCCACAGCCCACTGACACCCAGAGCTGTGTGCACACTACTGTTATTGTTGTTGCCTTATTAACCTGCCTGGCATTCTATTAAGATCGCCAGGCAGGCTGCGGGAGGGTTTTTTTTTTAATAAAAAAAAAACTATTTCATGCAGCCAACTGAAAGTTGGCTGCATGAAAGCCCACTAGAGGGCGCTCCGGAGGCGTTCTTCCGATCGCCTCCGGCGCCCAGAATAAACAAGGAAGGCCGCAATGAGCGGCCTTCCTTGTTTTGCTTACATCGTCGCCATAGCGACGAGCAGAGTGACGTCATCGACGTCAGCCGACGTCCTGACGTCAGCCGCCTCCGATCCAGCCCTTAGCGCTGGCCGGAACTTTTTGTTCCGGCTACGCTGGGCTCAGGCGGCTGGGGGGACCCTCTTTCGCCGCTGCTCGCGGCGGATCGCCGCAGAGCGGCGGCGATCAGGCAGCACACGCGGCTGGCAAAGTGCCGGCTGTGTGTGCTGCTTTTTATTTCAGCCAAATCGGCCCAGCAGGGCCTGAGCGGCAGGCTCCGGCGGTGCTGGACGAGCTGAGCTCGTCCAGACCGCCCAGCAGGTTAAGTTGCAGGCACAGAACCACTTAAGTGCATTATTATTTCACTGTATTCTGACAGTACTATTGCATTTTTCTGTGTGTGAGACACTCCCCAGCCCACTGACACCTAGAGCTGTGGATAATGTTATTTCTGTCCATTAGAGGCTAAAACCTGACTCTGTGTTAACTCTATAATTTTTGGTGGGGCTTTTGGCATGGACCCCCCTCTGGCATGCCACAGTCCAGGTGTTAGACCACTTGAAACAACTTTTCCATCACTTTTGTGGCCAGAAACAGTCTTTGTAGGTTTTAAAATTTGTCTGGCCATTGAAGTCTATAGCGGTTCGCTAGATTCGCCTGTTTGTGAACATTTGCAGAAGTTCGCATTCGCTATTCGCAGATGGATAATTCTATGCTCGCGACATCTCTGACTATGTATTCTGCATGTCACAGACCATTGATCTTAGGAATGTACATAATTAGTCAGCCAGCCTTTACAAAACTGAAGTCCCGAAGTAGTCTCTTAACACCAGGGGCGTAGTCATTGTTCCTGAAAGCATTGGAAGCAGGAGCAGAAGGGAAGAATTATGATGCGCCCTCCTCCAGATAATGTGTTTGCCGTTGCGTAGCAAACAAGAATGATGATGCGGCAGCAGCCTGACACACGGAAGTCTCCTTCTGGGGTGGATTGGCTGGGCAGAGTAGGAGCGAGAGCGGTTGTCTCTCGCTTCTCATAGCAGGCTACTTCGGCAGGTCACATGTAGTGTTGGGCGAACAGTGTTCGCCACTGTTCGGGTTCTGCAGAACATCACCCTGTTCGGGTGATGTTCGAGTTCGGCCGAACACCTGACGGTGCTCGGCCAAACCGTTCGGCCATATGGCCGAACTAAGAGCGCATGGCCGAACGTTCCCCGAACGTTCGGCTAGCGCTGTGATTGGCCGAACGGGTCACGTGGTTCGGACCCGAACGCGCTCTGATTGGCCGAACTGTCACGTGGTTCGGGTAAATAAATACCCGAACCACGTCATATCTCCGCCATTTGTCTGTGGGTTTAGCTTTGGGTAGGCAGGCAGGGTAGTTCGCGCTCCAGCCACGCTAGCCAGGGTCCCCCCCAGTCATTGTGTGTCGCTGCTGGGAATAGTAGTACACCGCTCGCTCAGCATTCTGTTTACTGCCACTCTGTGTACCTCGCTCAGCCACACTATATAGCATTCTGTTTACTGCCACTCTGTGTCTGCTGGGAATAGTAGTACACCGCTTGCACAGCCACACTATATAGCATTCTGTTTACTGCCACTCTGTGTACCTCGCTCAGCCACACTATATAGCATTCTGTTTACTGCCACTCTGTGTCTGCTGGGAATAGTGGTACACCGCTCGCTCAGCCACACTATATAGCATTCTGTTCACTGTTCTGTGTCTGCTTGGAATAGTGGTACACCGCTCGTTCAGCCACACTATATAGCATTCTGTGTACTGTTCTGTGTCTGCTGGGAACAGTAGTACACCGCTCGTTCAGCCACACTATATAGCATTCTGTGTACTGTTCTGTGTCTGCTGGGAACAGTAGTACACCGCTCGCTCAGCCACACTATATAGCATTCTGTTCACTGTTCTGTGTCTGCTGGGAATAGTGGTACACCGCTCGCTCAGCCACACTATATAGCATTCTGTTCACTGTTCTGTGTCTGCTGGGAATAGTGGTACACCGCTCGCTCAGCCACACTATATAGCATTCTGTTTACTGTTCTGTGTCTGCTGGGAATAGTGGTACACCGCTCGCTCATCCACACTATATAGCATTCTGTTCACTGTTCTGTGTCTGCTGGGAATAGTGGTACACCGCTCGCTCAGCCACACTATATAGCATTCTGTTCACTGTTCTGTGTCTGCTGGGAATAGTGGTACACCGCTCGCTCAGCCACACTATATAGCATTGTGTTTACTTCCACTCTGTGTCTGCTGGGAACAGTAGTACACCGCTCACCCGCCACTGTATAGCATTGTGCTCTGTGTCACTGCTGACAATAGTGGTACACCGCTCACCCACCACTGTATAGCATTTCTGTACTGCCACTGTACTGCTGCCAGTCAGCGTGTACTTTAAGGATAAGTGAAATGAGGAAGAAATCCGGTGAAAGAGGGAGGGGCAAGGGAAGAGGTGTTTCCCCTGACGGTTCACGTACAGGCCACAGGGGAGCACCCAAGAAAACCCACTCAATACTGCCCATGTTGTCCAGGACAACAACCCTCACAGATCCAAAAGAACAGGACCAGATAATTACTTGGATGACCTCTCAAGCGTCCAGCAGTGGGTTAAGCAGCACCAGCACATCACGCACGAGGTCCGAGTCCTCAGCCAGTTAAAGTCTGGGCTTTCTTTGAAGACTGCACTGAGGATGTTACCATGGCGATTTGCAAGGTGTGCAAGACCCGCCTGAGCAGGGGGAAAAGTATTAACAACCTCTCCACCACCAGCATGAGCCGCCACATTCTATCCAAACATCCCACTCTGTGGGCAAACGCGGCAGGACAGGGTACCACCAGCAACACTGCCTCCCTTGGGTTCACCAGACTCACCACCAGACCCGCCTCAGCAGCAGCAGTAGCCCAGCCATTGCGTGGTTCACAACATTCACAAACATCAGACGATGCTGACACTGTCACTTTCCGGACTAGTGCTCTTGAGGTCTCCCAGTGTTCATCAAACACAACAACCAACAGCCCTTCGGTGTGCAGCGCTACGGTTGAGTTGTCTGTTTCTGAGATGTTTGAGCACAAGAGGAAATTGCCAGCAAATGACCCCCGGGCCGTGGCAGTAACAGCCAGCCAGCATAGCCAAGCTTCTGGCCTGCGAAATGCTGCCATATCGAGTGGTGGAGACAAACAGCTTCAAGGGCATGATGTCAGTGGCCATCCCACGTTACGTGGTTCCCAGCCGCTACCACTTTGCGCGCTCTGCAGTGCCTGAGTTGCATGAGCACGTGGTCAGCTAAATAACCCGAAGCTTGAAGAATGCCGTTGCCTGCAAGGTTCACCTCACCACTGACACCTGGACGAGTGCGTTCGGCCAGGGTCGATACATCTCCCTTACCGCGCACTGGGTGAACCTTGTGGAGCCTGGCAGCGATTCCTCACCTGCTACGGCGCGGGTGTTGCCCACGCCGCAAACAGCTGGATAACAACAGCAGCACCTACCTCTCTGACTCCTTCTCCTCCAACGCATCTCAAAGCTGTACCTCATCCGGAAATGCTAACCCAGCACCAGCAGCAGTAGGATCGTGGAAGCAGTGCAGCACAGCTGTTGGCATGCGTCAGCAAGCGTTGCTGAAGCTGATCTGCCTTGGGGATAAGCAGCACACAGGGGAGGAAATTTGGAGGGGAATAAAGGAACAGACGGATTTGTGGCTGGCACCGCTGGACCTGAAACCGGGCATGAAGCTAGACACCTGGCACGAACTGGCAATGTACGCAATAGAGGTGCTGGCTTGCCCGGCAGCCAGCGTTATGTCGGAACGCTGTTTCAGTGCTGCCGGAGGCATCATCACAGATCGGCGTATCCGCCTCTCCACAGAAAATGCAGACCGTCTGACTCAAATTAAAATGAATCAATCCTGGATTGGAAACGACTACGCAACACTCCTGGACCCCAACCAAGTAACATGACCGATGAACATCTGGGATGGTTTAGCGTTTCCGGTCCCTGTTTATTGAACCTCTCATCTGTATTACATTTATGACTGCATGGCGGCAAAAAGCATTGCTGCTATATCCGCACGCTTTTTGTCCTCATGCAAGGCCTGGGTTGTTGTGTCTCACAAAGCGTGGCCTTCTCCTCCTGCGCCTCCTCCTGTTCCATCACGTGTGCTGCTGCTGCTGCTGGGTTACCGTTGCCGCGTGGTCCCTGTTTATTGAACCTCTTATCTTTATTACATTTATGACTACATGGCGGTACAAAGCATGCTATCCGCACGCTTTTTGTCCTCATGCAAGGCCTGGGTTGTTGTGTCTCACAAAGCGTGGCCTTCTCCTCCTGCGCCTCCTCCTGTTCCATCACGTGTGCTGCTGCTGCTGCTGCTGCTGGGTTAGCGTTGCCGCGTGGTCCCTGTTTATTGAACCTCTTATCTTTATTACATTTATGACTACATGGCGGTACAAAGCATGCTATCCGCACGCTTTTTGTCCTCATGCAAGGCCTGGGTTGTTGTGTCTCACAAAGCGTGGCCTTCTCCTCCTGCGCCTCCTCCTGTTCCATCACGTGTGCTGCTGCTGCTGCTGCTGCTGCTGGGTTACCGTTGCCGCGTGGTCCCTGTTTATTGAACCTCTTATCTTTATTACATTTATGACTACATGGCGGTACAAAGCATGCTATCCGCACGCTTTTTGTCCTCATGCAAGGCCTGGGTTGTTGTGTCTCACAAAGCGTGGCCTTCTCCTCCTGCGCCTCCTCCTGTTCCATCACGTGTGCTGCTGCTGCTGCTGGGTTACCGTTGCCGCGTGGTCACTGTTTATTGAACCTCTTATCTTTATTACATTTATGACTACATGGCGGTACAAAGCATGCTATCCGCACGCTTTTTGTCCTCATGCAAGGCCTGGGTTGTTGTGTCTCACAAAGCGTGGCCTTCTCCTCCTGCGCCTCCTCCTGTTCCATCACGTGTGCTGCTGCTGCTGCTGCTGCTGGGTTAGCGTTGCCGCGTGGTCCCTGTTTATTGAACCTCTTATCTTTATTACATTTATGACTACATGGCGGTACAAAGCATGCTATCCGCACGCTTTTTGTCCTCATGCAAGGCCTGGGTTGTTGTGTCTCACAAAGCGTGGCCTTCTCCTCCTGCGCCTCCTCCTGTTCCATCACGTGTGCTGCTGCTGGGTTAGCGTTGCCGCGTGGTCCCTGTTTATTGAACCACTTATCTTTATTACATTTATGACTGCATGGTGGTACAAAGCATGCTATCCGCACGCTTCTTGTCCTCATGCAAGGCCTGGGTTGTTGTGTCTCAAAGCGTGGCCTTCTCCTCCTGCGCCACCCTCCTCCTGTTCCATCACGTGTGCTGCTGCTGGGTTAGCATTACCGGTCCCTTTTCCTGGAACCTCTTATATGTATTACATTTATGACTGCATGCCGACAAAAAGCATGTTACCTGTGCAAAGAAAACAGACATTTCCCGCATTTAAAAGACAGTTTTCCCTTTGAAACTTTAAAATCGATTTTCTCAAAAACTATAAGCTCTTTTTGCTAAATTTTTTTTTCCTCTTGTACCCACTCCCAAGGTGCACATACCCTGTAAATTTGGGGTATGTAGCATATAAGGAGGCTTTACAAAGCACAAAAGTTCGGGTCCCCATTGACTTCCATTATGTTCGGAGTTCGGGTCGAACACCCGAACATCGCGGCCATGTTCGGCCTGTTCGGCCCGAACCCGAACATCTAGATGTTCGCCCAACACTAGTCACATGCTGAATAATGTGCTCTGCCCCATTCCCCGTCGCCGTCAGTTTCTCAGGGGATGCCGTCTATTATGTAAAATAAAGAAACCAAAATACTCTGCACAGCAAAAAGATATGTTGTGTTCGCTCAGACTGTTGTTGCAATTTTGATTTATGCTACTGCCAGACATTGATAAAGTTTGATAGTATTCCTTTAAGCAGAGAATAGGCGATGGTGCCTTAGCAAGTGTGCATTTCTGTGTCTCTGTTCACGTGCGTATGTTTTTGTGCCTGTTTTCAAGTGTGTATGTGCCAGTGTTCAAGTATGTGTGTGTGCCTATGTTCCATTGTGTGTGCCTGTGTTGAACTGTGTGTGTGCCTATTTTCAAGTGTGTATGTTTGTGTGCCTGTGTTCAAGTGTGTATGTTTGTGTGCCTGTTTTCGAGTGTGTATACAGTATGCTAGTGTTCATGTGTGTGTGTGTGCCTATGATCTATTGTGTGTGCCTGTGTTGAATTGTGTGTATGTGTGTGTGCTTGTGTTCGAGTGAGTATGTGTATGTATCTGTGTTCAAGTGTGTATGTGTGTGTGCCTTTGTTCGAGTGTGTGTGCTTGTGTTCTGTTCAACAGCTGAATTGCTAGAGCTGTGGCATGCACAGCTAGAGGGATTTGAATGTGTGACAGAAAACTGTGGCACGCCACCCATAATTGCACCAACACGTGATTTGGATGGCAAGATACTGTCTGAATAGGCAGAGTTTCCCTGTCTAGCTCACAGGCACATTCAGACTTAGTGGAAACAGGCCCTAGGGTCCTCACTTGATGACCGCCAGTAGGACTGAGGGTGTTGCTGCCTTTATCAGACATAACTTTATTTGTAGCCAATAAAACCATTTGCCACCCAGCTGGACAGCACGGGTGACCCAATCAATTACCAACAATGTAACCAAATAACCAAACCATAACCAATTCAGTTCCATTAAACACTTCAGGGTTATCATCAAACACCAGGACACCCCCAAAACAAGTGGGACTGTGATGAGGAAAGGGGAGGGAGCATGGGCAGCTCGGTGCTTCTCTCAGACTGAGATGAAATTGAGCTGTCAGTCATACATATAGAAGTCTCTCCGCCTCCATCTCATAGGTCACCTCTCTCTTGGGGATCAGTTGAAAAGAGCGCCTGAGCTGCCTGTATGAAAAGGGCGGCCCCATAGACATGAATGTTATTTCTGCAAATATCGGCTACAAGGAGTTTTGATATAGGCTACAAGTGGGCACCCCTTGGTAGCCCATATTTTATTTGGCTACTTTCAACTACAATAGTGCACCCCTTTGTAGCCCATATTTTGTATTTGGCTACAAAGTTTTCGGCTACAAAAGGGCGCCCCTTTGTAGCACATTTTTTTTTCTCGGCTATAAGGTTTTCGGCTACAATAGGGTGCCCCTTTGTAGTCCATATTTTTTATTCGGCTACAAGATTTACAGCTACAAAAGGGCACCCTACTGTAGCCCATATTTTTTATTTGGCTATGTCAGAATCCGCTTTGCTGGCCTTGATTCCCTGGACAGTTTTTTTCCTATGCAGGTTGCATAGTGCAGTCCAGGGAAAAGAGGCCTTTCTGTCAGTTTGCAAGGCTGACTGATTTGCATCTACTTATCTTGCAAGCTGCTTGTCTGCTTCCTTTGAAGGTCTCCAGTATAAATGTCACTTCCTCCCAGAATTCCTTGCTCAGCATGGTTTCTGTTTGGTGAGATTACCTTTAGAGCCTCAGCCACTTTTGTTTTTTGTTGCGAATATTCTAGTGTAGTTAATTCTTGGGGAGTGCACTTTGCACTCCTTTTAGTGCAGTCAGGTTCTGTATTATTTGTACTGTTTATTCCTGTTTTTGTCTTGTCTTGTCCTTGCGATTGTACTGTCACCTGCGGTGGCTGACAGTGAATCATTTGGTCTCACTCCTAGATTGCATTCGCCCTAGTGGAAGAGGCGGTGGATCTCCCTTGTCTGACTCTTGGAGTACAACCTTAGCTGCGGTTGCTACTGGTTACTCCTTCAGTCTATCTTGTCTGGCACGAGCGCTTGCTGTTGTCTGGTGTGAGGCAACCACTTACCAAGCATTTGCGTTATTTGTTTGTCTTCATTCTCCATGTTCATCTGTTAGTCAGGGTTGGTGCGTTTTGCCACTGTTGCGCTTAACGTGCAGTGGCCGTACTGTTAACGCACTTGTCACTGTTGCGCATATCGTGCGGTGACCGTGTTTAGCTAGTTAATTTGTTATTTTCCTTGGCGTTCAGATTGTGGTTATTTGCTATGTCTTCCTTACTCAGTTCACGGTCTGTCTTTGCTCAGTCTTGTGTTGCTGATAGCAATCACCTCTCTTGCAATTAGCTTTCTCACTCTAGTCTGTTCTGATGTGATATGTCTACCGTCGTGGGGTGGCGACTAGATTGGTAGACATTCATATTATCTGTCTCTGTTTTTGCTTTCTTCTGGGTTGTTACTTTGTTGCCCGGTCTTGCTTAATCGGGTAATTTCCATCTGGCATCTGTGGCTGTACAGAGGACTTGTTACTCTGTACTCCACAGCTCCATCTGCTGGTTGGAATTCCCCTCTACAAATCTATACTGGGTACTTTGCTTCTGTGACTGTGGCGATTTCCTTCTGCTTCAGCGCACGTAGGGTGCGCTGACTGTAAATCAGTACAGGCTACAAGGTTTTTGATTCTGCTACAAAAGGGCGCCCCATAGTAGCCCATATTTTTATTTGGCCACAAGGTGTTCAGCTGCAGCGTTTTTGATTCTGCTAAAAAAGGGAGCCCCTTTGTAGCCCATATATTTTATTCAGTTACAAAGTTTCTGGCTACAAGTTTTTCGATACTGCTACAAAAGGGAACCCTTTCATAGCCGAGATTTTTGATTTGGGGGTGCAGGGGGGGATGTTAGGATTAGGCATCACAAGCGGGGGGGTGGGTCTTAGGGTTAGGCACCACCAGGGGGGACATAGGGTTAGGCACCACCAGGGGAGTCTTAGGCTTATGCACCACCTGGGGGGTCTTAGGGTTAGGTACCACCAGGGGAGTCATAGGGTTATGCACCACCTGGGGGGTCTTAGGATTAGGTACCACCAGGGGAGTCATAGGGTTAGGCACCACCAAAGGTGTCTTAGGGTTAGGCAGCAAAAGGGGAGTCTTAAGGTTAGGCACCACCTGGGGGATCTTAGGGTTAGGCACCACCAGGGTGGGTTAGGGTTAGGGGAGGGTTCCGTGTAAGAGTAGGGAGAAGTTAGGTCATAAGAATCACTTTTCTCAGCTATATCTAGAGCCCTTTTATAGCCCAACAAATTTTGCCTATAACAGCATCTTTTTTTATAAACTAAAACTAGATTTTTTTGGCTACACCAGGCACCTGGTGTGGCCAAATTTGGCTAGACCAGGCACCCTTTGTAGCAAAATTTGGCATATATGGGCTACAACTGGCGCCCTTTGTAGCCAAATTTGGCATATATGGGCTACAACTGGCGCCCTTTGTAGATAAATTTGGCATATATGGGCTACAACTGGCACCCTTTGTAGCCGAATTTGGCATATATGGGCTACACCAGGCGCCCTTTGTAGTCGAATTTGGCATATATGGGCTACACCAGACGCCCTTTGTAGCCGAAGTTGGCATATGGGCTACACCAGGTGCCCTTTTTGTAGTCGAATTTGGGATATATGGGCTACACCAGGTATCCTTTTTTCCTGGCGCCCTTTTCAAATGGACGCCTCTCCTGCCAGACTGTCCTGAGCCAGTTATCTTCAAATGCAGATTATCTTTCCACTTGACAACTGTAATCTTCTGATGTGATAACCTGTGAAGAGAAAGAAAAAAGAGCCAGCACCACACAGAAAAAAAATGTAACCCTATCATGTCCTTCTGAAGCAGTCTACCACATCAAACTCTGTCATATGCCCTTCACACCAAATACCCTATAAATGATTAATACAACTTTATTATTGTAGCTAGTGTTGGGCGAACAGTGTTCGCCACTGTTCGGGTTCTGCAGAACATCACCCTGTTCGGGTGATGTTCGAGTTCGGCCGAACACCTAATGGTGTTCGGCCAAACCGTTCGGCCACATGGCCGAACTAAGAGCGCATGGCCGAACGTTCCCCGAACGTTCGGCTAGCGCTGTGATTGGCCGAACGGGTCACGTGGTTCGGACCCGAACGCGCTCTGATTGGCCGAACTGTCACGTGGTTCGGGTAAATAAATACCCGAACCACGTCATATCTCCGCCATTTGTCTGTGGGTTTAGCTTTGGGTAGGCAGGCAGGGTAGTTTGCGCTCCAGCCACGCTAGCCAGGGTCCCCCCTGTCATTGTGTCGCTGCTGGGAATAGTAGTACACCGCTCGCTCAGCCACACTATATAGCATTCTGTTTACTGCCACTCTGTGTACCTCGCTCAGCCACATTATATAGCATTCTGTTTACTGTTCTGTGTCTGCTGGGAATAGTGGTACACCGCTCGCTCAGCCACACTATATAGCATTCTGTTTACTGTTCTGTGTCTGCTGGGAATAGTAGTACACCGCTCGCTCAGCCACACTATATAGCATTCTGTTTACTGTTCTGTGTCTGCTGGGAATAGTAGTACACCGCTCGCTCAGCCACACTATATAGCATTCTGTTTACTGCCACTCTGTGTACCTCGCTCAGCCACATTATATAGCATTCTGTTTACTGTTCTGTGTCTGCTGGGAATAGTGGTACACCGCTCGCTCAGCCACACTATATAGCATTCTGTTTACTGTTCTGTGTCTGCTGGGAATAGTGGTACACCGCTCGCTCAGCCACACTATATAGCATTCTGTTTACTGTTCTGTGTCTGCTGGGAATAGTAGTACACCGCTCACCCGCCACTGTATAGCATTGTGCTCTGTGTCGCTGCTGGGAATAGTGGTACACCGCTCACCCGTCACTGTATAGCATTGTGCTCTGTGTCGCTGCTGGGAATAGTGGTACTGTATAGCATTTCTGTACTGCCACTGTACTGCTGCCAGTCAGCGTGTACTGTAAGGATAAGTGAAATGAGGAAGAAATCCGGTGAAAGAGGGAGGGGCAAGGGAAGAGGTGTTTCCCCTGACGGTTCACGTACAGGCCACAGGGGAGCACCCAAGAAAACCCACTCAATACCGCCCATGTTGTCCAGGACAACAACCCTCACAAATCCAAAAGAACAGGACCAGATAATTACTTGGATGACCTCTCAAGCGTCCAGCAGTGGGTTAAGCAGCACCAGCACATCACGCACGAGGTCCGAGTCCTCAGCCAGTTACAAGGAGCCAGTGGGCACAAAGCTGACACAACCGGCAGCGACACCACGCACACAACTGCCAGATAACCAGTCCGATGAATTACCTCAGGACACAATGGGGGATTCGCAGGAGCTATTCCCAGCCCAACAAACTTCCACCTTTCAAAGGTCAATGGAGGAACAGCCAGAAATGTTGTGCCTGGATTCACAACCGTTAACTGTGGGAAATGCACCGCGCACTGAAATACAAGGCGAGTCCGAGGAGGACTCGGAAACCCAAATCCCAGAGCAATTTGGGCAGGAGGGGTTGCAATTGCAGGAGGTCGGCCGACAAGATCTGGAAGACGACGTTGGAGTGTGCTGCGCAGAGGTTGTTGTGGGGAGCTCTACTCCACGGCGGCGGCCCACAATGACATATGACGAGTTTGAGGAGATGGAAGAGGAGGGTATGGACAATGTGGACAGAGACCCAGATTTTGTTTGTGAACGAGAACATCGCCGTCGTAGCAGCAGCACAGATGAGTCTGTTGAAGAACCCACTGCTGCACGAGTTCGCCTTGTGCCACAAGGTAGGCGGCGCGCAATTTCAGGCACCACAAGCGTGGAAGTTCAAGTGAGAGGCAAAAGAGGAGCAAACAGAAATCGCCAGCAAGGAGGCAGGTGCTCCAAAGTCTGGGCTTTCTTTGAAGACTGCACTGAGGATGTTACCATGGCGATTTGCAAGGTGTGCAAGACCCGCCTGAGCAGGGGGAAAAGTATTAACAACCTCTCCACCACCAGCATGAGCCGTCACATGCTATCCAAACATCCCACTCTGTGGGCAAACGCGTCAGGACAGGGTACCAGCAACAACACTGCCTCCCTTGGGTTCACCAGACTCACCACCAGACCCGCCTCAGCAGCAGCAGTAGCCCAGCCATTGCGTGGTTCACAACATTCACAAACATCAGACGACGCTGACACTGTCACTTTCCGGAGTAGTGCTCTTGAGGTCTCCCAGTGTTCATCAAACACAACAACCAACAGCCCTTCCGTGTGCAGCGCTACGGTTCAGTTGTCTGTGTCGGAGATGTTTGAGCGCAAGAGGAAATTGCCAGCAAATGACCCCCGGGCCGTGGCAGTAACAGCCAGCATAGCCAAGCTTCTGGCCTGCGAAATGCTGCCATATCGAGTGGTGGAGACAAACAGCTTCAAGGGCATGATGTCAGTGGCCATCCCACGTTATGTGGTTCCCAGCCGCTACCACTTTGCGCGCTCTGCAGTGCCTGAGTTGCATGAGCACGTGGTCAGCAAAATAACCCGAAGCTTGAAGAATGCCGTTGCCTGCAAGGTTCACCTCACCACTGACACCTGGACGAGTGCGTTCGGCCAGGGTTGATACATCTCCCTTACCGCGCACTGGGTGAACCTTGTGGAGCCTGGCAGCGATTCCTCACCTGCTACGGCGCGGGTGTTGCCCACGCCGCAAACAGCTGCACCGCCGTCCCTCCCACTGGATAACAACAGCAGCAGCTACCTCTCTGACTCCTTCTCCTCCAACGCATCTCAAAGCTGTACCTCATCCGGAAACGCTAACCCAGCAGCAGTAGGATCGTGGAAGCAGTGCAGCACAGCTGTTGGCATGCGTCAGCAAGCGTTGGGGATAAGCAGCACACAGGGGAGGAAATTTGGAGGGGAATAAAGGAACAGACGGATTTGTGGCTGGCACCGCTGGACCTGAAACCGGGCATGGTTGTGTGTGATAATGGGAGTAATCTCATTCGCGCTTTAAGGTTGGCTAAGCTGACACACATCCCTTGCCTGGCGCACGTGATGAACCTAGTAGTTCAGCGGTTCCTGAGGACATACCCAGGCGTGGCCGATCTTCTGTTGAAGGTGCGTCGAGTGGCCAAACATTGTAGAAATTCCAGTACTGCTTCGGGGGCACTCGCCAAGATGCAGGAGCGCTTCAATCTCCCCCACCATCGCTTGCTGTGTGATGTCCCTACGCGCTGGAATTCTACGCTGCACTTGCTAGCCCGCTTTTGCGAGCAGAAGAGTGCAGTGGTCCAGTACATGACGGCGCAGTACCGAGGCGCATCCGGCCAGCTGCCAAGCTTCTGTGGATCCGATTGGGCCAACATGTTGGACCTCTGCCAAGTCCTCCAAAATTTTGAGCAATCCACGTTGCTTGTGAGCAGTGACAACTCTTCAGTCAGCATTACCATACCACTGCTGTGTTTACTGAAGAGGTCGATGTTAAAAATCAAGGAAACAGCTGTCATGATGCAACTGGGGGAATCTGAAGGAGAAAACGATCAGCGTGATGGTACCAACATCAGGCCATCCGCCTCAGGGAACGCTGGCCCCAGCAGCTATGACGAAGAAGAGGAGGAGGAACAGCTGGAGTTGGAGCAGGAATTTCATGCCACCACTGACGAGGGCCAGAGCGGTACACGTTGGACTTCCACAATTCAACGCGAATGGTCAGCAGAAGCAGACCAGGAGGAAGGTGACGACTATGATGCATCACAACAACTATCACAACGCTCACAAGAGGATGATGAGGATTCTGGTAGGACTCTGGCACACATGGCTCAATTCATGCTAGACTGCATTGAACGTGACCCACACATTGTGCGCATTCTGGACAACACCAATTACTGGGTTTATACCCTTCTGGATCCACGGTACAAACACAATGTTCCAAAACTGCTTGAAGAAAGAGTCAGACAGGTCAAAATGGAAGAATACCAGCAGGCCCTTGTGGAGACTTTAGAGAGGAGATTGACATCCTCCCCCTCCTCTAGCCAGTTGTACGCAGACAGACTGACTTTCGCAAACCCAGGACGACCAGGAGGGCAGCAAACAACGCAAGCCGCAGCTAGTACCCAAAAGGGAATGGTATCGGCAGTGTCCTTGGAGTGGGAAAATTTTCTGACACCCATGCAGCAGCAGCCCACTGAACAGCAAGCATGCAGATCCACCTCCAACACCGATCGCCTGGAGAAGATGGTCAAGGACTACATGTCAGATGACGTAGCTGTGTCGAACAATCCATCTGCACCCTTCAACTATTGGGTATCGAAGCTAGACACCTGGCACGAACTGGCAATGTACGCAATAGAGGTGCTGGCTTGCCCGGCAGCCAGCGTTATGTCGGAACGCTGTTTCAGTGCTGCCGGAGGCATCGTCACAGATCGGCGTATCCGCCTCTCCACAGAAAATGCAGACCGTCTGACTCAAATTAAAATGAATCAATCCTGGATTGGAAATGACTACGCAACACTCCAGGACCCCAACCAAGTAACATGACCAATGAACATCTGGGATGGTGTAGCGTTTCCGGTCCCTGTTTATTGAACCTCTCATCTGTATTACATTTATGACTGCATGGCGGCAAAAAGCATTGCTGCTATATCCGCACGCTTCTTGCCCTCATGCAAGGCCTGGGTTGTTGTGTCTTACAAAGCGTGGCCTTCTCCTCCTGCGCCTGCTCCTGTTCCATCACGTCTGCTGCTGCTGGGTTAGCGTTGCCGCGTGGTCCCTGTTTATTGAACCACTTATCTTTATTACATTTATGACTGCATGGCGGTACAAAGCATGCTATCCGCACGCTTCTTGCCCTCATGCAAGGCCTGGGTTGTTGTGTCTCACAAAGCGTGGCCTTCTCCTCCTGCGCCTCCTCCTGTTCCATCACGTCTGCTGCTGCTGGGTTAGCGTTGCCGCGTGGTCCCTGTTTATTGAACCACTTATCTTTATTACATTTATGACTGCATGGCGGTACAAAGCATGCTATCCGCACGCTTCTTGCCCTCATGCAAGGCCTGGGTTGTTGTGTCTCACAAAGCGTGGCCTTCTCCTCCTGCGCCTCCTCCTGTTCCATCACGTCTGCTGCTGCTGGGTTAGCGTTGCCGCGTGGTCCCTGTTTATTGAACCACTTATCTTTATTACATTTATGACTGCATGGCGGTACAAAGCATGCTATCCGCACGCTTCTTGCCCTCATGCAAGGCCTGGGTTGTTGTGTCTCACAAAGCGTGGCCTTCTCCTCCTGCGCCTCCTCCTGTTCCATCACGTCTGCTGCTGCTGGGTTAGTGTTGCCGTGTGGTCCCTGTTTATTGAACCACTTATCTTTATTACATTTATGACTGCATGGCGGTACAAAGCATGCTATCCGCACGCTTCTTGCCCTCATGCAAGGCCTGGGTTGTTGTGTCTCACAAAGCGTGGCCTTCTCCTCCTGCGCCTCCTCCTGTTCCATCACGTCTGCTGCTGCTGGGTTAGTGTTGCCGCGTGGTCCCTGTTTATTGAACCACTTATCTTTATTACATTTATGACTGCATGGCGGTACAAAGCATGCTATCCGCACGCTTCTTGTCCTCATGCAAGGCCTGGGTTGTTGTGTCTCACAAAGCGTGGCCTTCTCCTCCTGCGCCTCCTCCTGTTCCATCACGTGTGCTGCTGCTGGGTTAGCGTTACCGGTCCCTTTTCCTGGAACCTCTTATATGTATTACATTTATGACTGCATGCCGACAAAAAACATGTTACCTGTGCAAAGAAAACAGACATTTCCCGCATTTAAAAGACAGTTTTCCCTTTGAAACTTTAAAATCGATTTTCTCAAAAACTATAAGCTCTTTTTGCTAATTTTTTTTCCCTCTTGTACCCACTCCCAAGGTGCACATACCCTGTAAATTTGGGGTATGTAGCATGTAAGGAGGCTTTACAAACCACAAAAGTTCGGGTCCCCATTGACTTCCATTATGTTCGGAGTTCGGGTCGAACACCCGAACATCGCGGCCATGTTCGGCCTGTTCGGCCCGAACCCGAACATCTAGATGTTCGCCCAACACTAATTGTAGCCCCACCATTCCCATGTCATCCGACACTTATATGTGTCTTCTTTTCATTAGCAGTGATTAGAGTGTAAGATTCTAAGGACAATTAGAGACATGAGGCAGAGAATAGAGTTCAGAATGTTATTACTTGGGGGTGTGGCCTGATTTGAGGGGCTGAGTTTAGGGTACCAAAACGCCTGTGTCTACAGGCTACAGAGTTGTAAATCTGGCCTCCGCCAGCGTCACAGTTCCAGATTGTTGAAGACTTCCATATTTAAGAATGCGAGGAGCATTAAAGGGGGATTGTCACCATAAAAAACTAATTTCAAAAATAACTGGTCTGAGTGTATTAAGTGATAAAGATGCTAGTTGGCTGATGGTGTAATGGTTAAGGGCTCTGCCTCTGACACAGGAGACCAGGGTTCGAATCTCGGCATTGCCTGTTCAGTAAGCCAGCACTAATTCAGTAGGAGACCTTTGGCAAGTCTCCCTTACACTGCTACTGCCAATAGAGTGCGCCCTAGTGGCTGCTGCTCTGCTCTGGCGCTTTGAGTCCGCAAAGGAGAAAAACGCAATATAAATGTTATTTGTGTCTTTGTCTAATCCTGCATTCAAAACTTTCATAACTTTTTCTATTGTTATGGTTTGGAGTTATCACATACCTTAGGAGCACTGGCTCTTTAGTAGCCATTGCCATTCAGTTGCATGCTGGGGGTTCTTTTTATCTGTAATATATTCCTCCTCTTCCCTTTATTTCCCTACCTAGCTGCCCAGCTGAAACATGATCCTCTGCTCACTTGTGTTTACAAGCAAGGCTGAGGTGACTCAGTTAAGGGAAGAAATGACATCAGTATTTAGCCTCAAACTGTGTGCAAAAGACATGCTTCCCACCAGGAACAGAATTCTCTTTATTTACTATATAAGATTCACTGAAATCAAAATGTGGACAGTATAATACATGTGTTATGTAAGTAGATCAAGTATTTATCTACTTATATAATGTGTTTTTTCCCTGATATAGTATGGCTAATTCTCCTGCGTTAAGTAACGTGGCAGTAACAGCCAGCATAGCCAAGCTTCTGGCCTGCGAAATGCTGCCATATCGAGTGGTGGAGACAAACAGCTTCAAGGGCATGATGTCAGTGGCCATCCCACGTTATGTGGTTCCCAGCCGCTACCACTTTGCGCGCTCTGCAGTGCCTGAGTTGCATGAGCACGTGGTCAGCAAAATAACCCGAAGCTTGAAGAATGCCGTTGCCTGCAAGGTTCACCTCACCACTGACACCTGGACGAGTGCGTTCGGCCAGGGTCGATACATCTCCCTTACCGCGCACTGGGTGAACCTTGTGGAGCCTGGCAGCGATTCCTCACCTGCTACGGCGCGGGTGTTGCCCACGCCGCAAACAGCTGCACCGCCGTCCCTCCCACTGGATAACAACAGCAGCAGCTACCTCTCTGACTCCTTCTCCTCCAACGCATCTCAAAGCTGTACCTCATCCGGAAACGCTAACCCAGCAGCAGTAGGATCGTGGAAGCAGTGCAGCACAGCTGTTGGCATGCGTCAGCAAGCGTTGGGGATAAGCAGCACACAGGGGAGGAAATTTGGAGGGGAATAAAGGAACAGACGGATTTGTGGCTGGCACCGCTGGACCTGAAACCGGGCATGGTTGTGTGTGATAATGGGAGTAATCTCATTCGCGCTTTAAGGTTGGCTAAGCTGACACACATCCCTTGCCTGGCGCACGTGATGAACCTAGTAGTTCAGCGGTTCCTGAGGACATACCCAGGCGTGGCCGATCTTCTGTTGAAGGTGCGTCGAGTGGCCAAACATTGTAGAAATTCCAGTACTGCTTCGGGGGCACTCGCCAAGATGCAGGAGCGCTTCAATCTCCCCCACCATCGCTTGCTGTGTGATGTCCCTACGCGCTGGAATTCTACGCTGCACTTGCTAGCCCGCTTTTGCGAGCAGAAGAGTGCAGTGGTCCAGTACATGACGGCGCAGTACCGAGGCGCATCCGGCCAGCTGCCAAGCTTCTGTGGATCCGATTGGGCCAACATGTTGGACCTCTGCCAAGTCCTCCAAAATTTTGAGCAATCCACGTTGCTTGTGAGCAGTGACAACTCTTCAGTCAGCATTACCATACCACTGCTGTGTTTACTGAAGAGGTCGATGTTAAAAATCAAGGAAACAGCTGTCATGATGCAACTGGGGGAATCTGAAGGAGAAAACGATCAGCGTGATGGTACCAACATCAGGCCATCCGCCTCAGGGAACGCTGGCCCCAGCAGCTATGACGAAGAAGAGGAGGAGGAACAGCTGGAGTTGGAGCAGGAATTTCATGCCACCACTGACGAGGGCCAGAGCGGTACACGTTGGACTTCCACAATTCAACGCGAATGGTCAGCAGAAGCAGACCAGGAGGAAGGTGACGACTATGATGCATCACAACAACTATCACAACGCTCACAAGAGGATGATGAGGATTCTGGTAGGACTCTGGCACACATGGCTCAATTCATGCTAGACTGCATTGAACGTGACCCACACATTGTGCGCATTCTGGACAACACCAATTACTGGGTTTATACCCTTCTGGATCCACGGTACAAACACAATGTTCCAAAACTGCTTGAAGAAAGAGTCAGACAGGTCAAAATGGAAGAATACCAGCAGGCCCTTGTGGAGACTTTAGAGAGGAGATTGACATCCTCCCCCTCCTCTAGCCAGTTGTACGCAGACAGACTGACTTTCGCAAACCCAGGACGACCAGGAGGGCAGCAAACAACGCAAGCCGCAGCTAGTACCCAAAAGGGAATGGTATCGGCAGTGTCCTTGGAGTGGGAAAATTTTCTGACACCCATGCAGCAGCAGCCCACTGAACAGCAAGCATGCAGATCCACCTCCAACACCGATCGCCTGGAGAAGATGGTCAAGGACTACATGTCAGATGACGTAGCTGTGTCGAACAATCCATCTGCACCCTTCAACTATTGGGTATCGAAGCTAGACACCTGGCACGAACTGGCAATGTACGCAATAGAGGTGCTGGCTTGCCCGGCAGCCAGCGTTATGTCGGAACGCTGTTTCAGTGCTGCCGGAGGCATCGTCACAGATCGGCGTATCCGCCTCTCCACAGAAAATGCAGACCGTCTGACTCAAATTAAAATGAATCAATCCTGGATTGGAAATGACTACGCAACACTCCAGGACCCCAACCAAGTAACATGACCAATGAACATCTGGGATGGTGTAGCGTTTCCGGTCCCTGTTTATTGAACCTCTCATCTGTATTACATTTATGACTGCATGGCGGCAAAAAGCATTGCTGCTATATCCGCATGCTTCTTGCCCTCATGCAAGGCCTGGGTTGTTGTGTCTTACAAAGCGTGGCCTTCTCCTCCTGCGCCTGCTCCTGTTCCATCACGTCTGCTGCTGCTGGGTTAGCGTTGCCGCGTGGTCCCTGTTTATTGAACCACTTATCTTTATTACATTTATGACTGCATGGCGGTACAAAGCATGCTATCCGCACGCTTCTTGCCCTCATGCAAGGCCTGGGTTGTTGTGTCTCACAAAGCGTGGCCTTCTCCTCCTGCGCCTCCTCCTGTTCCATCACGTCTGCTGCTGCTGGGTTAGCGTTGCCGCGTGGTCCCTGTTTATTGAACCACTTATCTTTATTACATTTATGACTGCATGGCGGTACAAAGCATGCTATCCGCACGCTTCTTGCCCTCATGCAAGGCCTGGGTTGTTGTGTCTCACAAAGCGTGGCCTTCTCCTCCTGCGCCTCCTCCTGTTCCATCACGTCTGCTGCTGCTGGGTTAGCGTTGCCGCGTGGTCCCTGTTTATTGAACCACTTATCTTTATTACATTTATGACTGCATGGCGGTACAAAGCATGCTATCCGCACGCTTCTTGCCCTCATGCAAGGCCTGGGTTGTTGTGTCTCACAAAGCGTGGCCTTCTCCTCCTGCGCCTCCTCCTGTTCCATCACGTCTGCTGCTGCTGGGTTAGTGTTGCCGTGTGGTCCCTGTTTATTGAACCACTTATCTTTATTACATTTATGACTGCATGGCGGTACAAAGCATGCTATCCGCACGCTTCTTGCCCTCATGCAAGGCCTGGGTTGTTGTGTCTCACAAAGCGTGGCCTTCTCCTCCTGCGCCTCCTCCTGTTCCATCACGTCTGCTGCTGCTGGGTTAGTGTTGCCGCGTGGTCCCTGTTTATTGAACCACTTATCTTTATTACATTTATGACTGCATGGCGGTACAAAGCATGCTATCCGCACGCTTCTTGTCCTCATGCAAGGCCTGGGTTGTTGTGTCTCACAAAGCGTGGCCTTCTCCTCCTGCGCCTCCTCCTGTTCCATCACGTGTGCTGCTGCTGGGTTAGCGTTACCGGTCCCTTTTCCTGGAACCTCTTATATGTATTACATTTATGACTGCATGCCGACAAAAAACATGTTACCTGTGCAAAGAAAACAGACATTTCCCGCATTTAAAAGACAGTTTTCCCTTTGAAACTTTAAAATCGATTTTCTCAAAAACTATAAGCTCTTTTTGCTAATTTTTTTTCCCTCTTGTACCCACTCCCAAGGTGCACATACCCTGTAAATTTGGGGTATGTAGCATGTAAGGAGGCTTTACAAACCACAAAAGTTCGGGTCCCCATTGACTTCCATTATGTTCGGAGTTCGGGTCGAACACCCGAACATCGCGGCCATGTTCGGCCTGTTCGGCCCGAACCCGAACATCTAGATGTTCGCCCAACACTAATTGTAGCCCCACCATTCCCATGTCATCCGACACTTATATGTGTCTTCTTTTCATTAGCAGTGATTAGAGTGTAAGATTCTAAGGACAATTAGAGACATGAGGCAGAGAATAGAGTTCAGAATGTTATTACTTGGGGGTGTGGCCTGATTTGAGGGGCTGAGTTTAGGGTACCAAAACGCCTGTGTCTACAGGCTACAGAGTTGTAAATCTGGCCTCCGCCAGCGTCACAGTTCCAGATTGTTGAAGACTTCCATATTTAAGAATGCGAGGAGCATTAAAGGGGGATTGTCACCATAAAAAACTAATTTCAAAAATAACTGGTCTGAGTGTATTAAGTGATAAAGATGCTAGTTGGCTGATGGTGTAATGGTTAAGGGCTCTGCCTCTGACACAGGAGACCAGGGTTCGAATCTCGGCATTGCCTGTTCAGTAAGCCAGCACTAATTCAGTAGGAGACCTTTGGCAAGTCTCCCTTACACTGCTACTGCCAATAGAGTGCGCCCTAGTGGCTGCTGCTCTGCTCTGGCGCTTTGAGTCCGCAAAGGAGAAAAGCGCAATATAAATGTTATTTGTGTCTTTGTCTAATCCTGCATTCAAAACTTTCATAACTTTTTCTATTGTTATGGTTTGGAGTTATCACATACCTTAGGAGCACTGGCTCTTTAGTAGCCATTGCCATTCAGTTGCATGCTGGGGGTTCTTTTTATCTGTAATATATTCCTCCTCTTCCCTTTATTTCCCTACCTAGCTGCCCAGCTGAAACATGATCCTCTGCTCACTTGTGTTTACAAGCAAGGCTGAGGTGACTCAGTTAAGGGAAGAAATGACATCAGTATTTAGCCTCAAACTGTGTGCAAAAGACATGCTTCCCACCAGGAACAGAATTCTCTTTATTTACTATATAAGATTCACTGAAATCAAAATGTGGACAGTATAATACATGTGTTATGTAAGTAGATCAAGTATTTATCTACTTATATAATGTGTTTTTTCCCTGATATAGTATGGCTAATTCTCCTGCGTTAAGTAACGTGGCAGTAACAGCCAGCATAGCCAAGCTTCTGGCCTGCGAAATGCTGCCATATCGAGTGGTGGAGACAAACAGCTTCAAGGGCATGATGTCAGTGGCCATCCCACGTTATGTGGTTCCCAGCCGCTACCACTTTGCGCGCTCTGCAGTGCCTGAGTTGCATGAGCACGTGGTCAGCAAAATAACCCGAAGCTTGAAGAATGCCGTTGCCTGCAAGGTTCACCTCACCACTGACACCTGGACGAGTGCGTTCGGCCAGGGTCGATACATCTCCCTTACCGCGCACTGGGTGAACCTTGTGGAGCCTGGCAGCGATTCCTCACCTGCTACGGCGCGGGTGTTGCCCACGCCGCAAACAGCTGCACCGCCGTCCCTCCCACTGGATAACAACAGCAGCAGCTACCTCTCTGACTCCTTCTCCTCCAACGCATCTCAAAGCTGTACCTCATCCGGAAACGCTAACCCAGCAGCAGTAGGATCGTGGAAGCAGTGCAGCACAGCTGTTGGCATGCGTCAGCAAGCGTTGGGGATAAGCAGCACACAGGGGAGGAAATTTGGAGGGGAATAAAGGAACAGACGGATTTGTGGCTGGCACCGCTGGACCTGAAACCGGGCATGGTTGTATGTGATAATGGGAGTAATCTCATTCGCGCTTTAAGGTTGGCTAAGCTGACACACATCCCTTGCCTGGCGCACGTGATGAACCTAGTAGTTCAGCGGTTCCTGAGGACATACCCAGGCGTGGCCGATCTTCTGTTGAAGGTGCGTCGAGTGGCCAAACATTGTAGAAATTCCAGTACTGCTTCGGGGGCACTCGCCAAGATGCAGGAGCGCTTCAATCTCCCCCACCATCGCTTGCTGTGTGATGTCCCTACGCGCTGGAATTCTACGCTGCACTTGCTAGCCCGCTTTTGCGAGCAGAAGAGTGCAGTGGTCCAGTACATGACGGCGCAGTACCGAGGCGCATCCGGCCAGCTGCCAAGCTTCTGTGGATCCGATTGGGCCAACATGTTGGACCTCTGCCAAGTCCTCCAAAATTTTGAGCAATCCACGTTGCTTGTGAGCAGTGACAACTCTTCAGTCAGCATTACCATACCACTGCTGTGTTTACTGAAGAGGTCGATGTTAAAAATCAAGGAAACAGCTGTCATGATGCAACTGGGGGAATCTGAAGGAGAAAACGATCAGCGTGATGGTACCAACATCAGGCCATCCGCCTCAGGGAACGCTGGCCCCAGCAGCTATGACGAAGAAGAGGAGGAGGAACAGCTGGAGTTGGAGCAGGAATTTCATGCCACCACTGACGAGGGCCAGAGCGGTGCACGTTGGACTTCCACAATTCAACGCGAATGGTCAGCAGAAGCAGACCAGGAGGAAGGTGACGACTATGATGCATCACAACAACTATCACAACGCTCACAAGAGGATGATGAGGATTCTGGTAGGACTCTGGCACACATGGCTCAATTCATGCTAGACTGCATTGAACGTGACCCACACATTGTGCGCATTCTGGACAACACCAATTACTGGGTTTATACCCTTCTGGATCCACGGTACAAACACAATGTTCCAAAACTGCTTGAAGAAAGAGTCAGACAGGTCAAAATGGAAGAATACCAGCAGGCCCTTGTGGAGACTTTAGAGAGGAGATTGACATCCTCCCCCTCCTCTAGCCAGTTGTACGCAGATAGACTGACTTTCGCAAACCCAGGACGACCAGGAGGGCAGCAAACAACGCAAGCCGCAGCTAGTACCCAAAAGGGAATGGTATCGGCAGTGTCCTTGGAGTGGGAAAATTTTCTGACACCCATGCAGCAGCAGCCCACTGAACAGCAAGCATGCAGATCCACCTCCAACACCGATCGCCTGGAGAAGATGGTCAAGGACTACATGTCAGATGACGTAGCTGTGTCGAACAATCCATCTGCACCCTTCAACTATTGGGTATCGAAGCTAGACACCTGGCACAAACTGGCAATGTACGCAATAGAGGTGCTGGCTTGCCCGGCAGCCAGCGTTATGTCGGAACGCTGTTTCAGTGCTGCCGGAGGCATCGTCACAGATCGGCGTATCCGCCTCTCCACAGAAAATGCAGACCGTCTGACTCAAATTAAAATGAATCAATCCTGGATTGGAAATGACTACGCAACACTCCAGGACCCCAACCAAGTAACATGACCAATGAACATCTGGGAGAAGATGCTACAAAGCATGCTATCCGCACGCTTCTTGTCCTCATGCAAGGCCTGGGTTGTTGTGTCTCACAAAGCGTGGCCTTCTCCTCCTGCGCCTCCTCCTGTTCCATCACGTGTGCTGCTGCTGGGTTAGCGTTACCGGTCCCTTTTCCTGGAACCTCTTATATGTATTACATTTATGACTGCATGCCGACAAAAAACATGTTACCTGTGCAAAGAAAACAGACATTTCCCGCATTTAAAAGACAGTTTTCCCTTTGAAACTTTAAAATCGATTTTCTCAAAAACTATAAGCTCTTTTTGCTAATTTTTTTTCCCTTTTGTACCCACTCCCAAGGTGCACATACCCTGTAAATTTGGGGTATGTAGCATGTAAGGAGGCTTTACAAACCACAAAAGTTCGGGTCCCCATTGACTTCCATTATGTTCGGAGTTCGGGTCGAACACCCGAACATCGCGGCCATGTTCGGCCTGTTCGGCCCGAACCCGAACATCTAGATGTTCGCCCAACACTAATTGTAGCCCCACCATTCCCATGTCATCCGACACTTATATGTGTCTTCTTTTCATTAGCAGTGATTAGAGTGTAAGATTCTAAGGACAATTAGAGACATGAGGCAGAGAATAGAGTTCAGAATGTTATTACTTGGGGGTGTGGCCTGATTTGAGGGGCTGAGTTTAGGGTACCAAAACGCCTGTGTCTACAGGCTACAGAGTTGTAAATCTGGCCTCCGCCAGCGTCACAGTTCCAGATTGTTGAAGACTTCCATATTTAAGAATGCGAGGAGCATTAAAGGGGGATTGTCACCATAAAAAACTAATTTCAAAAATAACTGGTCTGAGTGTATTAAGTGATAAAGATGCTAGTTGGCTGATGGTGTAATGGTTAAGGGCTCTGCCTCTGACACAGGAGACCAGGGTTCGAATCTCGGCATTGCCTGTTCAGTAAGCCAGCACTAATTCAGTAGGAGACCTTTGGCAAGTCTCCCTTACACTGCTACTGCCAATAGAGTGCGCCCTAGTGGCTGCTGCTCTGCTCTGGCGCTTTGAGTCCGCAAAGGAGAAAAGCGCAATATAAATGTTATTTGTGTCTTTGTCTAATCCTGCATTCAAAACTTTCATAACTTTTTCTATTGTTATGGTTTGGAGTTATCACATACCTTAGGAGCACTGGCTCTTTAGTAGCCATTGCCATTCAGTTGCATGCTGGGGGTTCTTTTTATTTGTAATATATTCCTCCTCTTCCCTTTATTTCCCTACCTAGCTGCCCAGCTGAAACATGATCCTCTGCTCACTTGTGTTTACAAGCAAGGCTGAGGTGACTCAGTTAAGGGAAGAAATGACATCAGTATTTAGCCTCAAACTGTGTGCAAAAGACATGCTTCCCACCAGGAACAGAATTCTCTTTATTTACTATATAAGATTCACTGAAATCAAAATGTGGACAGTATAATACATGTGTTATGTAAGTAGATCAAGTATTTATCTACTTATATAATGTGTTTTTTCCCTGATATAGTATGGCTAATTCTCCTGCGTTAAGTAACGTGGCAGTAACAGCCAGCATAGCCAAGCTTCTGGCCTGCGAAATGCTGCCATATCGAGTGGTGGAGACAAACAGCTTCAAGGGCATGATGTCAGTGGCCATCCCACGTTATGTGGTTCCCAGCCGCTACCACTTTGCGCGCTCTGCAGTGCCTGAGTTGCATGAGCACGTGGTCAGCAAAATAACCCGAAGCTTGAAGAATGCCGTTGCCTGCAAGGTTCACCTCACCACTGACACCTGGACGAGTGCGTTCGGCCAGGGTCGATACATCTCCCTTACCGCGCACTGGGTGAACCTTGTGGAGCCTGGCAGCGATTCCTCACCTGCTACGGCGCGGGTGTTGCCCACGCCGCAAACAGCTGCACCGCCGTCCCTCCCACTGGATAACAACAGCAGCAGCTACCTCTCTGACTCCTTCTCCTCCAACGCATCTCAAAGCTGTACCTCATCCGGAAACGCTAACCCAGCAGCAGTAGGATCGTGGAAGCAGTGCAGCACAGCTGTTGGCATGCGTCAGCAAGCGTTGGGGATAAGCAGCACACAGGGGAGGAAATTTGGAGGGGAATAAAGGAACAGACGGATTTGTGGCTGGCACCGCTGGACCTGAAACCGGGCATGGTTGTGTGTGATAATGGGAGTAATCTCATTCGCGCTTTAAGGTTGGCTAAGCTGACACACATCCCTTGCCTGGCGCACGTGATGAACCTAGTAGTTCAGCGGTTCCTGAGGACATACCCAGGCGTGGCCGATCTTCTGTTGAAGGTGCGTCGAGTGGCCAAACATTGTAGAAATTCCAGTACTGCTTCGGGGGCACTCGCCAAGATGCAGGAGCGCTTCAATCTCCTTCACCATCGCTTGCTGTGTGATGTCCCTACGCGCTGGAATTCTACGCTGCACTTGCTAGCCCGCTTTTGCGAGCAGAAGAGTGCAGTGGTCCAGTACATGACGGCGCAGTACCGAGGCGCATCCGGCCAGCTGCCAAGCTTCTGTGGATCCGATTGGGCCAACATGTTGGACCTCTGCCAAGTCCTCCAAAATTTTGAGCAATCCACGTTGCTTGTGAGCAGTGACAACTCTTCAGTCAGCATTACCATACCACTGCTGTGTTTACTGAAGAGGTCGATGTTAAAAATCAAGGAAACAGCTGTCATGATGCAACTGGGGGAATCTGAAGGAGAAAACGATCAGCGTGATGGTACCAACATCAGGCCATCCGCCTCAGGGAACGCTGGCCCCAGCAGCTATGACGAAGAAGAGGAGGAGGAACAGCTGGAGTTGGAGCAGGAATTTCATGCCACCACTGACGAGGGCCAGAGCGGTGCACGTTGGACTTCCACAATTCAACGCGAATGGTCAGCAGAAGCAGACCAGGAGGAAGGTGACGACTATGATGCATCACAACAACTATCACAACGCTCACAAGAGGATGATGAGGATTCTGGTAGGACTCTGGCACACATGGCTCAATTCATGCTAGACTGCATTGAACGTGACCCACACATTGTGCGCATTCTGGACAACACCAATTACTGGGTTTATACCCTTCTGGATCCACGGTACAAACACAATGTTCCAAAACTGCTTGAAGAAAGAGTCAGACAGGTCAAAATGGAAGAATACCAGCAGGCCCTTGTGGAGACTTTAGAGAGGAGATTGACATCCTCCCCCTCCTCTAGCCAGTTGTACGCAGACAGACTGACTTTCGCAAACCCAGGACGACCAGGAGGGCAGCAAACAACGCAAGCCGCAGCTAGTACCCAAAAGGGAATGGTATCGGCAGTGTCCTTGGAGTGGGAAAATTTTCTGACACCCATGCAGCAGCAGCCCACTGAACAGCAAGCATGCAGATCCACCTCCAACACCGATCGCCTGGAGAAGATGGTCAAGGACTACATGTCAGATGACGTAGCTGTGTCGAACAATCCATCTGCACCCTTCAACTATTGGGTATCGAAGCTAGACACCTGGCACGAACTGGCAATGTACGCAATAGAGGTGCTGGCTTGCCCGGCAGCCAGCGTTATGTCGGAACGCTGTTTCAGTGCTGCCGGAGGCATCGTCACAGATCGGCGTATCCGCCTCTCCACAGAAAATGCAGACCGTCTGACTCAAATTAAAATGAATCAATCCTGGATTGGAAATGACTACGCAACACTCCAGGACCCCAACCAAGTAACATGACCAATGAACATCTGGGAGAAGATGCTACAAAGCATGCTATCCGCACGCTTCTTGTCCTCATGCAAGGCCTGGGTTGTTGTGTCTCACAAAGCGTGGCCTTCTCCTCCTGCGCCTCCTCCTGTTCCATCACGTCTGCTGCTGCTGGGTTAGCGTTGACGCCCGGTCCCTGTTTATTGAACCTCTTATCTTTATTACATTTATGACTGCATGGCGGTAAAAAGCATGCTATCCGCACGCTTCTTGTCCTCATGCAAGGCCTGGGTTGTTGTGTCTCACAAAGCGTGGCCTTCTCCTCCTGCGCCTCCTCCTGTTCCATCACGTGTGCTGCTGCTGGGTTAGCGTTACCGGTCCCTTTTCCTGGAACCTCTTATATGTATTACATTTATGACTGCATGCCGACAAAAAACATGTTACCTGTGCAAAGAAAACAGACATTTCCCGCATTTAAAAGACAGTTTTCCCTTTGAAACTTTAAAATCGATTTTCTCAAAAACTATAAGCTCTTTTTGCTAATTTTTTTTCCCTCTTGTACCCACTCCCAAGGTGCACATACCCTGTAAATTTGGGGTATGTAGCATGTAAGGAGGCTTTACAAACCACAAAAGTTCGGGTCCCCATTGACTTCCATTATGTTCGGAGTTCGGGTCGAACACCCGAACATCGCGGCCATGTTCGGCCTGTTCGGCCCGAACCCGAACATCTAGATGTTCGCCCAACACTAATTGTAGCCCCACCATTCCCATGTCATCCGACACTTATATGTGTCTTCTTTTCATTAGCAGTGATTAGAGTGTAAGATTCTAAGGACAATTAGAGACATGAGGCAGAGAATAGAGTTCAGAATGTTATTACTTGGGGGTGTGGCCTGATTTGAGGGGCTGAGTTTAGGGTACCAAAACGCCTGTGTCTACAGGCTACAGAGTTGTAAATCTGGCCTCCGCCAGCGTCACAGTTCCAGATTGTTGAAGACTTCCATATTTAAGAATGCGAGGAGCATTAAAGGGGGATTGTCACCATAAAAAACTAATTTCAAAAATAACTGGTCTGAGTGTATTAAGTGATAAAGATGCTAGTTGGCTGATGGTGTAATGGTTAAGGGCTCTGCCTCTGACACAGGAGACCAGGGTTCGAATCTCGGCATTGCCTGTTCAGTAAGCCAGCACTAATTCAGTAGGAGACCTTTGGCAAGTCTCCCTTACACTGCTACTGCCAATAGAGTGCGCCCTAGTGGCTGCTGCTCTGCTCTGGCGCTTTGAGTCCGCAAAGGAGAAAAGCGCAATATAAATGTTATTTGTGTCTTTGTCTAATCCTGCATTCAAAACTTTCATAACTTTTTCTATTGTTATGGTTTGGAGTTATCACATACCTTAGGAGCACTGGCTCTTTAGTAGCCATTGCCATTCAGTTGCATGCTGGGGGTTCTTTTTATCTGTAATATATTCCTCCTCTTCCCTTTATTTCCCTACCTAGCTGCCCAGCTGAAACATGATCCTCTGCTCACTTGTGTTTACAAGCAAGGCTGAGGTGACTCAGTTAAGGGAAGAAATGACATCAGTATTTAGCCTCAAACTGTGTGCAAAAGACATGCTTCCCACCAGGAACAGAATTCTCTTTATTTACTATATAAGATTCACTGAAATCAAAATGTGGACAGTATAATACATGTGTTATGTAAGTAGATCAAGTATTTATCTACTTATATAATGTGTTTTTTCCCTGATATAGTATGGCTAATTCTCCTGCGTTAAGTAAGGCAAGTAGCAGTATCATATAAACAAGTGACACTTGGGATTTTAGCAGAGTCTTAAATTATCTTGTGTTGGATAGTCGATTCTAATTTACCTACTTGATGACCACCCCACGCCAATGGACGTGGCCGAGGCGGCAGCCCCAGGACCGCCTAACACCAATTGGCGTCAAGTCCTGGGGCTGGGATTTGCATGCGATTGAGCGCACGCTGCGCGCGCATCTCATGCTCGGGAGGTGGAGCTCTGCCCTCTCTTCAGTCTCCGAGCAGCTATTACCGCCTGGGAGACTGTTAGACGGCGAGATCACCGTCTATTTATACCATGCAACGCTGCAATCAGCAGCAGCGATGCACTGGGGACAGCAGTGTGACACGGCTGTCCCCCTGGGGGATAGGCTGGCTGGGGGAGGGAGGGAGGGAGGCTGGCTGGAGGAGGGAGAGGAAAGAGGTTTTTTTTATTAATAACACTAACATAAATATTTATTACAAAAAAAATAAACATCTGGGGGAGCGATCAGACCCCACCAACAGAGAGCTCTGTTGGTGGGGGGGAAAAGGGGGGGGGGAATCACTCGTGTTCTGTGTTGTGCGGCCCTGCAGCTTGGCCTTAAAGCTGCAGTGGCCATTTTAGCCAAAATGTGTCTGGTCTTTAGGGGGGTTTACCACTATGGTCCTCAAGTGGTTAAAAAAAAATATTATCAGATTTACTAACACTAAAGTTAAATTGCATGCAGAACAAAAACAATTAGTGATTTATGCTATGCATAGATACAGAGCGCTGTGTAAATGTAAGAAAGACGTTATGCCTGCCTGTGTCAGCTTTTAATTGTCACACATAACAGGTCACACATGAGTGCTATGAGAAAATAGACTAATATATCATGATACCAGAATATAGTCACAAATGTCTAGATTGTTTAGGAATTTGTCAGCTAGCTAGCAGAGCGTAACACAACAGCGGGATGATTATGCAATGCATGAGCAATAATGGAAACACAATTCAGTTCAAGGTGCTAAATACTAGTTGACATTTTTATTATTATTATTTAGTATTTATACAGCACTGACATCTTCTGCAGTGCTGTACAGAATATATTGTTTTGTCCCTTAACAGTTCCTCAGAGGGGCTCACAATCTAATCCCTACTATAGTCATATACATGGCCAAATTTGAGGCAAGGCCACAATGGTCATGGTCTAGGGCACCAGGAAGCAAGGGGCGGGCAGCGGGCTGGCACACCCTAAGGCAGTCAAACTGTGAAACATGTCAATCACAGTGGTCACAGACCCAGTCAGGGGCCAGCAATGGAGCATTGGCCCTGTTCTCCCCACATCCTGTGCTGTGCTCCCCTCAAGCACAGCACAGAATGGGGGGTACACAGGACCAGGGAAGTACTCAGGATGAGGGGAGCACTAGAGGAGAGCACAGGAACCAGGGGAAGAAATTGGACAGGGCACAGAACGGGGTGGTGCACAGGATGGGGTGGTTGGGGGGTGGGGTTCGTGACAGTTGATCTTGTGTGGTAAAATGACCAAATCTGGCCCAGGGCCGAATTTACTATAAGGCATTGTATGCACGTGCCTACAGGTGCCTGATGATGGAAAAGTGCCTCACTCCCTCCTCCCCTGCCTCACTCTCTCCTCCCCTGCCTTACTCCCTCCTCCCCTGCCTTACTCCCTCCTCCCCTGTCTCACTCCCTCCTCCCCTATACAGAGTCCAAAGCTGAGCATAGATGAGAGGTTACTGACCCAGCTCTCAGCATCTCACTTACAATATCTACCTTCAGCTGGGGGCACCACTAGCTTTTTAATACTGAAGGTACTTCTGACTACCTGATGCTAAGAGGCACCTGTAGCTACCTATGATGGGCAAGGGAAGTACGGGAGAAGAGACAGCTCGGACAGGCAGCACACTTGCCGTGCGGTTCAGCGGGGGTTTGTAGCTTCATGGAGGGTGAAGTCTAGGGTGCCTGGAAATCTGTGCTTATAAGCTACAGTGATGTAAATCCGGGCCTGACTGTATATATTACTGCAGTGCACCAGCTGGCATTAGGTATCAAGGGATTGATTTACAAAGGCTTCTTTTTTTTCACCTTAAAGTGACCCTCCAGACTAAAAATCGACTCAGCAGCACTGAAAAAGCCTGGTGTTTCTTTCACAGCATCAGGACTTTGTTTCTCTTCTACAAGCCTCATTTTTAGCTGCACAGAAGAAAACTGCCTGGGCAGTTTTTCCCCTGATGCTGTGCAAAGCATGATGGGATTTCTGATGTTGTTCTCGTTCTGCTGTTTTGGGGCAATTTTTTTTTTTTGTACATTTTGAACTTGACATTTGAAGCCTAGCATGTGCAGCTGGGAGGGGTGATCAGGGCACAGGACTGTTGGAACTGTGTCTCCTGCTTCCTGTCACCTCCTTTCAACCAAAAAGATGACTGCCCCCATGACAAAGATGGCAGCCCCCATGAATCACAAACATTTGCCTGATCTTTTAAAACCGTGTGGGTAAAAAATTATATTACCCATCTATTCTAATTAACATAACTAATGTAACTTGATGACAGTATGTTTGTTTAGGCTGAAGTTCCCCACTTTAACTCATAGCTCTCCTTATTGGACACGGCTCATGATTTAGCTCTCCTTATCTATTTAGCTCATGTATTATCTCTCCTTAGGTGTTTATCTCATGCATTAGCACTCCTTACAGTTAAAGGGGAACTTCAGCCTAAACAAACATACTGTCATCAAGTTACATTAGTTATGTTAATTAGAATAGATAGGTAACATCATTTTTTACCCACATGGTTTTAAAAGAACAGGCAAATGTTTGTGATTCATGGGGGCTGCCATCTTTGTCATGGGGGCAGCCATCTTTTTGGTTGAAAGGAGGTGACAGGGAGCATAAGACACAGTTCCAACTGTCCTTTGTCCTGATAACCCCTCCCAGCTGCATGCGCTAAGCTTCAAATGTCAAATTCAAAATGTAAAAAAAAAAAAAATTGCCCCAAAACAGCAGAACGAGAACAACATCAGAAATCCCATCATGCTTTGCACAGCATCAGGGGAAAAACTGCCCGGGCAGTTTTCTTCTGTGCAGCTAAAAATGAGGCTTGTATAAGAGAAACAAAGTTCTGATGCTGTGAAACTGTTAGGGCCCGTTTCCACTAGCGCAAATTCGCATGCAGACAACGCATGCGGATTCGCATAGGCAATACAAGTGGATGGGACTGTTTCCACTTGTCAGTCTTCATTTGCGTTTTTATGTGCAGGATTTTTCTGCACGGTAGACCCTGCAGAATTCGCCTGCGTGTGGAATGCAGGCGAATCGCAGGCAATGTATTTAATAGGGAAATCGCATGCGTTTTTTGCATGCGTTTTTTCCCGCGATTTCGCATTGAAAGTAATGTAAATTGACACAGGCAGTGACATGGTTAAAATCGCATATACCCTGCCTATGCGAAATCGCGGCAAAAAACGCATGCGGAATCGCATCCGCATGCGATTTTGTCAGCGGTGATATGCGGCGATTCCGCACCGCACTAGTGGAAACGGGCCCTTAACGAAACACCAAGCCTTTTCAGTGGTGCTGAGTATGGATGGCCCTGCTTAGGAGAACTCATGGAGAAGCATGTGATCAGTTTGATCAGCTGATAGATTTGTAGGGTCCTGATTTGCTGTGATGACTTCCTGGCTTAACACATGATCATGACCAGCAAATCTGAGCCTTACAAATCTATCAGCTGATCAAACTGATCATGTGCTTCTCCATGAGTTCTCCAAGGCTGGGCCATCCCTAGTGCTGAGTCGATTTTTAGTCTGGAGGTTCACTTTAAGTTAGATAAGGAGAGGTAAATCATGAGTTAAGTCATTTAAAGGAAAACTGAAGTGAGAGGGAAATGGAGGCTGCCATATGTATTTTCTTTTAAACAATACCAGTTGCCTAGCAGCCCTGCTGATCTATTTGGCTGCAGTAGTGTCTTTATAACACCAGAAACAAGCATGCAGCTAATCTTGTCAGATCTGACAATAATGTTAGAAACGTGTGGTCAGGAAGAAAAAGATTACATCCGGGCACCTTCCGTCATATTCTTTATTGCGATACTCTTGCCAAAAGTGGGTTACAAACCAAGGCTGTGTTCACTTGTGGGTACACATTGGTGGTGGTGAGTTGGAGGTGGGGGTAGCGGGCATCAGATGGGGCTTGCGACGGCCGTTTCGCGTCCTGACAGACGCTTGGTCACGCTGCGCTCCAATAGCTGAGGCAGTCCATGAATGTTCGGTATATGCGGAGATAGGCCCTGCCTCTTCCGGACATCACGTCTGCCAATAGTGGAGACCAAAGGGAAATTGCCTGGATGCGCATGCTCCGCCCCAGAGCGGGAACTACCATACCCAGAAGGCAGCGCTGGTGGGAGGCGGAGAGGGGAGGAGGTTCATCCAAGTCTCTCCACCAATATGTGGCTGGGAAAACCCAGCGAATTATGCCCCATGAGCGCTGACATAAAGTGCCCGGCGTAAAAAATTTTTCCCCGGCCAGGCACACTGGCATGGTGAAGGCTGATCTGCCCCCAACCGTTTCCAATCATGGGGCGGAGCACCGCCATCCAGTCAAAAGCCCTAACACGTGTGATCGTGACATAGTGAAAAAGGTCTATGTGTGTATTTAAAAACACGTGCTAACTGGGGTTATTTCAGACCCAACTGCAGCCAAGAAAGCCACTTCAGCTGGGTATGGTAGTTCCCGCTCTGGGGCGGAGCATGCGCGTCCAGGCAATTTCCCTTTGGTCTCCACTATTGGCAGACGTGATGTCTGGAAGAGGCGGGGCCTATCTCCGCATATACCGAACATTCACGGACTGCCTCAGCTATTGGAGCGCAGCGTGACCAAGCGTCTGTCAGGACGCGAAACGGCCGTCGCAAGCCCCATCTGATGCCCGCTACCCCCACCTCCAACTCACCACCACCAATGTGTACCCACAAGTGAACACAGCCTTGGTTTGTAACCCACTTTTGGCAAGAGTATCGCAATAAAGACTATGACGGTAGGTGCCCGGATGTAATCTTTTTCTTCCTGACCACATATGTGATTCTTTCTTCTACAATGGATCCATTGAGCACACGTCTGTGCGAATAAGCCTGAAGGGTTACTGGAGGAAAGGTGAGAAATTATTTGTTTGCCCTTTTCGTTTGTTTCCTCATGCTATCTGCATATTGTAATACATACAAGTACATGGGGAGTGTAGTCCATCCTTTGTCTACATTAAAACCAATAATGTTAGAAACACCTGATCTGCTGCATGCTTGTTCAGGGTCTGTGGCTTGAAGTTTTACAGGCAGAGGACCAGCAGGACTGCCGGGCAACTGGTATTGCTTAAAAGGAAATAATAGCAGCCTCCCTATTTCCCCTCACTTCAATTGTCCTTTAAGGAGAGATAAATTGTGAGTTAATAAATAAGGTGAGATCATCTAACAGAAAGGCTTTGTGAATCAGACCCCTTATTTCTTATTGTCTGTATTGTGTTGACTGTCACCCCCATTATCAATGCCTTTAACCTCATTTATTGTACAGCCCTGTGTAATATGTTGGCGCTATATAAATCCAATATCACAATATTAATAATATTAAAGGCAGAAAAAGAGCCTGTGGATATTTGGAACTAGCAATCTGTATTTTTGAAAATGTTATGTATAGCCACTCGCTTGATGCGAGTTTCATCCAAGGTCCCTTTTTTTAAAAATTTTTTCATGGCTCAGAAAGGCAAAATGTAATAACCTGCACTGCTCTGCCCTTTGCCCTGCAGTACTGTATACTAGGGATGATCGGAATGAGCAAATTCCGTTCCGCCGGAATTGCGGAATTTCGCCAATGCTAAATTCCATCCCCAATTCTAAATTCCATCCCCATTACATTTCCGCAGAATTTTGCGAATTTGGAATAAAGTAATTGCAAATAAAACTTTTTTTTGATGCTAAATGGTAGCCCATGGGACCTAGTGGCTGTTCCCCCGGTCATTTTTTTTTTTCAACAGGAGGTGTCACTTGAGCCATGGGACCTAGCGGTGGTTCCATGGCGGTCATTTTGGCGCCGCAGGAGGTGTCACTTACGCGGTGGTCCCATGGCGGTGGTTTTGGCGCCGCAGGAGGTGTCGCTTACACCATGGGACCTTACGGTGGTCCCATGGCGGTTATATTCGCGTCGCAGGAGGTGTCGCGTAAGATATGGGACCTGGCAGTGGTCCCACGGCGGTGGTTTTGGCGCCGCAGGAGGTGTCAATTACACCATGTGACCATGCGGCGGTCCCATGGTGGTGGTTTTTGTGCCGAAGGAGGTGTCGCGTAAGCTTTGGGACCTGGTGGTGGTTCCATAGCGGTGGTTTTTGCACTGCAGGAGGTGTCGCGTAAGCTTTGGGACCTGGCGGTGGTTCCATGGCGGTGGTTTTTGCGCTGCAGGAGGTGTCGCGTAAGCTTTGGGACCTGGAGGTGGTCCCATGGTGGTGGTTTTTGTGCCGCAGGAGGTGTCGCGTAAGCTTTGGGACCTATACAAAATGGTGGGATAGGTGAGATAGGATTGATTGGTTTTTGTTAAGACTGTAATTGGTGCTAAAATAATTCCGATTTTCATGCAGAAATCCGTTTGGGTGGTTTTTGTAAGCCTCTGATTGGTGCAGAAATTCCGATTTTCATGAAGAAATCCTGTTGTTTTCACTTTAAACTTCTTCTAGGGGCTTCCTTGTGATTGGCTAAGAAAATTCCGCATTCCGCCAGAATTACGCATCGTTCCGCGGAATTTCCGCTATAGCGCTAAGGCGATTCCGTTCCGATGTGACAGAACGGAATCACCAAATTCCGTCTGGAATCGCGGAAAACGGAATTCCGCAGAACGCTGTGAGCAGCATCCCTACTCTATACGTTGTTCTTTTCAACACATGGTAAAGAAGACCGGCATTTGCTGTCTGTGTATGTTGTAGTGTTTCTTTTTCTGTTTCTTTCTTCTCTCACGCCTTTATCTCTTTCTTTTAATAGTACAGGGCTTTTAGGTTCCTTTTACTCCACTCTGTAAAAGGCTGGTAGTCTATATAGAAAAGGATAATTTTGGTGGAACAGGAAAAAAGGGTGCAGGATCCCTGGCAGGGAAAAGGGCACTGCCATAGGCACCCGTTATAAATGCTGCAATTTGTGACAAAGGGGGGAAATTTGGTTGCAGAGAAGCCCCTGATAAAATCATGGGTGCCAAGGTATTACATAGCGGACATGGAGCTTTTTGGCAGGGAGGGTGGGTTAAGGAGGGGGGGTGGGTTAGATATTAGGTGATGGGGGTAAGTGTATGGACCCTTTCACCCTGGTTCAGTGTGGTGGTTCATTTTACCGTACCCCACCACTATGCTAATGAAAGCCTTTGTGTGCTTTCATACAGTATGTAGTGTGGTGCACCGGAAGCCACTGATCTACCGTGTGTGCAAACCAGGGATGGTCGTAGTCAGCCAACTTCGCTACGCTGGAAATACGCGTAGTTTTACGCAATTGCGCTTCGCCAAACTATGGCTTCGAAAACAAATATTCGCTTCCTATGCGTTTCGTAGAATACGCGTTAAAATACGCAATTACGTGTAGTGCGAAGCGTAGTGTATGCAGATACTTATGCCCGTATGCAGAAAATTGTACGCATTAATTTCTTTATAAATGCATATACTGGGAACCCTTCTATGCGTACATTCCCCTTTTCAATGCGTAAATTTGTATGCATACAATCGCATGCGAAAAAATAGCCGCGAGTAACGCATTCGTAGTTCACTACGCATTACACATGTTAACTACGCATAGTGGGCGTAAGCTACGCGTAGCGGTACTTCGCTACACGTAAATTCGTAAGCGTAGTTTTGAAACTTCGTCTATGAACTACGATGCGTAGATGCGAACTACGATGCGTAAATTCGCACTGGCGTAGTTTCTGCTCATCCTTGGAGCAAACCAATGTTACCGAGCGACCTCTATGACATCCTGTGGTGGCGTGCGGTGGACCAGAAGCCAAGTAAGTCTATGGTGATGCAGGGATTTTTAAAAGGATGGACAGGACGGTGCAGCGTGCATACATGGAAGAATGTTTTTTACAACATGCTTCAGTGCACTTCTGTATTTCCCAAACAGGAAGAGACTGCAAGCTTCCTGTTTGGATGTGAGCCATACGGAAAATACCACGTACTAACGCAGTATTCTTCCAAGGCTTGTTTTTGGTTTTGCCGTGCCGCCTTGGGACCACACCGCACTGCTGCTGCCAGTGTACAGTCTGAAGCCAGCCTTAGGCACCACCTGGTGTGGTTAAAGGGTACTCATAAGTAGAGGGAGGTCTTAGGGTTAGGCATCGGTAGAGGAAGTTCTTAGGGTTAGGCATTGAAGAGGAAGGTCTTAGGGTTAGGCATTGGAAGAGGAAGGTCTTAGGGTTAGGCAATGGCAGAGGAAGGTCTTGGAGTAGGCATTGGTAGAGGATGGTCTTAGGGTTAGGCAATGGTAGAGGGTGGTTGTCACAGGAGCCCTAGTGGTCAGACCGCAAATTGCCTTCCCATCGGTTTCAGCACACAGACCATGCAAGCTTTGGTCGCGATCTTTGCGCAGGAACCGACAGAAATTTGGGCAGCAGCCCGACCAGAAGGGAGCCTGTGAGGTACGGTAATTTACAACTTTACACACTAGTTCAGGGTATAACTGCCACCACCTCTGTTGCCATGGGACAGAGGAGCCCGTTGACTGTCTGGACTTAGATCTACAAATAAAAACGGTTAAAACACGCTGTATTCTGTCTAGATATCAACAATAGTAGTGTCTCTTCAGAGACCTGAGTTCAGTTTCTGTGTATGCTGAATAATAGGGTAGCTGGAACAACAAATGACGATATTGTCGATTTATTGAAAGCAATATAAATAATGAATATATACAGACAATTATTAAAATCAACAATTATTAAAACAGTAATAGCCAGTATGAAATAAAAAGGAGAAAATACTTAGGGTTTGTGGAAATATGTCCGTTCTGGGAAAACTTGTAGAGTTCCTTTTGTTCAATTTCAGCAAAGTTTAAAATCCAAACAAAATGGAAGATGTCCTTTGTTTCAGCTCAGACAAGATGGCCACCACTTGTTCCTCACGGTGGCCGTGTGTTCATGAAGGTGGAAAAAATGGAGGAATCACTAGCCCGGGCAGCTCATGTACTTTTAATGGAGCTGCTTTCAGAGGCGGGCTTCCAGAGTCGGCCCCCGGGCCGGACTATGGTAATCACATCTGGGCAGGGGCTTTCACAAGCCCCATAACCCTGACATTTCTCTAGACCGACCTACGCGGCTGGCACACAAATAATAATTACATATTATCGATCCCCAGAACCTACCGATTAATATGATATCAGACATGGCTAGGGCAGCGAGTCCAGTTCTTGAGAAGGGTCATACCTCAATAACCGGACGGACTATCACAATGAATTTCATATCAGCACGATGGCCAGATTTTACCGAACAAGACGATATGAATTTTATAGCTGTGCGAGATATGGTTGCCATATAATCGTCAAGAAACCATACCCCACATGCATTCATATCAGCCCTGGTCGGAGCCGCTTCGGCTGGCTTTCTATGGCCCCCCTGTGGAGATTAGCTTCCTGAGCTCAAGGGTTTGTTCCTGCTCATTAGCATATCAAAAGAGCCATCCTGCAGCTAAGCTGATGTCTTCTCTCTGCTGAGAAAAGACAGATGCTCCTACACAATCAATCCAGATTCTATTGATCTGAAGCGCAATCGATGCAGAGAATCGAGTGCGATCGCTTTTTCTTCACGGGCGGTTCCAGGACGCGGCTTCGGCCCCGCAACCGTCCGTGACAGAGGTCTGAGAGTTAGGCAATGGTAGAGGAAGGTCTTAGCGTAGGCATTGGTAGAGGATGGTCTTAGGGTTAGGCAATGGTAGAGGGAGGTCTTAGAGTAGGCATCGGTAAAGGAAGTGGTATACAATGGAGGGTACAGCGACTGGCACTACGGCGGCACTCAAAATATGTCACAGCTTGCAAAACAAAGAGGCATAGATTCCACCAGGTATCCGCACATGTACAGCACAGCGTGCTCAGGATCAAGAAACAAAGATATCAAGCTCATTCACAACATAGATGTATGAAGATCCGGCACTGCTTCTAGCTTTAAAAAGAGCTTTATTGCCAGCGGCTCTTTCAATATGCAAAAAAGTTTCCAACAAGGTGATCAAAAAATATTCATGCGGTAAAAACATGCAAGGTGCACATACCCGTTGTGGTTAGTAAAGGCTGTGGGGCATGGTGGTAGGAACGGCCCGCCTAACGTCCATTTCGCTTCAGTAGCGTCTTCAGAGGCAGTGTGGCAATTCACGACTGTCCGTTTCCGGGTTAAATACTGTATGGAGAATCATTTCCGGGTCGCATCGTCGCTTCTACGCGTACAAAAGTACGCATGAATGCGTAATGACGTCAATGGAGAATGCGCACACTGCCGGAAGTTCCCTGCGTCGTTTCATGCTTACGTAATTACGCATACAATCATTGATGTACGCATGCAAGCGCATAAACATCGATGGAAGTATGCGAACCATGCTTAAGATTGCCATTTACAAGTCAGATCTAGCAATCTGCTACATGGCCACAAGGTGGCAGCACAAACGGGTATGGGCTGGTGTATTAACAATTTAAAAGGATAAAATATATATAGGGGAATATATTTGCACATCAAGGGATGCAAAAAGCTCCCACCAAAAAATTGTTGAGGGCTTCATGGAGCTAAGACTGGGCAGTGGCCCTCCGTTGTCAAGAAATCGTTTGAGAAATTATATTCTAATCATTACATAATCAGAGACCCACGTCCCAATCAGCCCCATTATAGCATTCCCGATATGCAGAGATCGCCCCTACCCTAAAAACAACACTTCCTATAGTAAAGACATATAAATGGACCTACTCTATACTCTCAAATTTTAAAGCTAAACTATACTCTAAGGATCCAGGAAACATGCCATTTCTATATTTTCGTTCAGGCCTAAAGGGCCCATCGCATCCGTTTTTATGATCCAAGTTGATTCCTTTCTTAAGAGTAATCGTTCTCTGTTTCCTCCTCTATGTGGCACTGGCATATGATCTAAACCAGCAAAGTTTAGGCAGTTCGCATTGCTTCCATGAACCATCCTGACATGCTCTATGAGCCTTGGGCATCCTTTCCCTGAATCCACAGATCTGAAGTGCTCCAACACTCTCGTTTTCATTTCCCTAGTTGTCATACCTATATAAAACCGGTGACATGGGCACCATATGGGCATCAAAACTTGGAAGTTTGAAGTTTGTCAGCTGTGGCTGGTATCCTGCAGAGATCAAAGGGCCTGTATAGACTGAATTGTCCTTACACAGAGATGTATGGATGGACAGCATGAATTTGAAAACACAGTTCTTTGTTTAGGAATTTGAAGATATAATGTATAATATATGTAGAAAAATATAGTCTATTGAGCATAGATGCTGTAGATAATCGATGAAAGTTACTCACAGGATGGGAGAGGGCAGGCACAAAGAGGCAGAAAGTCTTTAAGGTCTCAGGTCAATTCCAAGGAAGGTGTGCAGTGTTCAGCCGTGTGTGATACCAAGGAAGATCCAATCCAGCTTAAATCTTTGCCATCCCAAGTAATCCAGGTGTTCTGAAAGGTTATAGGTGTTGCTGGAGAAGTGCTACATTAGAATCCACTGAAATTTCGGTCCAGTCTTTTCATTAAGAGGTTTAAAGTAGCAGAAATGAGATGTAATGTCTGGGGCAGACTTAGAGAGCAGCAGCACCAGTCTGGGCGCGCTCAGTATACGCCTGCTTACGTGAACTACAGCAATGGATGAATGACAACTGGCTGAAACTAAATGCAGACAAAACTGAAGTCCTTCTGATAGGAGGGCAGAGCATGATAACAAAACAACTTAACTTGCAGTCTTCACCACTGGGAATAGGAGGCACGGATCTGCGCAGCTCTGATCATGTGCGTAGCCTGGGAGTTCTAATTGATTGGGATTTAAACTTCAGAACTCAAATCTCTGCTGTGGTGAAATCATCCTATTTTCACCTGAAGAACATTGCAAAAATCAAGCACCTCATACCCCCAGAAGATCTGCCAACCTTAGTCCACGCCTTCATCACATCCCGACTGGACTACTGCAATGCTCTCTACACTGGCCTTCCAAAAAAGGTCTTGTACCGACTACAGCTGATACAGAATACTGCTGCCAGACTGCTAACCAACCAACCCCGTCACTGCCACATAATGCCAGTCCTGCACTCCCTTCCCGTCTACCTATAGAATGGAGGGTCCTATTCAAGATCGGCCTACTGACATTTAAATCCCTGAATAATTTAGGCCCTGGATACATGAAAGATATGTTGCAGCTGCGTAGCAATCCCCGCATTCTCAGATCAACAGGTTCTAATAATCTAGTCATACCCAGAGTCCACTTGGAAACTTTTGGTCCCAGAGCCTTCTGTCATGCTGCCCCTACGTTTTGGAACTCCTTACCTCAACAGATCAGGACAGCTCCATCCCTGGACGTGTTTAAATCCAGACTGAAAACCCACCTGTTCAGTTTGGCATTTGCAGAAATATAACTTTTGTTGTGTGAATACTTCATCCTACTAATTACTGAATCTGAGAGAGCCTAAGCGCTTTGAGTCCTATGGGAGAAAAGCGCTATAGAAATGTTATTGTATTGTATTGTATTATATTATATAAACCACGAACTTTGTTTGGCAAGTAAAAAAGTGTTGTACTTTCGTGTCCACAGGACCCACTTGTACGTTTCTCCCTCTGCCTAATTGTGGACAGATTGAGCAATGCCCACATCTGTAATTGCCTTTGGTCTGTCCTCTTTCTAACCAGTTAAGTTCCCTTGGCATTGTGAACTCACTGGAGGTGACTTTATCGCCTATGGTTGGGGCTCGTCTAAAAGTTATCAGGGGCGGCTCTTTGTAAATATCTTTCAGGGATGGATCCTGTTTTATTATATTCCATTTCTCTAAAATATTGCGCCTTATTGCGTCTGCCATTGGATTATAGTCAAATGAGTACACTAACCTCTCTCCTATGTTTTTATTTATTTCTTTCCTCTTTTTCTTTTTCACTATATCTTTCCTATCTATCAAGCTGGCTTTTTGTATTGCTTGGTCTAGTTCTGTCTGAGTATAACCCCTATCTAGTAGCTTTGCTCTAAGGTCCATTGCTTGATCAAGAAAATCATCAAATGTGGTGTTGTTTCTGCGTAGGCGTAAAAATTGGCCATACGGTAGTGATTTAAAGACGTGAGATGGATGATAGCTGGTCCGATGCAAGAATGTATTTCCTGATACTGGCTTCCTGTAGCCCTTTGCTACTAGTTGGTTCTCTACTATGCATAATTCTAGGTCTAAGAAGGCTACCTTGTCCTTACTGAATTCATGCGTAAATTGCATGTTTTCTTTACCATCATTCAAGTAGCCCATAAATTGCATAAACATCTCATAAGTCCCGGACCAAAACACCAGCACGTCATCCACGTATCTGGACCATCTCCTGAGGCCTCCCCCATGGGGAACATCGGTACCATACACATACCTCTCCTCCCACCATGCCAAAAAAAGATTGGCGTATGTGCATGATACCGAGGTCCCCATAGCTGTGCCGGACAGCTGCCAGTACCACCTACCATCGAACATAAACGCATTGTGCGTAAGTACAAAATAGAGGCATTCACATATGTAATCAACATAGTTTTCATCTTTGTCAGTCTGAGACAAGAACGTCTTTACAGCAAAGACTCCGACATCATGCGGTATACGATTGTATAAATTCACCACGTCTATGGTTGCTAAAGCATCCCCTTCTCTCCAGATCACATCTTCTATGCTTTCAAGCACGTCCAATGTGTCTCTAAGGTGGGACTGCACCCGTCCCAGCAAGGGCCTCAGGAGATGGTCCAACCACCTAGACAATCTTTCGGTGAGGGAACCAATCCCTGATACAATGGGACGTCCCGGCGGATTGGTCCGGGACTTATGGATCTTTGGTAAATGGTACCAGATAGGTTTTTTAGGAAACTCTGGCAAAAGATCCTCTGCTAGCTTCTTGGAGAGAAAGCCCCCCTCTACCCCCCTTCTCAGTAGCGACCTCATGGCATTTTGAAACCTATAAGTTGGATCCCCTGCTAATCTTTTATACGTTGTTGGGTCATTTAGCTGGCGTAAAGCTTCTTTGTTATACTGTTCTGCTGTGAGTACCACTATCGCTCCCCTTTATCAGCTTTTCTGACTATTAGTTCCGGTCTTTCCTTAAACCATTGCAGAGCTTTCATTTCATCCTGATTTAGGTTAGGATCTGCTTGGGTGTATGTGAGGGCCTTAATGTCCTTCTCCACTAGACTTTGGAAGATATCAAGTGCTGATCCCTGGGTCACCGGGAATGGTTTGATTGATTTACAAGGTATAAATTTTTGTTGGCTTTCTGGGTGATCCTCTATTTGGGGGGTCTGTTCACTATGCTCCCCATTATCTATTAGGAGTTCCTCCAAGATCCTTAAATTCCCCAAATCCTCATCTGTCCAAGATGCATTTGGCGTAAACCCCAGAGGGCCCACAGACACTTCTTCGGCTTTAGCTTGAAGAAAGGTCTCTCTCTTCAGAAAAAAATTGTTTTATGCTCATCTTTCTCACTCCCTTATAGAGATCCACCTTAAAACGGCAAAAGTCGAATTTCTGTGTGACCGAAAAGTTGAGTCCTTTTTTCAACATTGATTCGCATGCTGTCGGTAGTGGCGTCTCGCTCAAGTTGACTATTTCTATTTGTTGTTCCCTCTGTAGTACTTCCTTTTCTTTGATTTCTGTTGGACTGGATTGCTCTGGCTGTCCTCCCAAGTTAGCTGCCTCCCTCCTTTTCCTTTTGAGACGGCCCCTTCCTCTGCGTGTTTTTTTTTCCTAAAGGGGCACTCTTTGGATTGGAGGCACATTCTGATTGGTTATTTTCAAGATTGCTTTTTTTTATTATTTTTAGGTATTACTTTTGCAGTCTCTTCTTCACTGGTCTCTGTGTCTGTCGTCCAGTAACCTTTCCTAGGACGTTGTGGTCTCGGACCTCCAGGTCTGCCAAACCGTGGTCTGGTAAAACCCCAATTAAACTCTTTCCTGGCCTAAAATCGTCGGTATCTCTAAGATATTTTTGTAATTTCCTTTTCTTTATTTCCTCCTGAATTGGGGCTAGCCTTTTATCGATTTTCTTTAGGGTTCCACTATAGCGTTCCTGGTGTACGAGACCCTTATATTGCTCTTTCAGATCTTTTATTTCTTTCTGGATCCTATGTCTTTACTATAGGAAGTGTTGTTTTTAGGGTAGGGGCGATCTCTGCATATCGGGAATGCTATAATGGGGCTGATTGGGACGTGGGTCTCTGATTATGTAATGATTAGAATATAATTTCTCAAACGATTTCTTGACAACGGAGGGCCACTGCCCAGTCTTAGCTCCATGAAGCCCTCAACAATTTTTTGGTGGGAGCTTTTTGCATCCCTTGATGTGCAGATATATTCCCCTATATATATTTTATCCTTTTAAATTGTTAATACACCAGCCCATACCCGTTTGTGCTGCCACCTTGTGGCCATGTAGCAGATTGCTAGATCTGACTTGTAAATGGCAATCTTAAAGAGACTCCGTAACAAAAATTGCATCCTGTTTTTTATCATCCTACAAGTTCCAAAAGCTATTCTAATGTGTTCTGGCTTACTGCAGCACTTTGTACTATCACAGTCTCTGTAATAAATCAATGTATCTTTCCCCTGTCAGACTTGTCGGCCTGTGTCTGGAAGGCTGCCAAGTTCTTCAGTGTTGTGGTTCTGCTATGCACTCCCCCCTCAGGGGGGAAAGAAACACACAAATGATCTCTTGAGATTCAAAAGGAATGCTGTATACAGCCTGCTTGTGTATGGATGTATTTTCTATGTGTGGACATACAGTACATCAACCTACTTCCTGTTTTGGTGGCCATTTTGTTTGTTTATAAACAAACTTTTTAAAACTGTTTTTAACCACTTTTAATGCGGCGAGGAGCGGCGAAATTGTGACAGAGGGGAATAGGAGATGTCCCCTAACGCACTGGTATGTTTACTTTTGTGCGATTTTAACAATACAGATTCTCTTTAAGCATGGTTCGCATACTTCCATCGATGTTTATGCGCTTGCATGCATACATCAATGATTGTATGCGTAATTACGTAAGCATGAAACGACGCAGGGAACTTCCGGCAGTGTGCGCATTCTCCATTGACGTCATTACGCATTAATGCGTACGTTAGTGGGAGCATGCGTACTTTTGTACGCGTAGAAGCGACGATGCGACCCGGAAATGATTCTCCATACAGTATTTAACCCGGAAACGGACAGTCGTGAATTGCCACACTGCCTCTGAAGACGCTACTGAAGCGAAACGGACGTTAGGCGGGCCGTTCCTACCACCATGCCCCACAGCCTTTACTAACCACAACGGGTATGTGCACCTTGCATGTTTTTACCGCATGAATATTTTTTGATCACCTTGTTGGAAACTTTTTTGCATATTGAAAGAGCCGCTGGCAATAAAGCTCTTTTTAAAGCTAGAAGCAGTGCCGGATCTTCATACATCTATGTTGTGAATCGGTAAAGGAAGGTCTTAGGGTTAGGCATTGGTAGAGGATGGTCTTAGGGTTAGGCAATGGTAGAGGAAGGTCTTAAGCGTAGGCTTTGGTAGAGGATGGTCTTAGGGTTAGGCATGGTAGAGGGAGGTCTTAGAGTAGGCATCGGTAAAGGAAGGTCTTAGAGTAGGCATTGGTAAAGGAAGGTCTTAGGGTTAGGCAATGGTAGACAGAGGGTTCTGTGTGAGAGTAGAATTAGGTTAAGATTACTGATATTTTACAGTTGGAATGAGGTAGTAGAAGGTTGGGTTTTATACCGATCTTCTACTGGCGGCAATTAGTGTTGGGCGAACATCTAGATGTTCGGGTTCGGGCCGAACAGGCCGAACATGGCCGCGATGTTCGGGTGTTCGACCCGAACTTCGAACATAATGGAAGTCAATGGGGACCCGAACTTTCGTGCTTTGTAAAGCTTCCTTACATGCTACATACCCCAAATTAGCAGGGTATGTGCACCTTGGGAGTGGGTACAAGAGGAAAAAAAATATTTGAAAAAGAGCTTATAGTTTTTGAGAAAATTGATTGTAAAGTTTCAAAGGAAAAACTGTCTTTTAAATGTGGAAAATGTCATGTTTCTTTGCACAGGTAACATGCTTTTTGTCGCCATGCAGTCATAAATGTAATACAGAGAAGAGGTTCCAGGAAAAGGGACCGGTAACGGTAACCCAGCAGCAGCAGCACACGTGATGGAACAGGAGGAGGCGCAGGAGGAGAAGGCCACGCTTTCAGGTGCAACTCAGGCCTTGCATGAGGACAAAAAAATGTGTGCGCAAAGCAATGCAATGAGTAGTTTTCAGGACACAATGGGCTATTCGGAGGAGCTATTCCCTCCCCCACAATCTTCTACCTGTGAAAGGTCAATGGAACAGCCACAAATGTTGTGCCCGGATTCACAACCTTTTTCTGTGGAAAATGCACCTCGCACTGAAATGCAAGGCGAGGCCGAGGATGAACATGACGTCAACAACTCAACATGACGCAAAATGGGGGCGGAACAGAAAGCTGCTTCCAATGTTTTGAAGGCCTTAATTGCCTCCGGTGGCCAGTTAGATGCATCATTCATCACACCCAAATCCCAGAGCAATGTGTGCAGGAATTTGAATCTCAGGAGGTGTACCGAGATCATCTGGACAAGTGACCAAGTGACAAAGTGACCAGTGACAAAGTGACAAAGTGACAAAGTGACAAGTGACAAAATGACAAAGTGACAAGTGACAAAGTGAGAAGTGACAAGTGACAAAGTGAGAAGTGACAAGTGACAAAGTGACAAGTGACAAAATGACAAAGTGACAAGTGACAAAGTGACAAGTGACAAAATGACAAAGTGACAAGTGACAAAGTGACCAGTGACAAAGTGACAACTGACAAAGTGACAAAATGACAAAGTGACAAAGTGACAAAGTGACCAGTGACAAAGTGACAACTGAGAGGTTGTTCTGGGGAGCTCCACTGCACTCAGTCGCATATGAGGAGAGGTCTCGTCGGGACTGCTGATCCTCCTCAGCTTGCTCAAAGCCTTGAGGGTTCCTGAAGATCCTCTGCTTGGAGTTCGCTGGGGTTCAGCTTGGTGTCGGGGTCGGCGGCGTCCTCCTCACTCCAACGTGGCAGATCTTCTGTTGAAGGAAAAAAAAAACCATTGTTAAAAGTCCAGTACCGCTTCTGAAGGACTCACCAAGAGATGCAGGAGCGCTTCAATCTAGCGCACCATCGCTCGCTGGGTGATGTCCCTGCCTACGCGCTGGAATTCTACGCTGCACATGCTAGCACGCTTTTGCGCAGTGCCGAGGCGCATTCCAGCAGCTAGTAGCTACCAAGCTTCTGTGGATCTGATTGGGCCACCATGTTGGATCTCTGCCAAGTCCTCCAAAATTTTGAGCAATCCACGTTGCGTGACTGAGCAGTGACAACTCTACAGTCAGCATTACAATACCACTGCTGTGTTTACTGAAGAAATCAATGTTGAAGATGGAAACCGCTGGCATGATGCAAGTGGGGGATTCTGAAGATGAAAACGATCAGCGTGATGATACCAACATCAGGCAACCTGCCTCAGAAAACGCTGGTCCCAGCTATGACAAAGAACAGGACGAGGAACAGCTGGAGTTGGAGCAGGAATTGGATGCCCCCACTGCCGAGGGACAGAGCGGTGCACGTTGGACTTCCACAATTTAGCGGGAAAGGACAGCAGAAGAGGAAGAAAGTGATGCTGGTGACGAATATGGTGCATCACAACAATCACAACGCTTACAAGAACATGAAGATAGAGGAGTCTGGCAGGACTCTCTGGCACACATGGCTCAATTCATGCTAGACTGCATTGAACGCGGCCCGCGCATTATTCACTATTCATTATTATTCATTATTCTGGAATCTGGACAACACCAATTACTGGGTTTATACCCAGTTTATACAAACACAATGTTAAAAAACTGATTGAAGAAAGTGTCAGACAGGTCAAAAATGGAACAATTCCAGCAGGCCCTTGAGGATGGAGACTTTAGAGAGGAGATTGACATCCTCCTCCTTCTCTAGCCAGTTGTACGCCGACAGACTGACTTCAGCAAACCCAGGAGGACCAGGAGGGCAGCAAAGAACACAAGCTGCTGCTAGTGCCCAAAAGGGAATGGTATTGGCAGTGTCCTTGGAGTGGGAACATTTTCTGACACCCATGCAGCAGCCCACAGAACAGCAATCGGGCAGTTCCACGTCCTCCAACACCAATCGCCTAGAGAAGATGGTCAAGGTCCAGGACTACATGTCAGATGGCGTAGCTGTGTTGAACAATCCATCTGCAGACAGACGGTGAGTGTGACAGGCAGCACAGAAGGACCATGGCAACTCACTCATAGTACCACAGTTTGATAGTGCTGCCCAAAAAATTATATGGATCCGTGGACCCGGGCACTGCAGGCAGTACTGGGAAGTGGGAACGCAGATTTTAGTACCTAAACACACGATACAACATGTTTTCCGGGGTCGGACTCTGAGGCACATACAGATGGTCCCGATCATCATCCTCATCATACAACTCTTCTCCTGAGTCTGACCCACCCACCACCTCTGCCACCCCAACATCCCCAGACACAGACCCCTCATCGTCCTCAACATTAACTTGGGATGCTGGCCTGAGCCCGACCTCCTCCTCCACATCAGGCCCCATCATCTCCTCAATGGCAGCCCTCATTAATCGTTCTGGCGACGGACCGATGGACACAACATTCTCCTCCGGAGAGGGCTGCTGCTGACCACTGGCTGCTGTAGTGGATGTTATAGCTTGCGTGGGGCGTTGGCTGTTGCTGTTGTTGGGAGTGCTGCTCACAGCGGAGGTCTCTGAGGAACTCATGGTGAGCTCATATAGTGGTTGGCGGTGAGTGGAGTATTACTGATCCCAGCAATATACACACTGACTGGCAGAGTACGCAATGCTATATAGTCTGGCTGAGCGGTGTACACAGAGTGGCAGTACACACAATGCTATATAGTCTGGCTGAGCCGTGTACACAGAGTGGCAGTACACACAATGCTATATAGTCTGGCTGAGCGGTGTACACAGAGTGGCAGTACACACAATGCTATATAGTCTGGCTGAGCCGTGTACACAGAGTGGCAGTAAACACAATGCTATATATAGCGTGGCTGAGCGAGGTACACAGTGGCAGTACACACAATGCTATATAGTCAGGCTAAGCCGTGTACGTAGAGTGTCAGAAAACACAATGCTATATATAGCGTGGCTGAGCGAGGTGCACAGTGGCAGTACACACAATGCTATATAGCCAGGCTAAGCCGTGTACACAGAGTGTCAGAAAACACAATGCTATATATAGCGTGGCTGAGCGAGGTGCACAGTGGCAGTACACACAATGCTATATTAGTCAGGCTAAGCCGTGTACACAGAGTGTCAGAAAACACAATGCTATATATAGCGTGGCTGAGCGAGGTACACAGTGGCAGTAAACAATGCTATATATAGTGTGGCTGAGCGAGCGGTGTACTACTGTTCCCAGCAGCGACACACAATGACTGGGGGGGACCCTGGCTAGCGTGGCTGGAGAGCGAACTACCCTGCCTGCCTACCCAATGCTAAACCCACAGACAAATGGAGGAGATATGACGTGGTTCGGGTATTTATTTACCCGAACCACGTGACCGTTCGGCCAATCAGAGCGCGTTCGGGCCCGAACCACGTGACCCGTTCGGCCAATCACAGCGCTAGCCGAACGTTCGGGGAACGTTCGGCCATGCGCTCTTAGTTCGGCCATGTGGCCGAACGGTTTGGCCGAGCACCGTCAGGTGTTCGGCCGAACTCGAACATCACCCGGACAGGGTGATGTTCTGCAGAACCCAAACAGTGGCGAACACTGTTCGCCCAACACTAGCGGCAATCCCTCACGCCCTTTTTTCCAGTCTTTTTTTTACATGAATGCAATTTTGCGCCCACTCTGTACCCGCATGTATTGCACCAAAGTTTGACATTGCCATGGGCAGTAATGTTAATTAAGGCCATAGCAGCACTGTGTATGGATAAAATCACTGTAATATGGGTGTTGGCATTAGCTGTACCACAAATCACATGCAGAAAGGAAAAAACGAGGTTCCTTTAGTGAAACAAGTCCATTTCAATAGCAAATATTCTGCTGTAGCTTTTATCCTTCATCGGTAATTGTCGTCTCGAGTTTGTACAGTGTATGGTACACACAATATAGCTTTATCCTTAAAAAAATGATATATAGAGTTCTATTCTTGTTTAAAGAACTTAAAGTAGATACAGGTATATCTTAAAGGGAAGGTTGAAGCAAAATAAAAAAATGAGTTTCCCTTACCTGGGGCTTCTTCCAGCCCCATGCAGCCATCCTGTGCCCTCGTAGTCACTCACTGCTGCTCCAGTCCCCCGCTGGCAGCTTGCCGACCTCGGAGGTCTGTGGGCCGCATTGCGTACACTTTTACGCATTCCCGCTAGTGCAGGAACATTAACACATACATTTTTACGCGTTACTGGTTCAATGCGTACATTTTTACGCATTGAACCAGTAATGCGTAAAAATGTATGTGTTAATGTTCCTGCACTAGCGGGAATGCGTAAAGATGTACGCAATGCGTCCCGCCGACCTACGAGGTCGGCAAGCTGCCAGCGGGGGACTGGAGCAGCAGTGAGTGACTACGAGGGCACAGGATGGCTGCATGGGGCTGGTAGAAGTCCCAGGTAAGTGAAACTCATTTTTTTATTTTGCTTGGACATTCCCTTTAATCAATCAAAGCCAGGGATGCTCGGATACCCCTTATTATTATTCGAGTTAGGTCGAATTCGAATAGTAAATTATTCAAGGTCGGTCGAATATTCGAGTCGAATATTTTTTACTATTCGAATCGACCTCGAAATTCGAGCTCACTATTCGAGTCGGTATTCGAGCTCATTATTCGAGCTGACTATTCGAATTGGCCTTAAATAGCTTCCAACACTTGTTTTGGGGGTGAATGATGCAAGAAACATCTTTTTTTCCAAGTAACAACAGCAAGTGATTATGTGGGGATGTACCTTTAAAAAAAAAAAAAAAAGGTGGAAGGAGAAGTTGTGTCCAAAATTCTGTTCAGTAGTGTATACTTCTTCTTCTGTATCTTTTATATCTTCTTCTTCTTCTTCTTCTTCTTCTTCTTCTTCTTCTTCTTCTTCTTCTTCTTCTTCTTCTTCTTCTTCTTCTTCTTCTTCTTCATCTTCTTCTTCTTCTTCTTCTTCCTCTTCTTCTTCTATATCTTCTTCTTCTATATCTTCTTCTTCTTCTTCTTCTTCTTCTTCTTCTTCTTCTTCTTCTTCATCTTCTTCTTCTTCTTCTTCTTCTTCTTCTATATCTTCTTCTTCTTCTTCTTCTTCCTCTTCTTCTTCTATATCTTCTTCTTCTATATCTTCTTCTTCTTCTTCTTCTTCTTCTTCTTCTTCTTCTTCTTCTTCTTCTATATCTTCTTCTTCTTCTTCTTCTTCTTCTTCTTCTATATCTTCTTCTTCTTCTTCTTCTTCTTCTTCTTCTTCTTCTTCTATATCTTCTTCTTCTTCTTCTTCTTCTTCTTCTTCTTCTTCTTCTTCTTCTTCTTCTTCTTCTTCTTCTTCTTCTTCTTCTTCTTCTTCTTCTTCTTCTTCTTCTTCATCTTCTATATCTTCTTCTTCTATATCTTCTTCTTCTTCTTCTTCTTCTTCTATATCTTCTTCTTTTTCTTCTTCTTCTTCTATATCTTCTTCTTCTTTATCTTCTTCTTCTTCTTCTTCTTCTTCTTCTTCTTCTTCTTCTTCTTCTTCTTCTTCTTCTTCTTCTTCTTCTTCTTCTTCTTTTTCTTTTTCTTCTTCTTCTTCTTCTTCTTCTTCTATATCTTCTTCTTCTTCTATATCTTCTTCTTCTTCTATATCTTCTTTTTCTATATCTTCTTTTTCTATATCTTCTTTTTCTATATCTTCTTCTTATTATTATTTTTCTATTTCTTCTTCTTCCTTTTCTATATCTTCTTCTTATTATTATTTTTCTATTTCTTCTTCTTCTTCTTCTTTTTCTATATCTTCTTCTTCTCCTTCATCTTCTTCTTCTTTTTCTATATTTTCTTCTTCTTCTATATCGTCTTCTTCTTCTTCACTTATTTCTCTTCTATATTTTTTTTTAAAGAAATGCAGCTATTTTTGAGCGTAATAGCTGGTGGCGCATGGTGGAAGCGCCATTGTATGTGCTCCCTGGCAGTGAAAACACACAGACAGCAGGAGGTAAATTCAGCAAGAGCAGCAGCAGGAGGAGGATGATTGTGTGGCAGCAGGCAGTCAATGAGGCAGGCAGCGAGACATAATAGGCTGTGGTACCTAGCGGTGGTACCAGGCCGTAAATACACAGCATGAGGTTCCAGACAGCGGTCGTGAAGCCCACATCGTGCCCAATACACAACTGGGACATCACAGTTTTCAACCCGGACACCTCTAAAAATAATATCACAAAGTATTAAAAAGTATATATATTTTTTTTAAAGAAATGCAGCTATTTTTGAGCGTAATAGCTGGTGGCGCATGGTGGAAGCGCCATTGTATGTGCTCCCTGGCAGTGGAAACACACAGACAGCAGGAGGTAAATTCAGCAAGAGCAGCAGCAGGAGGAGGATGATTGTGTGGCAGCAGGCAGTCAATGAGGCAGGCAGCGAGACATAATAGGCTGTGGTAACTAGCGGTGGTACCAGGCCGTAAATACACAGCATGAGGTTCCAGACAGCGGTCGTGAAGCCCACATCGTGTCCAATACACAACCGGGACAACACAGTTTTCAACCCGGACACCTCAGAAAAATTAAACCTTTTTTATTTTTTAATGGTTTATTTTTTTTTTACAGCAAATTACACATATAGCTATTGTTGGACGTAATAGCTGGTGGCAGAGTGGCAGCAGAAGGTAAATCTGTGTACCCTGGCAGTGGGAAACACAGCAGACAAACAGCAGCAGCAGCAGGAGGAATGGAGGAGTAGTGAGAGTGTGGCAGCAGGTAGGTAGGCAGCGTGACATAATAGCCCTGGTACCTAGCGGTGATACCAGGGCTGTAAATAAACACAACAGGAGGTCCCAGACAGCGGTCGTGCAGCCCACATCGTGTCCAATACACAACTGGGACAACACAGTTTTCAACCCGGGCACCTCAGAAAAATTAAAACTTTTTTTTTTTTTAATGGTTTACTTTTTTTTTTACAGCAAATTTAACAAATAGCTATTGTTTGACGTAATAGCTGGTGGCAGAGTGGCAGCAGAAGGTAAAATCTGTGTACCCTGGCAGTGGGAAACACAGACAGACAGACAGCAGCAGCAGCAGGAGGAATGGAGGAGTAGTGTGAGTGTGGCAGCAGGTAGGTGATACCAGGGCTGTAAATAAACACAACAGGAGGTCCCAGACAGCGGTCGTGCAGCCCACATCGTGTCCAATACACAACTGGGACAACACAGTTTTCAACCCGGGCACCTCAGAAAAATTAAACCTTTTTTTTTTTTTAATGGTTTACTTTTTTTTTTTTACAGCAAATTTAACATATAGCTATTGTTGGACGTAATAGCTGGTGGCAGGGTGGCAGCAGAAGGTAAAATCTGTGTACCCTGGCAGTGGGAAACACAGACAGACAGCAGAAGGGCAGTACACAGCAGCCCACTGTAGGTGTAAAATTTGTGGCTACAGGCGTCACAATAGTCAAACTGAACCAGGCTGGCTTAGTAGTGAGCAGGAGCCAGGAGGTGGTAAAGGGTGGTAAGGCATATTAACAATGGTTCCAGCAGCCAGTTCATGTCCCCCTCTCGCCGACAACAGGGGCCAGGAACTCGCCTTCCACCCACGCCTGGTTCACCTTGAGAAACGTCAGTCTGTCCACAGACTTGTGAGACAGACGTGAGCGTTTCTCGGTGACCACGCCACCAGCTGCACTGAAGCAGCGCTCGGACAGCACGCTGGAAGGGGGGACAGGACAGCACTTCCAGGGAGTACTGCGCCAGCTCGCTCCAGATCTTCAGGCGCTTGACCCAATACTCCATGGGATCAACAGGGGCATCGCTTTCAAGCCCACTGTATTATTATTATTATTTATTGTATTTATAAAGCGCCAACATATTACGCAGCGCTGGACAATAAATATATACAATGATACAAGGATGACATACATAGGGTTATACACATAGAACAAAGTTATACATACAAATTGTACAAAATACATGATCATGCAATATGGGCTGGTTAGGTAGGCCCAGTAATACAAGTACAGGCTGTCATAGGACAGGAGCACATGATCCTGTAGATTACACTAGGGAGTGGAGGATCCTGCCAGAGGCTTACAATCTAAAGGGAGGGGTGGAAACACTAGGGGGGCTGTTAAATATTCCTTAGAGAGTTACTGTGTGGTAGGAGGTGGGTAGGCCATCATAAAGAGGTGGGTTTTGAGGGCTTGCTTGAATGTGTTGAAAGAGGGAGCAAGTCTGATGGGTGGTGGAAGTGCATTCCAGAGGGTGGGGGCAGCTCTTGAGAAATCCTGAAGGCGGGCATGGGAGTGTGAAATGTGCGGGGTGGTGAGGCGAAGGTCATTGGAGGAACGGAGGGGGCGACCTGGTGTATACTTGTGAACAAGCTCCGAGATGTAGGTAGGGCATGTTTTGTGCACAGATTTATACGCCAGGCATAGAATCTTGAAACTTATCCTGAGACGGATAGGGAGCCAGTGCAGGGATTCACAAAGGGGAGATGTGGATGCAGAGCGGTGCGAAGAATGGATGAGTCTTGCAGCCGCGTTCATCACTGATTGAAGGGGGGCAGTGCATTTCAGGGGGAGGCCAGAAAGGAGTGAGTTACAGTAATCAAGGCGGGAGATGATGAGGGCATGGATGAGCAGTTTGGTCGTGTCCGGGGTTAAGAATGGGCGGATCTTGGAGATATTACGGAGGTGGAAATTGCAGGCTCTTGTGATGTTTTGGATGTGTGGGATGAAGGAGAGGTCAGAGTCCAAGGTGACACCCAGGCAGCGGGCCTGGGAGGTAGGGAGAATGGTTGTGTTGTCGATTGTGAGGTGGAAACCTGGGATGGGTGCAGCAGCATGGGGTGGAAAGATCAGGAGCTCAGTTTTGTCTAGGTTAAGCTTTAGGAACCTAGCTGACATCCAGGAGGAAATTGCTGAGAGACACGAGGAGACCTTGTTTATGGTGGTGGCTGAGAGATCGGGGGTATGGAGGTAAATCTGAGTGTCATCTGCATAAAGGTGGTAATTGAAGCCCAGGGAGGAGATAAGCTTGCCAATTGAGGAAGTGTATATGGAGAAAAGAAGGAGGCCTAGAACAGAGCCCTGGGGGACCCCAACTGAAAGGGGGGCAGGAGTTGAGGAGGAGCCATTGAAGGAAGTGGTGAAGGAGCGATTGGATAGGTAGGAGGAGATCCAGGCCAAGGCAAGCCCATGGATGCCTATGGACTGTAGGACTAGGGATGCTCATTCGGATTCTGCGGAAATGCAATTTCCGAAATTCCGATCGGAAATTGCATTTCCGCATCCAAATGCGGAAATCGGTAATTCTAGTGCGGTAGGCGGATTTCCGCCGGAAATCGCGGAAATTTCCGCCGGAAATCGCGGAAATTCCACCCGACTTTAACATCGATTTTCTCAAAAACTATAAGGTCTTTTTGAAAACTTTTTTTTGCATCTTGTTCACAAGATTCGGTTTAATAAACCCTGAAAATTTGGTGTTTCTAGGACTTAAGGGGGCTTTTCTATTAACCGCTAAAGTCGGCGGATTTTTACTGTAATATAAAATGCAGAAAATCTGCATCTGCCTATATTCTGCATTTTACATTACAGTAATAATCCGCCGACTTTAGCGGTTAATAGCAAAGCCCCCGTAAGTCCTAGAAACACCAAATTTTCAGGGATCATTAAACAGAATCTTCTGAACAAGATGCAAAAAAAAGTTTTCAAAAAGACCTTATAGTTTTTGAGAAAATCGATGTTAAAGTCGGGCGGAATTTCCGTGATTTCCGGCGGAAATTCCGCATTGGAATGCGGAAATCGGTAGCGGAAGGCGGTATCGGTATTTTGGTAATGGCGGAATGCGGATTTACCGCGGAATCGGAAATTGGCATTCCGACCATCCCTATGTAGGACCCCATGTAGTCAGCCACCATGCGGGTCAGGCGCTGGCTGTGACCGGAGGAGGATGCTGCTGCATGCACCTCCTCTCTAGTCACTGCTGGAGCCTCTACAGTCCTGTAGAGCTCATTGCTGAGAGACAGCAGGTCTGTGGGGCGCTTGCTGCTGGATGCAGGCACCTGCTGCTGCCTCTGTGCTGGCTGCTGGACAGTGGGGGTGTAAGGCTGGGGGAAGGCTTCCTCCAAGCGCTCAACAAGGGCCTGCTGCAAGCTCCTTATTTGTTGCGCTGGGTCTCCACCTGCAGGAGGCAGGAACTGGCTCAACTTCCCCTTGAGGCGCGGGTCCAACATCATGCTGATCCAGATGTCCTCCCTCTGCTTCATCTGGATCACCCTGGGGTCCTTGCGCAGGCACGTCAGCATGTGCGCTGCCATTGGGAAGAGGCGGGCCACGTCTGCTGGCACATCGACGGCAGTGCTGTCCTCATCCTCCTCCTCTGCCGCCTCATCCTCTCTCCACCCCCGCACCAACTCAGCTGCACTGTGCTGATCCCCCTCATCAGCAGCAAGGTCAGGGACCTCCACCAAGTCCTCCTCCTCCTCCCCCTCAGAGGTGGACTGTGCAGCTGCATGCCACTCCTGCTGGGCCAAGGCTGCTGCTCCCTGTTCCAGCAAAGCATCGAGGGCCCTGTTCAGCAGACAAACCAGGGGCACCCACTCGCACACCATAGCATGGTCCCTGCTCACCATGTTGGTGGCCTGCAGAAAGGGAGCCAGCACTAAGCACACCTGCTGCATGTGCCCCCAGTCGTCATCGGGGACGATGGACGGGATGTTGCTGGTCTTGTCCCTTTTCTGAGCGGCGGACACAGTGGCCAGGGCAAGGTACTGGTTGACAGCGTGCTTCTGTTCAACCAGACGCTCCAACATCGCCAGGGTGGAGTTCCAGCGAGTTGGAACGTCAAGGATCAGCCGATGGCGTGGCAGCTCCAGCTCCTTTTGCACGTCTTCCAGGCTCGCAGAGGCTGCAGGCGAGCGCCGGAAGTGACGCACAACATTCCTTGCCGTTTCCAGCAGTTCGCCCATCCCCTGGTAGGTGCGCAAGAATTTCTGCACCACCAGGTTCAGCACGTGGGCAAGACAGGGGATGTGGGTCAGGTTTCCCCTGTCGATCGCGGCAACCAGATTGGCCCCATTGTCGGCCACCACCTCTCCGACTCTGAGGCCTCTGGGGGTCAGCCAAATCCTCTCCTGCTCCTGGAGTTTGGCCAACACATGGGTTGCCGTCAGTTTGATCTTCCCAAGGCTGACCAACTGCAGCAGTGCTTGGCAGTGGCGTGGCTTCACGCTGCTGCTGAGGCGGGGGGTTTGGCCAGGTGTGCCGGAGGATGGCAGAGGATCGGAGGAACCTGCTGCAGTTCCCCTGACCCTGCGGGGTGGCACCACCCACTGTGTTGCTGCTGCTGCTGTGCCCGCTGCTGCTCTCCCATCCTCTCCCCCTTCCACCAAGCTGACCCAGTGGACAGTGAAGGACAGGTAGCGGCCTGTCCCGAAGCGGCTGCTCCAGGAGTCCATGGTGACGTGGACCCTTTTTCACCAACTGCGTGTTCCAGCCCTCGCTCCACATTGGCCATGACAGAGCGGTGCAGTGCAGGCATGACCTGGCGGGCGAAGAAGTGTCTGCTGGGGAGCTGCCAGTCTGGGGCTGCACAAGCAAGCAGCGCACGCATGTCACTCCCCTCCTGCACGAGCGTGTACGGCAGGAGTTGGGAGCACATGGCCCATGCCAGCAAGCCGTTCAGCTGAAGCACGCAACGCTGCTGGGAGGCAGAGCCCTAACCACCCCCTGGAAGGACTCGCTCAAAAGGCTCTGGCGTTGCCTTTTGCTAGCACGGGAACCAGCGGAGACAGCAGAGCATGCCACTGAGGACTGGCTGCCAGAACAGGCCTCAGTGTCGGCGGCAGGAGTTGCAGAGGGGGGAGGAGCAGTGCGTTTCCTCACTCCTGCTGGTGCTGCTGGAGGAGCAGGAGGGTGGGTGGCTGCTGTTGCTGCTGCTGCTGCTGAAGGCTGTGCAGTGATGGGTGTGGTGCCACTGCCAGCACCAGATGCCTTTAGCCTCTGGAACTCCTCATGCTGGTGGTAATGTTTAGCAGCAAGATGGTTGATGAGAGAGCTGGTGCTGAACTTTAAGGGGTCTGCACCTCTGCTCAACTTCCGCTGACAGTGGTTGCAAGTGGCGTACATGTTGTCAACTGTGGGCATGGTGAAAAATTGTCAGATTGGTGACAAGAAAAGCCCCCTACGGCCTGGAGCCGCTGCTGCCTGTCTCCCTGTGGTGGTTGGGGGAGGGGGGGCTTGGGTGCGGCTGGTGGTGGTACTGGCAGATGCTGCTGCTGCTGCTGCTGCTGAGCCTGAGACACCAGCAGGCTGTGGGACCTGCCTACTGCTGCCAATGCTTGCAATGATGCGCCTCCTTGCAAGGCCCACAAGCGCATCCTCCTCCTCCTCCTCCTCAGAGCTGCTGATGATGACATCCCCAGGTGCTGGTGGTGGCAGCTAGAGTTGGGCCGAACCTCCGATTTTAGGTTCGCGAACCGGGTTCGCGAACTTCCACGGAAGGTTCGGTTCGTGTTAAAGTTCGCGAACCGCAATAGACTTCAATGGGGATGCGAACTTTGAAAAAAAAAAATTATGCTGGCCACAAAAGTGATGGAAAAGATGTTTCAAGGGGTCTAACACCTGGAGGGGGGCATGGCGGAGTGGGATACATGCCAAAAGTCCCCGGGGAAAATTTGGATTTGACGCAAAGCAGCGTTTTAAGGGCAGAAATCACATTGAATGCTAAATGACAGGCCTAAAGTGCTTTAAAACATCTTGCATGTGTATACATCAATCAGGTAGTGTAATTAAGGTACTGCTTCACACTGACACACCAAACTCACTGTGTAACGCACCGCAAACAGCTGTTTGTGTAGTGACGGCAGTGGCGGGTTCACTGAACAGGAATACAGTGGTGGGTTCACAGAACAGGTATGCAGTGGCAGGTTCACTGAACAGGTATACAGTGGCGGGTTCACTGAACACAACAGGTATGCAGTGGCGGGTTCACAGAACAGGTATGCAGTGGCAGGTTCACTGAACAGGTATACAGTGGCGGGTTCACTGAACAGAACAGGTATACAGTGGCGGGTTCACTGAACAGAACAGGTATACAGTGGCGGGTTCACAGAACATGTATGCAGTGGCAGGTTCACTGAACAGGTATACAGTGGCGGGTTCACTGAACAGAACAGGTATACAGTGGCGGGTTCACTGAACAGAACAGGTATACAGTGGCGGGTTCACAGAACAGGTATGCAGTGGTGGGTTCACAGAACAGGTATGCAGTGGTGGGTTCTCAGAACAGGTAAGCAGTGGCAGGTTCACTGAACAGGTATGCAGTGGTGGGTTCACAGAACAGGTATGCAGTGGTGGGTTCACAGAACAGGTATGCAGTGGTGGGTTCACAGTACAGGTATGCAGTGGTGGGTTCACAGAACAGGTATGCAGTGGTGGGTTCACAGAACAGGTATGCAGTGGTGGGTTCACAGAACAGGTATGCAGTGGTGGGTTCACAGAACAGGTATGCAGTGGTGGGTTCACAGAACAGATATGCAGTGGTGGGTTCACAAAATAGGTATGCAGTGGTGGGTTCACAGAACAGGTATGCAGTGGCAGGTTCACTGAACAGAACAGGTATGCAGCCAGGAACAAGCTAAGCCTAACTAATCTTTCCCTATGAGAGACAGTCTGCAGCAGCTCGCCCTACTCTCACTAACGCAGGCACACGAGTGAGCGTAATGGCCGCCGCTGCCTGCCTTTTATAAGGGAAGGAGTGGCTCCAGGGGCTAGTGTAGCCTAATTGGCTACACTGGGCCTGCTGACTGTGATGTAGAGGGTCAAAGTTGACCCTCATGGTGCATTATGGGGCGAACCGAACTTCCGCAAAAGTTCGCCTGCGGGACGCGAACGCGAACCACTGAAGTTCGCATGGAACCGTTCGCAGGGGAACCGTTCGGCCCAACTCTAGTGGCGGCACCCAGTCTTTGTCTGTCACCACGTCATCATCATCATCATCATCCTCCCCCTCCTGAAACATGTCCTGCTGGGATGATGACCCCCCAAACTCCTCTCCTGATGCATGGATGGGCTGCTTGACTGTCGCCACAGTCTTGCTGTCCAATCCCTCATCCCCCAAAGTGCCCATCAGCATCTCCTCCTCCAAATCGCCAACAACAGCAGACAATTGACTCATGATGCCTGGGGTCAAAAGACTGCTGAATGACAGATCGCCAACTGATGGTGAACTGGCCTCCTCCCCAGGCCCTGCTGGACGGCTGCTGCGAACAGGGGTGGTGGTGGTGGTGAGGGTGGAGGCCTCGGATGCAGAGCTGATGGCGGGCTGCTCATCCTCCGTCATCAGTTGCACCACAGTGGCTGCATCCTTTTCCTCAATGGGACGTTTCCGACCCGGCTGGAGGAAAATAGGAGCAGGTACTACACGCTGCTGCTGCTGTGTCTCTGCAGCGTGAGTTGCTCCTGCTGTTGGGCGGCGCCCAAGGCATCCACGGCCAGTGGCTATAGGCGGAATGTTAGCCACTGACGCAGCTGCTGCTGCTGCGGAACTGTGCATGGTGGCGCGGCCGCGGCTTGCCACAATGCTGCTCCCTCTCCTCCTGATTCCCTTGCTGCCCTTCCCCTTGCCCAAACCGCGCTGGCTGCCACTTCCAGACATCTTAGATGTTTTGGGCGTAAACAAAAAAGTTTTTTAAAAGGGCGGGTGAAAAAGTGGGGTACTTTAATGGAGTGGGTTGGTGGGTGAGGTGACACTAATCACTAAGTGATTAGATCGCTAAGTGATTACTAGTACAGTACAAATACAAAATACAATAATTAGGAATCAGTAAGTGTGAACAGTGAACAGTGAGTGTGTCCCCTAGTACACTAACTAGAAAATACAATAATCAGTAGTAATCAGATTCAGTAGAAGGAAATAGTGTGTGTACACTACAGACAGTGCACGCACACACACACGCAGGAGCTAGCCTATGAACAGTGACTGAGTGTCGCTCCCTAGTACAGTAAGAACTAGAAAATACAATAATCAGATTCAGTAGTAATCAGATGATTCAGTAGAAGGGAATACTGTGTACTGTACAGACAGTGCACGCACACACACACGCAGGAGCTATGAACAGTAACAGTGAGTGTCCCTAGTACAGTATACAAAATACAATAATCAATCAGTAAGTAAAGGACAAGACAGGGTAGAATAAACAGCAGAAACACTGGTATAGATCAGAAATAAACTAACAGAGGACAGGAGGACAGCTGCCCACACAGGCAAGGCCCTGAGGCCTAAAGCTGTGTAAGCTTGCCTGCAGCAGCTGCCTGTCTCTATGTAACACACAAGCTACTAACTAAAATACAATCTCTATCTAGCTAACAACAATATAGGTGTATATAGCAGGTGTATGTGAGCAAAAATGCTAGGTAGTTGACCACTATAGAGCAATTGCTAAGCCAAAGCACAAAGGAGCAGATCTCTCTCTGTACAAAGTCAGGCAAGGACGGAAAAACCTAACATGGCGGCCGCTATTTATAGGGTAGGGGCTGGCCAGGGTCCCCCTCTGTGATTGGCTGCCGTCAGAGGGCCTAGGAGCCCTTTGATTGGCTCTAAGGACATCAATCTGGGCTATGACGCTATTCGAGCTCGGTATTCGAGCTCGAATAGCGCTGTTTGCTCGAATAGCTCGAATAGTGAGTGGGCTATTCGAGTTCACTCGAATAGCCCATTCGAATAGCTGCAGCTATTCGAGCTCGGTATTCGAGCTCGAATAGCTGAAAAAGAGCTTGAATATTCGAGCTACTCGAATATTCGAGCTCTGCTGAGCACCACTGATCAAAGCTGGGTAGTTGTCCCTAAGCTTGCAATTGCATTTAAACAGTAATGCTTACTGATTGTATATGAAGTATAGCATAAAAAAGTTATCTAAAAAAAACTTAAACTACTGAAGTGTGAAATGAAAAGTCTTTAAAGAGTAACTGTCAGGCTGCAGAAGCTAATTTAAACCTCTATTCTCCTGTGTTAAACAGTTTAGAAGGAAGCCCAAAAGCCATTAGTGAAGATAAAAATCTCAGTTACCTTTGATGTGTGCTTATCAGTAAGGCTGTTAAAACCCAAGAGGACGCAAGCCGCATACTATACTGCAAAGCATTCTGGGGCCCTCCCCTCGGCTGCTAATGAGACGTTACAGCAGCTTGTAATCAGTCCAGTGCATAGCACTGATAAATCTCCAGGCAGAGTACACTGCAGGAGTCAGCTATTGTTCCTAGCCACATGGCTCATTAATATTCACTGCACACTGTGTTGTTCAAGTAGGAGCTTATCTGTGATCAGGAAGCAGGCAGGACATGACGACACATTTGACAGAAAAACATGGAGCCTGCCATGAGCTGTCAGGAGCATCAATCTCTGCATATACTATATAAAAATTCTGTGAAGTACAAACGTGGACAGTGAAATGCATATGTATTGTAAGTACAGCCAATCTTTAGCTACTGATATATGTGTTTATTTTCTCTGAGACCTTATACCTAACAGCTCCTCTTTAACGTCTTCTATAAGCTATTGTCAATAAATTCACCAAGAATAATGCATATTACCTCTCTTGTGTTCTAGAATCACAATGGAAGGTAGTCTGTAGGCCTCAATCGATCTCAGGCTTGATGATTTAATGTGCTAGCCTACCAGGCCTTTTTATTGCAATTTTTCTAAAATGGCGTCTGTTAGGGGATGTACGGTGATGTACAAACCTTATTTTTAGCTGGAACATTCTGACATTTTGTGACATTCTGAAGTAGCGGGTTATCTGAGCAGGTGCGTACATATATGTTGCTACTTGGCTTATTAACGTAAGTAATCTACGCCTTTTCTAATCAGAATCATCTCAATAATATTTTAATTAGAAATTATAACACAATTGTTGACACTAACGGTGTTCTTTTACATCTTTCTTAATCTGATGGACGCCAAGATATGTGCATGTGTTCTTTAACTTATTCTTAGAAACTTGCCATACTCTTATGTTACATCATTTATTAACAAGGATTTCCTGAACTCCCCCTGTGGTCACAGGTTGTACTGTCTTGTTAACATGGCTTATTGGTTAGCTTTTGTATTTATAACGAACAGCCAGGGCCGGATTTACCATAAGGCACACTAGGCACGTGCCTACAGGCGCCTGATTGGCCAAGGGGCGGGTTTAAATCAAGTCCCTTTAAGATGGGAAGCCACCCAGAAAAAGCAACATGCCAGCGCCGCCGCCTCCTCTTTGTATCACGTTTCAGCGGCCTAATGTGCGGCCGCAACTACAGTGAGGGGCGAGCGGCTAGTGACACACAAACAGACTCGCTCAGTCCTTAGTGCCGGCGCCGCTCTCCCCGCCCACCAGCCGCCGTATTCATGCCTGCACGCAGCGCTGCAACTTGACAGCAGCTGCTGCGTGCATAGACGGCGGCTGGCGGCGTGATTGTCTGTCTCTGCTGCTCGCTCTGACTGATAAACCACGTGGGCGGCCCGAGGCGGGTGCATGATCCGGATTGGCGAAATTAGCCTGCCTGCGCCGGTGTGATGGAAGGGGACAGAGAGGAGGACAACTCAACTCGTGCAGCACAGGTAGGAAGAAGCTTTGCCCCGCCCCGCCCCGCCTCTCTTGTCCATTAAGGCAGCCAGCCGATCAGCATGTGTTTTGAAGTGACAGCGGGGAGGGGGCAGAGGAACCATCCCTGTAGGTAGGACTCAGGAGATAGCCCTGCACTGTCTGTCTATATAGTTACAACTCCGCCCCGCCCTCTGTATATACTATTTGGGTCTTGAAGCTGGACTCTGCACACGTGTGTGACAGACAGTGGTGTGTGTGCCCTGGTGGTGGTCCCCCCTGGAGTGGAGAGTAAGACCTTGCTGTGGCACTCAGGCAGTGCAGTGACAGCTGTGGAAAACGACATGTCAAAGCTGCCTGTGGTAATGACTTTTTAGCTTGCTGCCTGAATATCCGGTGGGGAGGGGGGAGTAAGAGGGAGTTGTGTGTACAGTGTGTATGGTGTGTGTGTACTGTGTCTGGTTTGTGTGTGTGTTTGTGTGAATACAGTGGGTGTGTGTGTACTGTGTACAGGGGATGTATGTGTACAGTGTGTGTACAATGTGTACTGTGTTCGTATGTACAGTGTGTGTGTGTGTGTGTGTGTGTGCGCGCGCAATGTGTTCTGTGTGTGTGTGTACCATGTGTTGTGTGTCTGTGTGCACCGTGTGTGTGTACCATGTGTTCTGTGTCTGTGTGTACCGTGTGTGTGTGTACCATGTGTTGTGTGTCTGTGTGTACCGTGTGTGTGTACCATGAGTTCTGTGTCTGGGTGTACTGTGTGTGTGTGTGTGTATGTGTGTGTACCATGTGTTCTGTGTCTTTGTGTATCATGTGTGTATGTACACAATGTGTACTGTGTGTATGTAGGGCCCATTTCCACATGTGTTTCAGAATGGGACACAGCACCTGTGCAGTTGTTGTGCAATGGCTATAGGGATTAGGAAGCATGCTGCAGGAAAATGCAGCATGCTATCCAAAATCGCAATGGCATGTGATTTGGAGGGGAAACCCACTGACTGAATGGGCAGCGTTTCCTCATCCGACTCGCATGTGGGGAAACGCTGTGGATTTGGAACAGATTCGTCCCTACTGGAAGCGGACCTTTAGTGTTAAAAAGACATGCTCTATGTGGTGAGGGGTGGGTTTAGAATGGTTATTGCGCAGGCCACAGTCTGCCTGGGGGGAGGATTTTGTATAGGCCAGGGGCTGCTTGAGGGGGGCACAGGAGTTGAGCTCCGTACTCACCACCCGTCGGGCCCAGCAACATCCTTTGACGATGGTCGTTAGGCGAAGCCTCCTCCTGCTGGCGAGTATGCACAATGTCAAGCGACGTTACGTGTCGGCGCGACAAGACTGTAATCGATCACGTTACTTTGCGCGGGAGTCGTCGGGGATCTTAAAGATCCGATCAGCCATGATGGTCGTTATTGCGGCGCGATGCTAAGCAACAGTTGCATAGTCGTGTGACTGTATCCACATCGCGATTGCGCAGAAATGACTGCTCGGTGCTCAAAAAATTGCTAGTCATTGGGAAAATCGTGACGTAGGTACATAGCTTTAGGCTTTATTAATAGAAACTATACATCACAATTTTTGTGTTATATTAATCTCATTTCCTTGTGATTTGTATTATTTGCATGTCGTTGGTATTCTCTGCTTGTCTTTAGGGATATCTGCATTACCATGTGTGGTTTTATTTCTTAAAGTGAACCTAAACCCAATAAATGAGTTTCACTTACCTGGGGCTTTTACCAGCCTTCTGCAGCCATCCTTTGCCCTTGACGTCACTCCCGGATCCTCTGGTCCCCCGCCGCCAGCTAGTTTCGGTTTGCCGTCTCGAATCAGCGGGCCGCCACGTGTATAATTTCACGCATTACCGCGGTTACAGGATGCTACAGCGGGTGGCAATGCGTACAAAGATACGTGTTGACACCCACTGTAGCGTCCTGTAACTGTGGTAATGCGTGCAATGATATGATTCCGAGTTGACAAAAAAAAAATAGCTGGCGGCGGGGGACAAGAGGATCTGGGAGTGATGTCAAGGGCAAAGGATGGCTGCAGGGGGCTGGTAAAAGCCCCAGGTAAATGAAACTCATTTTTTTATTGGGTTTAAGTTCATTTTACGAAAAGGGGGTGTGATTTGGGGTGTGGCTTCAGCTGAGGGGCGGAGTTTAGGGCGGCAGAACTTCTGTGCCTATAGGCTCCTGAGCTGTAAATCCGGCCCTGCGAACAGCCATCTGTTTTAATACATGCTAAAATATATAGAAAGCAAACTTATTTACCTTATTATATAAGTCTATCATTGATCAACTCATTAAATAAATCTATGATCACTAAACGATTTCTATTCAGGATTAATGTTAGCATAAAACAGGCCTAGTTAATGCAGCTTGTGTGTTCAGCCTTGCATCAGCAAATTGCATTGCAAAAAACTGAATATACAGTGGCTTGCAAAAGTATTCGGCCCCATTTTGTCACATTACTGCCACAAACATGAATCAATTTTATTGGAATTCCACGTGAAAGACCAATACAAAGTGGTATACATGTGAGAAGTGGAACGAAAATCATAAATGATTCCAAACATTTTTTACAAATCAATAACTGCAAAGTGGGGTGTGCGTAATTATTCAGCCCCCGTTGGTCTGAGTGCATTCAGTTGCCCATAGACATTGCCTGATGAGTGCTAATGACTAAATAGAGTGCACCTGTGTGTAATCTAATGTCAGTACAAATACAGCTGCTCTGTGACGGCCTCAGAGGTTGTCTAAGAGAATCTTGGGAGCAATAACACCATGAAGTCCAAAGAACACACCAGACAGGTCAGGGATCAAGTTATTAAGAAATTTAAAGCAGGCTTAGGCTACAAAAAGATTTCCAAAGCCTTGAACATCCCACAGGGCACTGTTCGAATGATCATTCAGAAATGGAAGGAGTATGGCACAACTGTAAACCTACCAAGACAAGGCCGTCCACCTAAACTCACAGGCTGAACAAGGAGAGCGCTTATTAGAAATGCAGTCAAGAGGCCCTCGGTGACTCTGGACGAGCTGCAGAGATCTACAGCTCAGGTGGGGGAATCTGTCCGTAGGACAACTATTAGTCGTGTACTGCACAAAGTTGGCTCTTATAGAAGAGTGACAAGAAGAAAGCCATTGTTAACAGAAAAGCATAAGAAGTCCAGTTTGCAGTTTGCCACAAGCCATGTGGGGGACACAGCAACCATGTGGAAGAAGGTGCTCTGGTCGGATGAGACCAAAATGGAACTTTTGGGCCAAAATGCAAAACGCTATGTGTGGCAGAAAACTAACACTGCACATCACTCTGAACACACCATCCCCACTGTCAAATATGGTGGTGGCAGCATCATGCTCTGGGGTTGCTTCTCTTCAGCAGGGACAGGGAAGCTGGTCAAAGTTGATAGGAAGATGGATGGAGCCAAATACAGGGCAATCTTGGAAGAAAACCTCTTGGAGTCTGCAAAAGACTTGAGACTGGGGCGGAGGTTCACCTTCCAGCAGGACAACGACCCTAAACATAAAGCCAGGGCAACAATGGAATGGTTTAAAACAAAACATATCCAGGTGTTAGAATGGCCCAGTCAAAGTCCAGAGCTAAATACAATTGAGAGTCTTTGGCAAGATCTGAAAACTGCTGTTCACAAACGCTGTCCATCTAATCTGACTGAGCTGGAGCTGTTTGGCAAAGAAGAATGGGCAAGGATTTCAGTCACTCTCTAGATGTGAAAAGCTGGTAGAGACATACCCTAAAAGACTGGCAGCTGTAAATGTAGCAAAAGATGGTACTACAAAATATTGACTCAGGGAGGCTGAATAATTACGCACACCCCACTTTGCAGTTTTTTATTTGTAAAAAATGTTTGGAATCATGTATGATTTTTGTTCCACTTCTCACGTGTACACCACTTTGTATTGGTCTTTTACGTGGAATTCCAATAAAATTGATTCATGTTTGTGGCAGTAATGTGACAAAATGGGGCCGAATACTTTTGCAAGCCACTGTATATTCAGTTTTTTGCAATGCAGCTTGCTGATGCAAGGCTGAACACACTGTGGCAGTAATATGACAAAATGTGGAAAACTTCAAGGGGGCCTAATACTTTTGCAAGCCACTGTAATCAGAACCTTCTCTTAACCCCACGCAGCCCAGGGCTCGCTACATGATAGCCGCTGACAAGCGGCATCCCCCTACCCACTTTGATCACCGCTGGCGATCTTCGCAAGCAGGAAATCCCGTTCAGAACAGGATTTCCTGCTGGGCTTTCCCCGTCGCCATGGCGATGGGGCGGGATGACGTCACCGGCATCATGGACGTCGGGACATCAGAGGGAATCCCGATCCACCCCTCAGTGCTGCCTGGCACTGATTGGCCAGGCTGCGCAAGGGGTCTGGAGGGGGGGGGGGGGCGGCGCGGCGGGTAGCGGCGAAACATTTTTTTTGAAAATCGGCCCAGCGGGGCCGGAGAAATCCTTCTGCGCAGGTTACTCCGAGCTGAGCTCGGGATAAACGGCAAGAAGGTTAATATAAACATATCCTTGTACTAGGAACAAGACAGCTTACTGCAGAAGCAGTAAGAGAACAGAGGCACCAGCAGGATAAAAGTGGATAAAAACATTAAAATCAAATAATCTGCAAAACGTTTTAACACACACATATATATATATATATATATATATATATATATATATATATATATATATATATATATATATAATCAGTTTAAAGCAAGATGGGGATTATTTCTCTGCATTAATATAAGAATCTGACACAATTAGCTGATACCTCGTTTCCCATGAGAAATAGTTACCTTTTCTTGAATAGATCAGATCTGTGTGGCTAATATTGTGGTGAAAAGAGCTGGTTTAAGGCAAAGTAGCAGATCCCACCCCCCTCCCCATAGTCAAGTATAGTTTCTCCCAGTATAGGTATCCAGCTATACAGTGGGATGTGAACGTTTGGGCAACCTTGTTTATCCTCATGATTTTCCTGTATAAAAGGTTGGTTGTTAAAATAAAAAATGTCAGTTAAATATATCATATAGGAGACACACACAGTGATATTTGAGAAGTGAAATGACGTTTATTGGATTTACAGAGAGTGCGCAATTATTGTTTAAATACAATTAGGCAAGTGCATAAGTTTGGGCACTGTTGTCATTTTATTGATTCCAAAACCTTTAGAACTAATTATTGGAACTCAAATTGGCTTGGCAAGCTTAGTGACCCCTGACCTACATACACAGGTGAATCCAATTATGAGAAAGAGTATTTAGGGGGTCAATTGTAAGTTTCTCTCCTCGTTTAATTTTCTCTGAAGAGTAGCAACATGGGGGTCTCAAAACAGCTCTCAAATGACCAGAAGACAAAGATTGTTCACCAACATGGTTTAGGGGAAGGATACAGAAAGCTGTCTCTAAGATTTCAGCTGTCTGTTTCCACAGTTAGGAACATATTGTGGAAATGGAAGACCGCAGGCTCAGTTCAGGCTCAGTTCAAGTTAAAGGGACTCCGAGGAGTGCAGAAACTATGGGAAGATGCAAACCATTTTGAAGCTCTCTTTCTCCTCTTTCCAACGATATATAAACCACCGCCCTACGCCTTTTATTTTTCGATATTTTCGCGATCGAAATCGCGGCCGCTGCAATTTCAATCGCGCAAATAGCGAAAAATAAAAGGCATAGCGCGGCGGTTTATGTGTCGTTGGAAAGAGGAGAAAAGGAGCTTCAAAATGGTATGCATCTTTCCATAGTTTCTTGTATTACACAGGACGACTTTTCCCCAAAGTCGGCAGCTGAATGGAGCTGCCGACTTTGGGGAAAAGTCGTCCTGTGTAATACAAGTAACTATGGAAAGATGCATACCATTTTGAAGCTCTCTTTCTCTTCTTTCCAATGGCACATAAACCGCTGCCATACACCTTTTAGTTTTCGTTATTTTTGCGATTGAAATAGCATTTGCCGCGGTTTCGATCGCGAAAATAGCGAAAACTAAAAGGCGTAGGGTGGCGGTTTATATATTGTTGGAAAGAGGAGAAAGAGAGCTTAAAAATGGTTTGCATCTTTCCATAGTTACTGCACTGCTCGGAGTCCCTTTAAGGCTTGAAGTGGCAGACCAAGAAAAATCTTGGATAAACAGAAGCGACGAATGGTGAGAACAGTCAGAGTCAACCCACAGACCAGCACCAAAGACCTACAACATCATCTTGCTGTAGATGGAGTCACTGTGCATCATTCGACCATTCGGCGCACTTTACACAAGGAGATGTTGTATACGAGAGTGATGCAGAGGAAGCCTTTTCTCTGCCCACAGCACAAACAGAGCTGCTTGAGATATGCTAAAGCACATTTGGACCAGCCAGCTTCATTTTGGAATAAGGTGCTGTGGACTGCTGAAACTAAAATTGAGTTATTTGGGCATTACAAGGGGCAATTTTCAAAAACAACACAGCATTCCAAGAAACACCTGCTACCTACAGTAAAATATGGTGGTGGTTCCATCATGCTGTGGGGCTGTGTGGTCAGTGCAGGTTCTGGGAATCTTGCCAAAATTGAGGGACGCATGGTTCCCACTCAGTATCAGCAGATTCTGGAGACCAATGTCCAGGAATCAGTGACAAAGCTGAAGCTGCGCTGGGGCTGTATCCTTCAACAAGACAACGACCCCAAACACTACTCAAAATCTACTAAGGCATTCATGCAGAGGAACATGTACAACATTCTGCAATGGCCATCTAAGTCCCCAGACCTGATTATGAATGAAAATCTGTGGTGTAAGACAAAGAGAGCTGTCCATGCTCAGAAGCCATTAAACCTGAATGAACTAGAGATGTTTTCTAAAGAGGAATGGCCCAAAATACCTTCAACCAGAATCCAGACTCTCATTGGAACCTACAGGGAGCGTTTAGATGCTATAATTTCTGCAAAAGGAGGATCTGATAAATATTGATTTCAATTATTTTTTGTGGTGCCCAAATCTATGCACCTGCCTAATTTTTTTTAAACAATTATTGCACACTTTCTGTAAGTCCAATAAACATCATTTCACTTCTCAAATATCACTGTGTGTCTCCTACATGATATATTTAACTGACATTTTTTATCGTAACAACCAACGATTTACACAGGAAAATCATGGCGATTAACAAGGTTGCCCAAACTTTCTCATCCCACTGTAGGTGCCCCCAGACTAGTTAGACAGCTATAGGTGCCCCCAGTAAAGGGTGCCCCAGTATACCCAAGTATAAGTGTCCCCAGTATAGGTAGCAAGTTATAGGTGCCCCTAGTATAGGTAGCCAGCTATAGATGGCCCTTGATTAGGTAGCAAGTTATAGGTGTCCCCAGTATAGGTAGCCGGCTATAGGTGTCCCCAGTATAGGTAGCAAGCTATGAGTGCCCCCAGTATAGGTAGCCAGCTATAGGTGAACCCAATATATATAGGTAGCAAGTTATAGGGGCCCCAGTATAGGTAGCCATCTATAGATGCCCCCAGAATAGGTAGCAAGTTATAGGTGCCCCCAAGTATAGAGAGCCACCCCAGTATAGGTAGCTGGGTCTATAGTTCTCCCCAGTAGAGGTAGTCTAAAAGTGTAACAGCAGACACAGAGTGTCAGGGAGGGGGGCAGCCTTCTCCCCTCACCTGGGGCTCCCCTTCTGTGCTCCCCCCTCCACAATTTAGCGCAGAAGGCAGCAAGTGGGGAACGACTTACCTCTGCCTGGTTCCAGCCAGGCACCAGAGCTCTGCGTGCTGCTTGTCTGGTCTGTTATCCAATCCCACTCTCACTGTACATCCACTAATCAGGAAGTACAGTGAGAGCGTCATTAGACAACTGAAAAGACCAGCAGCACTCAGAGCTCCGGCGCCTGGAACAAGGAAGAGGTAAGTCTTTCCCAGCTTGCTGCCGCTGCTCTAATTTCTGGAGGCGGGAGCATGCAAGGGGTTCCCAGGTGAGGGGGGAAGGCTGCCCCCTCCCCCCGTCCGCCTCTCTGTACCCGCTGCTCCTCCTTCCTGTGCTGTTCCCCCTCCTTTTTGCAACCCAAAGGCTGGTTCTGCAGTGCTGATAGGCCCCTCAAACTATGAATAGGGCCCCAAGTGACTGCTTTTGTTGCCGGGTCGATAATCTGACCTTGTGGTGAAACCTCTCCCATAGTGTGATGTCATGACCATGGTCCTGACAGTTTGCTGTCTGTGAACCTTGTCCCATTGTGGGAAATAACAGCTTTTTCCAACTGCCAAGCAAGCAGTGCATAGAACTCTCAGAACACAAACAGTTCCACAGAGATCACCTGGCAGGACTGAAGATGTTTCCAGCTGTGATACATTTCGGAATGTAAATCAGGGAAAGATTGTACAATGGACAAACACTGATTACATAATTTATAAATTAATATTGTAAAAAAAAAAGCAATTTTATTAATGATGTTATTCTCACTACAGTTTCTGTTTCTCTTTAACTCCTTAAGGACCTTAAAGAGACTCCGTAACAAAAATTGCATCCTGTTTTTTATCATCCTACAAGTTCCAAAAGCTATTCTAATGTGTTCTAGCTTACTGCAGCACTTTCTACTATAACAGTCTCTGTAATAAATCAATGTATCTTTCCCCTGTCAGATAGTGTTGGGCGAACAGTGTTCGCCACTGTTCGGGTTCTGCAGAACATCACCCTGTTCGGGTGATGTTCGAGTTCGGCCGAACACCTGACGGTGCTCGGCCAAACCGTTCGGCCATATGGCCGAACTAAGAGCGCATGGCCGAACGTTCCCCGAACGTTCGGCTAGCGCTGTGATTGGCCGAACGGGTCACGTGGTTCGGACCCGAACGCGCTCTGATTGGCCGAACTGTCACGTGGTTCGGGTAAATAAATACCCGAACCACGTCATATCTCCGCCATTTGTCTGTGGGTTTAGCTTTGGGTAGGCAGGCAGGGTAGTTCGCGCTCCAGCCACGCTAGCCAGGGTCCCCCCTGTCATTGTGTCACTGCTGGGAACAGTAGTACACCGCTTGCTCAGCCACACTATATAGCATTCTGTTTACTGCCACTCTGTGTACCTCGCTCAGCCACACTATATAGCATTCTGTTTACTGCCACTCTGTGTCTGCTGGGAATAGTAGTACACCGCTTGCTCAGCCACACTATATAGCATTCTGTTTACTGCCACTCTGTGTACCTCGCTCAGCCACACTATATAGCATTCTGTTTACTGCCACTCTGTGTCTGCTGGGAATAGTGGTACACCGCTCGCTCAGCCACACTATATAGCATTCTGTTCACTGTTCTGTGTCTGCTGGGAATAGTGGTACACCGCTCGCTCAGCCACACTATATAGCATTCTGTTTACTGTTCTGTGTCTGCTGGGAATAGTGGTACACCGCTCGCTCATCCACACTATATAGCATTCTGTTCACTGTTCTGTGTCTGCTGGGAATAGTGGTACACCGCTCGCTCAGCCACACTATATAGCATTCTGTTCACTGTTCTGTGTCTGCTGGGAATAGTGGTACACCGCTCGCTCAGCCACACTATATAGCATTGTGTTCACTGTTCTGTGTCTGCTGGGAATAGTGGTACACCGCTCGCTCAGCCACACTATATAGCATTCTGTTTACTGTTCTGTGTCTGCTGGGAATAGTGGTACACCGCTCGCTCAGCCACACTATATAGCATTCTGTTTACTGTTCTGTGTCTGCTGGGAATAGTGGTACACCGCTCGCTCAGCCACACTATATAGCATTCTGTTTACTGTTCTGTGTCTGCTGGGAACAGTAGTACACCGCTCGCTCAGCCAGAGTATATAGCATTGTGTTTACTGCCACTCTGTGTACACCGCTCAGCCAGACTATATACCATTGTTTACTGACACTCTGTGTACACCGCTCAGCCAGACTATATACCATTGTTTACTGACACTCTGTGTACACCGCTCAGCCAGACTATATACCATTGTTTACTGCCACTCTGATTCTGCTGGGAACAGTAGTACACCGCTCGCTCAGCCAGACTATATACCATTGTTTACTGACACTCTGTGTACACCGCTCAGCCAGACTATATACCATTGTTTACTGCCACTCTGATTCTGCTGGGAACAGTAGTACACCGCTCGCTCAGCCAGACTATATACCATTGTTTACTGACACTATATAGCAGACTATATAGCATTGTGTGTACACCGCTCAGCCAGACTATATACCATTGTTTACTGACACTCTGTGTACACCGCTCAGCCAGACTATATACCATTGTTTACTGCCACTCTGATTCTGCTGGGAACAGTAGTACACCGCTCGCTCAGCCAGACTATATACCATTGTTTACTGACACTCTGTGTACACCGCTCAGCCAGACTATATACCATTGTTTACTGCCACTCTGATTCTGCTGGGAACAGTAGTACACCGCTCGCTCAGCCAGACTATATAGCATTGTGTTTACTGCCACTCTGTGTACACCGCTCAGCCACACTATATAGCATTCTGTTTACTGTTCTGTGTCTGCTGGGAACAGTAGTACACCGCTCGCTCAGCCAGAGTATATAGCATTGTGTTTACTGCCACTCTGTGTACACCGCTCAGCCAGACTATATACCATTGTTTACTGACACTCTGTGTACACCGCTCAGCCAGACTATATACCATTGTTTACTGACACTCTGTGTACACCGCTCAGCCAGACTATATACCATTGTTTACTGCCACTCTGATTCTGCTGGGAACAGTAGTACACCGCTCGCTCAGCCAGACTATATACCATTGTTTACTGACACTCTGTGTACACCGCTCAGCCAGACTATATACCATTGTTTACTGCCACTCTGATTCTGCTGGGAACAGTAGTACACCGCTCGCTCAGCCAGACTATATACCATTGTTTACTGACACTATATAGCAGACTATATAGCATTGTGTGTACACCGCTCAGCCAGACTATATACCATTGTTTACTGACACTCTGTGTACACCGCTCAGCCAGACTATATACCATTGTTTACTGCCACTCTGATTCTGCTGGGAACAGTAGTACACCGCTCGCTCAGCCAGACTATATACCATTGTTTACTGACACTCTGTGTACACCGCTCAGCCAGACTATATACCATTGTTTACTGCCACTCTGATTCTGCTGGGAACAGTAGTACACCGCTCGCTCAGCCAGACTATATAGCATTGTGTTTACTGCCACTCTGTGTACACCGCTCAGCCACACTATATAGCATTGCGTACTCTGCCAGTCAGTGTGTATATTGCTGGGATCAGTAATACTCCACTCACCGTCAACCACTATATGAGCTCAACATGAGTTCCCCAGAGACCTCCGCTGTGAGCAGCACTCCCAACAACAGCAACAGCCAACGCCCCACGCAAGCTATAACATCCACCCCAGCAGCCAGTGGTCAGCAGCAGCCCTCCCCGGAGGAGAACGTTGTGTCCATCAGTCCGTCGCCAGAGCGATTAATGAGGGCTGCCATTGAGGAGATGATGGGGCCTGATGTGGAGGAGGAGGTCTGGCTCAGGCCAGCATCCCAAGTTAATGTTGAGGACGATGAGGGGTCTGTGTCTGGGGATGTTGGGGTGGCAGAGGTGGTGGGTGGGTCAGACTCAGGAGAAGAGTTGTATGATGAGGATGATGATCGGGACCATCTGTATGTGCCTCAGAGTCCGACCCCGGAAAACATGTTGTATCGTGTGTTTAGGTACTAAAATCTGCGTTCCCTCCCAGTAGTGTTGGGCGAACAGTGTTTGCCACTGTTCGGGTTCTGCAGAACATCACCCTGTTCGGGGTGACTATATAGCAGACTATATAGCATTGTGTTTAATGCCACTCTGTGTACACGGCTCAGCCACACTATATAGCATTGTGTTTACTTCCACTCTGTGTCTGCTGGGAACAGTAGTACACCGCTCACCCGCCACTGTATAGCATTGTGCTCTGTGTCACTGCTGACAATAGTGGTACACCGCTCACCCACCACTGTATAGCATTTCTGTACTGCCACTGTACTGCTGCCAGTCAGCGTGTACTTTAAGGATAAGTGAAATGAGGAAGAAATCCGGTGAAAGAGGGAGGGGCAAGGGAAGAGGTGTTTCCCCTGACGGTTCACGTACAGGCCACAGGGGAGCACCCAAGAAAACCCACTCAATACTGCCCATGTTGTCCAGGACAACAACCCTCACAGATCCAAAAGAACAGGACCAGATAATTACTTGGATGACCTCTCAAGCGTCCAGCAGTGGGTTAAGCAGCACCAGCACATCACGCACGAGGTCCGAGTCCTCAGCCAGTTAAAGTCTGGGCTTTCTTTGAAGACTGCACTGAGGATGTTACCATGGCGATTTGCAAGGTGTGCAAGACCCGCCTGAGCAGGGGGAAAAGTATTAACAACCTCTCCACCACCAGCATGAGCCGCCACATTCTATCCAAACATCCCACTCTGTGGGCAAACGCGGCAGGACAGGGTACCACCAGCAACACTGCCTCCCTTGGGTTCACCAGACTCACCACCAGACCCGCCTCAGCAGCAGCAGTAGCCCAGCCATTGCGTGGTTCACAACATTCACAAACATCAGACGATGCTGACACTGTCACTTTCCGGACTAGTGCTCTTGAGGTCTCCCAGTGTTCATCAAACACAACAACCAACAGCCCTTCGGTGTGCAGCGCTACGGTTGAGTTGTCTGTCTCTGAGATGTTTGAGCACAAGAGGAAATTGCCAGCAAATGACCCCCGGGCCGTGGCAGTAACAGCCAGCCAGCATAGCCAAGCTTCTGGCCTGCGAAATGCTGCCATATCGAGTGGTGGAGACAAACAGCTTCAAGGGCATGATGTCAGTGGCCATCCCACGTTACGTGGTTCCCAGCCGCTACCACTTTGCGCGCTCTGCAGTGCCTGAGTTGCATGAGCACGTGGTCAGCTAAATAACCCGAAGCTTGAAGAATGCCGTTGCCTGCAAGGTTCACCTCACCACTGACACCTGGACGAGTGCGTTCGGCCAGGGTCGATACATCTCCCTTACCGCGCACTGGGTGAACCTTGTGGAGCCTGGCAGCGATTCCTCACCTGCTACGGCGCGGGTGTTGCCCACGCCGCAAACAGCTGGATAACAACAGCAGCACCTAGCTCTCTGACTCCTTCTCCTCCAACGCATCTCAAAGCTGTACCTCATCCGGAAATGCTAACCCAGCACCAGCAGCAGTAGGATCGTGGAAGCAGTGCAGCACAGCTGTTGGCATGCGTCAGCAAGCGTTGCTGAAGCTGATCTGCCTTGGGGATAAGCAGCACACAGGGGAGGAAATTTGGAGGGGAATAAAGGAACAGACGGATTTGTGGCTGGCACCGCTGGACCTGAAACCGGGCATGAAGCTAGACACCTGGCACGAACTGGCAATGTACGCAATAGAGGTGCTGGCTTGCCCGGCAGCCAGCGTTATGTCGGAACGCTGTTTCAGTGCTGCCGGAGGCATCATCACAGATCGGCGTATCCGCCTCTCCACAGAAAATGCAGACCGTCTGACTCAAATTAAAATGAATCAATCCTGGATTGGAAACGACTACGCAACACTCCTGGACCCCAACCAAGTAACATGACCGATGAACATCTGGGATGGTTTAGCGTTTCCGGTCCCTGTTTATTGAACCTCTCATCTGTATTACATTTATGACTGCATGGCGGCAAAAAGCATTGCTGCTATATCCGCACGCTTTTTGTCCTCATGCAAGGCCTGGGTTGTTGTGTCTCACAAAGCGTGGCCTTCTCCTCCTGCGCCTCCTCCTGTTCCATCACGTGTGCTGCTGCTGCTGCTGGGTTAGCGTTGCCGCGTGGTCCCTGTTTATTGAACCTCTTATCTTTATTACATTTATGACTACATGGCGGTACAAAGCATGCTATCCGCACGCTTTTTGTCCTCATGCAAGGCCTGGGTTGTTGTGTCTCACAAAGCGTGGCCTTCTCCTCCTGCGCCTCCTCCTGCGCCTCCTCCTGTTCCATCACGTGTGCTGCTGCTGCTGCTGCTGGGTTAGCGTTGCCGCGTGGTCCCTGTTTATTGAACCTCTTATCTTTATTACATTTATGACTACATGGCGGTACAAAGCATGCTATCCGCACGCTTTTTGTCCTCATGCAAGGCCTGGGTTGTTGTGTCTCACAAAGCGTGGCCTTCTCCTCCTGCGCCTCCTCCTGTTCCATCACGTGTGCTGCTGCTGCTGCTGCTGCTGGGTTAGCGTTGCCGCATGGTCCCTGTTTATTGAACCTCTTATCTTTATTACATTTATGACTACATGGCGGTACAAAGCATGCTATCCGCACGCTTTTTGTCCTCATGCAAGGCCTGGGTTGTTGTGTCTCACAAAGCGTGGCCTTCTCCTCCTGCGCCTCCTCCTGTTCCATCACGTGTGCTGCTGCTGCTGCTGCTGCTGGGTTACCGTTGCCGGTCCCTGTTTATGGAACCTCTTATCTTTATTACATTTATGACTACATGGCGGTACAAAGCATGCTATCCGCACGCTTTTTGTCCTCATGCAAGGCCTGGGTTGTTGTGTCTCACAAAGCGTGGCCTTCTCCTCCTGCGCCTCCTCCTGTTCCATCACGTGTGCTGCTGCTGGGTTAGCGTTGCCGCGTGGTCCCTGTTTATTGAACCACTTATCTTTATTACATTTATGACTGCATGGTGGTACAAAGCATGCTATCCGCACGCTGCTTGTCCTCATGCAAGGCCTGGGTTGTTGTGTCTCAAAGCGTGGCCTTCTCCTCCTGCGCCACCCTCCTCCTGTTCCATCACGTGTGCTGCTGCTGGGTTAGCATTACCGGTCCCTTTTCCTGGAACCTCTTATATGTATTACATTTATGACTGCATGCCGACAAAAAGCATGTTACCTGTGCAAAGAAAACAGACATTTCCCGCATTTAAAAGACAGTTTTCCCTTTGAAACTTTAAAATCGATTTTCTCAAAAACTATAAGCTCTTTTTGCTAAATTTTTTTTTCCTCTTGTACCCACTCCCAAGGTGCACATACCCTGTAAATTTGGGGTATGTAGCATGTAAGGAGGCTTTACAAACCACAAAAGTTCGGGTCCCCATTGACTTCCATTATGTTCGGAGTTCGGGTCGAACACCCGAACATCGCGGCCATGTTCGGCCTGTTCGGCCCGAACCCGAACATCTAGATGTTCGCCCAACACTACTGTCAGACTTGTCAGCCTGTGTCTGGAAGGCTGCCAAGTTCTTCAGTGTTGTGGTTCTGCTATGAAGGGGGACTTCCAGGCCCCTCTCTGCACACTGCCTGTGTATTATTTAGATTAGAGCAGCTTTTCTCTTCTCTCTTATCTTTTACAAGCTGGATAAATCGTCCTCTGAGCTGGCTGGGCTTTCACATACTGAAGAATTACAGACAAGGGCAAAGCTGTTTGCAGGAAGAAAAGAGCAGCCTGAAACTTCAGTGCATGAGAGCAGAAGGGGAAAAGAAACACACAAATGATCTCTTGAGATTCAAAAGGAAGGGTGTATACAGCCTGCTTGTGTATGGATGTATTTTCTATGTGTGGACATACTGTACATCAACCTGCTTCCTGTTTTGGTGGCCATTTTGTTTGTTTATAAACAAACTTTTTAAAACTGTTTTTAACCACTTTTAATGCGGCGGGGAGCGGCGAAATTGTGACAGAGGGTAATAGGAGATGTCCCCTAACACATTGGTATGTTTACTTTTGTGCGATTTTAACAATACAGATTCTCTTTAATGATTGAAATCTATGCCCTGTTTTGATGGCTATCTGGCTGCCAATATACCAGTGCCACGTGTTCTTGTCGCTTTCATCGCTCTCGACGATCTCGCCTGTCTCCCACCGCAGCTAACTTGTTCTGCCGTCTCTATAATGGCAGAGCCCTGTGAGTTTGTCAGGAGCCGATTTCATTGACTCCTGACCCTGTCTATCAACATAAGCGGCTCCCCTTGGCTTACATTGATAGGCAGGGTCAGGAGCCAATGAAAGCAGCTCCTGACTGGCTAACAGGAACTCTGCCATCACAGAGACCCAGGTTTCCGATGTGCAACGGTGATGGCAATTGTGGTGGGTATGTGCGGAGATTCATCAGTATTCATCGTTATTCTGCTGTTTCTTGTACCAGCGGGCTCTGGTCCATAAGGGGGCAGAGACCGCTGGTACTTAAAGCGGAATATAACCCAGCATTTGTTCTTTGCTCTAAAAAAAATAATTTACAGCATATGCAACTAGCATTTATTTTATTTTTTACTAAACCAACATTCGAAAGGGTTACACACAGAGCTTGAAAGTTCAGTGCATTGAAATCTGGATGCATCCGAAGTTGTAGATAATGTTATCTTGTGTTTACTTAAATGTATCAAGTGAGGAATGTGACACATTCTCTGACTGTGCAGAAGCTGCTGGAGAGAGAGAGACACTGAAAGCATGTCTGCCTTCAATACATAATGAATAAAACCAGTTATTAATAAAATGTAAAGTCAGCTCACAAAGCACAAAACTGTACTTTTGGTAATCTATAATTTCTAAATGAATAATAATACTTATGCACAAATGCAAATACGATAACCGTATGGCATATAAAAAGTAGGAAAACATGTTTTTATTGAATATTATGTCAGGGTTTTAAACTGCTTTAAAGAAGAACTCCAGTGAAAATAATGTAATAAAAAAGTGCTTCATTTTTACAATAATTATGTATAAATGATTTAATCAGTGTTTACCCATTGTAAAACATTTTAAATACCTGATTTACATTCTGACATTTATTACATGGTGACATTTACTGTTGGCAGGTGATGTAACTGCTGCTTGCTGTTTTGGCAGTTGGAAACAACTGTAAACAGCTATTGCCCACAATGCAACAAGGTTCACAGACAGGAAACTGCCAGGAGTACCACGGTCCTCAGAGTTTCTTGTGGGAGGGGTTTCACTACAATAGCAGTCATACAGCGCCCCCTGATGGTCTGTTTGTGAAAAGGAATAGATTTCTCATGTAAAAGGGGGTATCAGCTACTGATTGGGATAAAGTTAAATTCTTGGTCGGAGTTTCTCTATAAGTGGTTAATTACCTCAAATCCTACCCTGAGTAAAGGTAATTAGCCTTTTATTCGCATGAGCTGAGTTCCAGTAAGAAATACATTTTGACATATTGTCAGTAATCAGTTGGAAGCTAGAATACTGTCAATGTTTTTACCATAACCTCCATATTGCTTTTATTTATTTATTCATTTATGTATTTATTTATATTTATCAAAATCTAAATATTGATTTTTTTATAGCAGTTTGAATCTCCTGATTTTTCAAACTATATATAATCGGGTTAAATAATGGGGTCACTAAAATGTACAGTAAGGACAGAACTTTGCTTACACTCGGAGAATGCCCCCTCAAGGGAAACAAGTAAACACTAATCAGAGTCCCGTAATAGATGAACACAACAGCCAGGTGAGAACTGCAAGTGGAGAAGGCTTTCTGACGTGTGTCACTTGAAGTTATCCGAATGATGGCAATGGATATGAATACGTAAGTTGCTACAATGAAAATAAATGGGAACACTATCACCGGGACTGAAAATATGAAGGCCTGAGTTTCCACCATTGTCGTGTCAGAACAAGAAAGCTCTAATAAAGGAGCCAAGTCACAGAAAAAGTGGTCTATCACACTTGGTCCACAAAACTGAAGTTTATTAACAAGAAGAGTGATCAACAAAGTTACCATAAGCCCAGTTAGACAAGACCAAACCACTAGTTTAAGCTGAAGCTTGAGGTCCATGATAGAAATGTATCTCAATGGGTTACAGATGGCCAAGTAGCGGTCATAGGACATCACGCTAAGGAGAAAGCACTCAGAATTGGTGGAGGCCGAAAAAATATAAAACTGAGCCAAACAGGAAGAGAAAGGCATGAAGTCACCTTCTTTCATGAGTATGGTAAGCATTTTGGGCACGATGTTGGTGGTGGAAATAACTTCAGAAGAAGACAGAAGGCTGAGGAAGAGGAACATTGGGTTGTGAAGCTGGTGGTGAACTGATACCAACCAGACAATCAAAATGTTCCCCGATAATGTAACAATGTAAATGAGGAAAAAAATTATAAAAAGCAAAATCTTGAGATGATGAATGTTCTGAAAACCTAGGAGCAGGACTTCCGAAATCCTTGTCAGGTTATGATGGTCATACATTCTACGAGAGAGGTAATTTTACTGACTCTATAGCAATAGCTTTTCATTCATGTTCATTCATTTTCTTATATGCTTTCAGCATCCAGATACAATTTGTGTGTAGAATGTGGAAGGAAGCTATGATATTATCAATAATCTGCTCACTGTCTCGTTTTTTTATGTCCTTTATATTTTCTATGGCCAAACACTTGCCCTTAATGTAAAAGTATTTTTGTTATATGGTCAGTAAATAATTTATATAATCTCTACATAATTATTTACAGCAAACCTTATGTCATCTTGCATATAATTTTGTGTATGCAAAACAAAGCCATTCCACAGCAAAGTATTCCAAACAGAAATAATATTGGAGTGGAAAACAAATGTGAGATGGGAGTAGAAAAAAACTGTGAGATGGGAGTGGGAAAAACTGAGATGGAAGTGGCATAAACTGTGCGATGGGAGTGGAAAATACTGTGAGATGAGAGTGGGAAAGATTGTGAGTAGAGATGGCCCAAACCTCCAATTTTAGGTTCGTGAACCTCCGCAAACGTTTGCGAACTTCGAATTTCCGCGAACCGCAATAGACTTCAATGGAGAGGTGAACTTTGAAAACGAGAAACATTTATGCTGGCCACAAAAGTGATGGAAAAGATGTTTCAAGGGGTCTAACATCTGAGTTTTTGCATGGATGAGTGGGATAGATGCCAAAAGTCCCGGGGAAAAATCTGGATTTGATGCAAAGCAGTGTTTTAAGGGCAGAAATCACATTGCATGCTAAATCGGAGGCCTAAAGTGCTTTAAAACATCTTGCATGTGTATACATCAATCAGGGAGTGTAATTAGAGTTCTGCTTCACACCGACACACGAAACTCACTGTGTAACGCATCGCAAACAGCTGTGTAGACACAGAGTGCAGGCGATAGCAGTTTTCAAACCCATATGGTTGCCAGGCTGAGGTAGCTCAATGACAGAACAACAGTGATTGTCTAGCTGATCGATTGGTATGTCCACAATGAAGCAACCACCTTATTATCTTTGGTGTGCCAAACTCCCCCCCCCAGAAACTCATATAGCCGGCGGTCATTGCTTCATTGTGATACGCAAGCCCCGTCTCTGCGGCAAAGTAACGATCACGAAAGGGAATTGACACATGTACATGCCTTTTTTTATTTTCTCAAATAGTTTTTATTAATTTTTAAAGATAACAGTACAACGTTATTCACAGGCTTACAGAAACAATTATTTATCTGAGGCAAATCAATAAGCGGTAACAGTGTCATAATAAATGTGAACAGTGTCAACAGACTGCGGGTGGTCGTCTCTGTAAGCTGTGAGCCAGAGCTTCCTCTGCGGGTTAGGAGTGGGTAGTAAGATAGGCCTTGATAAGGAGATTCGTTCTCACCCTTGATATCTATTGTCAAGAAAGGGGGGTGCTTTGTATGTCTCTCTACAGGGGCATAGTGCTATCTGCCTGTAGTGGACATAGGGTGATGTATCCTCATTGGTGTTGGCGTATGCAGAAAGGGGGAGTACCTCAACACCTCGTTATAATTTGGATGGGCTGTTGGGTTGATACAATCTCGAGAGGAGAGTCTGGCTGTTGTTGGGTATACAGAACAGGGAAAGGTGTTCTCCCTGAGAGGGAATATAGCTTACTGCGCTTGTAAACTTGAGAAACAGGTAAAGAATAATAAAAAGGTAAAGAATAATAAAAAGAAAGGTAAAGTAACAGGGAAACTCATACCTCCTAAATCATATTGTTTTCCTTATGAATTTATGTTTTTGTAAATGTGTTCTAGTTTGAGGTTATTGTCTTTTGTTGCCAAAATAAGTGTGAGGGTGGGGACTGTGGTGGAGCCCCAATTCTGTAGAATTGTTTGTCTGGCTGCACACAGTAGATTAGTTATTTCTTTATGGCGTGTTGTGGGAAACTCTGTCAGGCCTGTATGTAGCATAGCAAGTTGGGGGGTAAGGACACAAGAGGAATGTGTTATCTGTTTATTTGGCGATTAATGGCAGACCAAAGTTGGGAGATACTTGGGCAGTCCCAAAGGATATGTTCTAAATGTAGCGATCGGTGTCAGCAACCAGAGAGAGAATCTGATCCTTGGCGATCCGCAGTATCCCCAAGAATACAGATATACCCGATTATTGAGGATCTGCGGAATCGTCAATAATCAGATATGTCTAACCTCTAGACACCTGAGAGAGTGTAAGTGTTTTATGCAACAGTAATAACTTTGAGTGAAGACCACCAGGAGAGCTGGCGGCCTAAGACTCCTGAGGAATGCACCCCTGACTGTGGGTGATATTCCTATAGCCTGTGGACCCCTGGGCGAGGGACCGAGACTGGGTTGCAGGAAGCCCTGCTGCTAATATGAAAGGTTTTGCCCTGAACTGGGCTAACGTAACACAGTAATAGCACAATCCTAGTCTGGGGTGTGAGGTCCGTAGTCACAACACCCTGGAACTAGTCTGGAGCATAACATAAATGATAATACAATTCCCTAGTCTTGGGTGTGAGTTCCGTGATCTTCAACACCCTGGAACTAGTCTGGAGTATAACATAAATGATAATACAATTCCCTAGTCTTGGGTGTGAGTTCCGTGATCATCAACACCCTGGAACTAGTCTGGAATATAACACAAAGACAATGCAGTTCCCTAATCTTAGGTGTGAGGGCCTTGATCTCAACACCCAGGAACTATGCTAGAGAATACACAGAAGATACACAGTATTCCTAGTCTGGGGTGTGAGGGCCTTGATCTCAACACCCTGGAACTGGTCTAACAAATAATACAATTCAATTAGTACTTTAAGTTATCAACAGAATCTGGCTAAGTGTGAATTCCCAGGTCCACCTAGTTCAAACACACTGTAAGGATCTGACTATGGTCTGAGTGCCTTCACGTAAGTGTTAGCAATGGCAGACAACCAGCAACTGACAAGCAGCAGAATATATAGTTGCTGGACTCTGCCGCCCCGCCTGAGCCATTCAGCCAATCATGAGTCCTGCAGGAATCAGCTGATCTTCCTGATCAGCTGACACTTCCCCTGCTGGTATAAAAGTCCTGAGTTCAGGCCCGCGCGCGCGTAGCTCTCCATCTGCCTATGTGCACTAACAGACCCAGCCACACCAAGCGCACGCTGCTGCATGCAAACCACCGCGTTGGACGCGGAAACAGCCGCTTTGCCGTCAGGACATGCGGCGGCTTTTCCGCATTCCACCATACTACCTGACGCGTGTCTATGCGTGCAAACCGCCGCATTGGACGCGGAGTCAGCCGCCTTGCTCTTGGCACATGCGGCGGCTTTTCCGCGTTTTCTCAATTCCCCCCCCCCCCCCCCCGAGGAGTGGACTCCGGACATCTCCTTCCTGGCTTTCCAGGATGTAAGTTAGAGAATTTCCTCTTTATCTCATACTCAGGCCGGCCATCAATCAACCCAGGGAGGGAGGGAGTGGAATCCACATGCAGCGCTGACCCGGGCAGGGATACAGAAAATGATTTCTTGTCAGCCTGTTTTTTTGGTGGTAGAATGGTTTTGGGCCCAAAACCCCTGTCTAAAGCGTCTGTTTTGGGGCTTTTGCTATCAGATTTATGCATGAGAGGTAACCGTGAGGAACCGGAACCATTAAAAATATCTGTACACTGACCTGCCTTTCCTGCGACCTGTATATTGGTTTTATCCACCTCACCCTTCTTCAAACAGTGCTCATGACAATGGGCTGACCAGTTCAGTAGCTGTCCTGAAGCCCAGTCAATCCGCGGAGAGTGAAGTTGCAACCAGGGCATACCGAGAACAACAGCAGAGCCTTTCATCGGCAGGACCAGGAACTGTAAACTCTCTTCATGCAATGCCCCTAAACAACATGACAGTAGGGGCGTCTGGAAAAGAAACTGGGCACTGCGCAATGGAGAGTCATCCACTGCAGTGACCGAAATCTGCCGGTCGGGTGCAGATAACGGTATCCCCAGACTTTTGGCAAAATCATAATCTATGAGGTTCGCTAACGAACCCGAGTCCACCATGGCTTCTGCGGACTTGGTCTGACCTTCCCACGTAACCGAACAAGGAAGAATCAGCCGACCATCGTTCAGGGATGAACCCTGCTCACCTATGGTTTTGACTAATCCTAGGCGATAGCATTTGTCTGGCCTAGTGGAACCATGTAAAGCGTTCCTCTTTGGGCTCCTGCGACTCTTTTCCCCCAGACTCTACCTTGTGTACCCAATCTGCATAGGTTCGCCTGGAGGTGAGGGAGACCAAGAAGAGTCGTGTAAGATAGACCTTCTGGCCACTCTACCACGAACCTGTCTCTGGTGGCGCAAACGGCGATCTATCTGTATGGCCAAAGAGATTGCCTCATCCAATGATTCGGGCTCAGGATGGCCTATCATTACCTCATGAATAGTATCTGACAATCCGGCCAAAAAACAGTCTAGGAGGGCGAATGCGTCCCATCTAGCCGAGACTGCCCACCTCCTGAACTCCGCAGCATAATTCTCCACCGGACCTTTGCCCTGGCGCAGAAGCCTGAGCTTCCGTTCAGAAGTCGAGGCGATGTCTGGGTCATCGTAAATCATAGCCATAGCCTTAAAAAATTCATCGACCGAGGTCAGGGCCTGATGCCCAATAGGAAGACCATATGCCCAAGTCTGGGAATAACCTGACAACAGAGTCTTAATGAACGTAATTTTCTGTGCCTCGGTTCCAGACGAATTAGGCCTTAACTCAAAGTATGATAACATTCTATTTCTAAAGTTCCGAAAGTCAGATCTGTCGCCAGAAAATTTTTCAGGCACGGACATACGGATGTCCGTAACTAGAGGAGATCGCACTGAGTTCACAGCTGATTGAAGTTCCTGAATAGCTCCAAATATCTGGGTCTGTTGGTTCAAAACTGCCGCGGAAAGTTGGTTTACCGCGGTGGTCAGGACTTCAACATGGCTATACAGTGCGTCCATTTGGGTTCGGTCTGCCATTCTGTAACGATCGGTGTCAGCAACCAGAGAGAGAATCTGATCCTTGGCGATCCGCAGTATCCCCAAGAATACAGATATACCCGATTATTGAGGATCTGCGGAATCGTCAATAATCAGATATGTCTAACTTCTAGACACCTGAGAGAGTGTAAGTGTTTGGTGCAACAGTAACTGTTCTGTTTCGAATTCCCGCTTTATGTGTGAGGCATACTCCAGAAGACCCAGTCTGTATAGCAGTACAACTCCACACTGATTTAGAAACCTCCACAGGCAGTTTACTCGATGAAATAATGACTCCAAGTATAATCTGTAGTATCTTTACTTGCGTTGAAAGCATACCAAGATGTTTTTTAGAGCATATTCATAGGTAAAAGTATGATGCGACTACAAGCACAGCAGGATCTCCTCACTAACTGAACTCAACTGTTGCAGAAACATCTAGACAAGGCTGTTGAGCAGGGAGTTACAGTTGGGAAATGCTAAATAACTAAATCTTGCAGGGGGACTGGAATATACTAATACAAAGAATATAAATAATGTTAAATAACATTAAAGGAGGCTGTTGTGACAGCACACTCCCCGCTTGGTATCGGTAGATACCACTATATATAATACAATTTAACATTGAAAACTATAAGTATAATTAAGACTTGTAGAGAAGAGAGAAAACATAAAACATAAACATTAATTCTTGAATGCAGATCTTTGAAGAATCTTCCATCACTGGAGAAAGGATGTAACTCAGTAGACTCGAAGGCATATCAGGCTGTTCCCTTGGATCGAGTAGATAAGACATCTTCAGTTGAAGGCAGGAGTAAGACTGTCTCCGTGATGGGTCTAAACAAAGTCTTAACACTACCATTTCTTGCTGTCTTCACTTCCACCTTGCGAACCTTTCCATCATCGCTAGTGATTGCCTTTATAAAGTGATCATTCATATCGGGTTGTTCTTCAGAATTTTTTTAAGTGAAGTTAGCCTAGAAATAGCTTGTTTCTTGTTATTTGGAAGTCTAATTCTTGGTGAACGAAATGGTAAAGGAGCTACCCAACTGTTAGTTTCATCCTTGAAGAATTCATTATTCAAGATGTTTATGAACTCTTTATCCTCAATGGAAGGAACTGTCTTATTGTCATCACGAGTTATTTGGAATATAGTGTCACCAAAGTCTTGATGAGAACTGTTCTTACAACTGATTTGCTTTTGTACATCGCATGAAGTCTTTAAACTGAAACTCTCCTGAACTTGAAAGTTAAAAGGATGTTTAAGTGAATGAAAGGTGCATTCAGATTCTCTGATGCTGGTCTTGCATGAGAACACATCATAAGACTCTTGAAATGTATTTAAGTAAACATCTCCTATTATGACCCATCCAAAATCTAATTTCTGTGCATAAGGGGCATCATTTGGTCCATTGCATTGTTGTCGCACCTTATGGACTCTTGGGATATCTCTGCCTAAAAGAAGGAGAATCTTTGCATCATCATCAAGCGGTGGAATGTAACTGGCTATGTGTTTCATATGAGGATGATAAAGAGCCGCTTCTGGTGTAGGGATCTCTTCTCGATTGTTTGGCAACTGATCACATTCGATAAGTGTTGGAAGTGGAAATTCTGTGTTTCCATACTCAGATGCTACCACAAAACCATGTGCTCTTCTTCCAGATACCTTAACCAGGCCTGAGCAAGTTTGTAAAGTATAGGGCCAGGTTTCTCCTTGAATATTGAACACGTTGAAGAATTCTGGACTTGCTAATGAACGGTTGCTCTGGTCGTCAAGGATAGCATACATCTTCACTGCGCTCTGTGGTCGTCCTTCTGGATATACCTTGACCAGACATATTTTACTGCATGACTTTCTGTGGAATCCTTCTTCACATACCTCAATACATTTTGTGGATACAGATGCTGTCATTTCCTCAGTACTCTCCCCGCCATAACTTGGTGTGGTCTTTGAGGCTTGAGCAGTTTGAAGCACTTCTTTGGGAGAACTAGGATGATAAGCCGTTATGTGTTTATCACTGTTGCAGTCAAAACATTTGACAGGAACTTTACAGTCTTTAGCAAAGTGGTCTGTAGATGCACAACATCTATAACAAATATCGTGTTCTCTGAGGAAAGATTTGCGCTCTTCAAAGGGCATTTGTTTAAACACACGACAATTTCTAAGAGGGTGTGGCTTGTTATGAATAGGACATTGATACCTAGGATCATTTTCCTTGACTTGCTGTGGTTTAAAATCAGAGTCTTGAGAACTTGAGAAGATTCCAGTCTTCTTAACATAGACAGAGTTCCGTGAGTCCTTAAACTTGCCTTGAGTATCGCAATTTAAAGATGTTGAAGGAAGAACTGTAGCATCAAAAAATAAAAAGCTTGGGTCATTCTTTACAGTAGCTATGTCTCTAATGAATTTGGAGAAAAAAGAAAAAGGTGGAAAGGATACTTTATAGTCCTGTTTATATTTAGATCCTTTCTTTGCCCATTCACTCTGAATATTCGGTGGCAACTTCTGTACAATTGGGTTTACACCATGAGCTGTATCCAAGTAGACAAGACCTGGAAGGTGTGGGTCTGCCTTGGCTCTTTCTACTTCAAGAAGAAGGTCGCTTAATTCTTGAAACTTGTGGTTGTCCTTGTTAGACAGTTTTGGGAAGTTTCGAAGTCTTTTGAATAAGGCAAGCTCAATAGCTTCAGAACATTCATAAACTCTCTCTAATCTCTCCCAAACTATGTTAAGACCCGTTGCTGGATCATCGCAATGAACAGATTTCAGTCTTTTAACTTGTTCTGATGACTGCGGTCCCAACCATTTGATAAGTAGGTCAAGTTCTCCTATAGGTTCAATCTCCAGGTTCTGGATTATAGTCTTGAATGTAGCTCGCCAACCTCTGTAGTTTTCTGGTTGATCATCAAATTTCGTTAGTCCAGAGTTAAGAAGCTCTCGGCGAATCATATACTTGCCAACTTCTTCAATTTCAGACTTTTCTGATTTTATTTCTGTACGTGGAAATGCGTCACCACTGCAGACAGTATGTGGCTTGTGCTGTTCCAGTGGTGATGTAGAGAATGGAGATGCAGATGCGTTTACTCCATGCGAGGGTTTGATCTGTGTGATGTTTGGAGCATGGGAGCTTGAAAAAGACTGTGTTATGAGATTCATGGGATTTGTTCCAATTGGTTGTGATATTTCTTTGTGATTATATCTTGCTGAGGTCTGACAAGGTGTATAGATTTGTTCTCTTGGACTTGTAGTGTTGGACAGCATAGCAGAATCCTTCAAAGGTACAGTGTTAAACTGAGATTCATGTGTTAACGATATGCATTCTGGCTGTTTACTTGCTGAACAGGTAGGTGCAGAGACTTCAGCTGTAAGTAGGGGAGTATATCCATTGTTCTGGTTCAGAACAAATTGCAAAGTTCGTTTAGCAGGATCGTCAGCAGACTTTAGGCTAGGGTAATTAATTCCTTCTTCCTCTTCCACAGCTTGTTCGAAGACCTTTAACCTTGCTAGAGCTGCTGCTTCTTCTCTTTTCTTTTGCAGAAGTTCTAACTGGGCCTCTGTCTCTGCCTGCACGCGTGTTGCTTCTGCCTGCACACGTGTTGCTTCTGCCTGTGCTTCTGCCTGCACACGTGTTGCTTCTGCCTGTGCTTCTGCCTGCACACGTGTTGCTTCTGCCTGTGCTTCTGCCTGCACACGTGTTGCTTCTGCCTGTTTGCGTGCTGCTTCCGCCTGTTTGCGTGCTGCGTCCGCTTTAAGAGTCGATTCTTGTTCAAAGCAATAAGATTGTGCTTTCGCAGCCTCTGCTTCTGCACGGGCTTTGACTAACTGAATGCTTAATGCTGACCTCTGGGAGAGTGACTGCAGCGATTTGCTTGATCTAGTAAATCTGTGAGAGGTTGCTTGCACTGACAGTTTTTTTGAGTTTCTAGAAGAAATAGAGGTACAGGATGTAGTTTCGATCAAATTTGCTATCCTATTCTCTAACTGTAACTTCGCTTCCATAAACGCAACATGTCTTTGTTGATCAGCGGTGGTAAAGTCATCCAACTCTTTTGACGCTTGTTCTGTACTAACTTGCGATAGAAAGGAAGAATATTTTTCAGAGAGTTTCCTGTAATTTTCATATGTCTTCTTAACCTTCCTGGCGGTAAGCCCGAACTGAGTTCGGGCTATGCCGCCGGAAGGCACCGCTCAGGCCCCGCTGGGCCGATTTGCATAATTTTTTTTTTGCTGCACGCAGCTAGCACTTTGCTAGCTGCGTGCAGTGCCCGATCGCCGCCGCTACCCGCCGATCCGCCGCAATTCCTCTCGCCGCGGCCGCCCCCCCCCCAGACCCCGTGCGCTGCCTGGCCAATCAGTGCCAGGCAGCGCTATGGGGCAGATCGGAGTCCCCTCTGACGTCACGACGTCGATGACGTCGGTGACGTCATCCCGCCCGTCGCCATGGCGACGGGGGAAGCCCTCCAGGAGATCCCGTTCTTTGAACGGGATCTCCGGATCTCCGATCGCCGGCGGCGATCGGAGGGGCTTGGGGGATGCCGCTGAGCAGCGGCTATCATGTAGCGAGACTTTGTCTCGCTACATGAAAAAAAAAAAAAAAAATTAAAAAAAAAAGATTTGCTGCCCCCTGGCGATTTTTTTGCAAACCGCCAGGAGGGTTAAGTCTTGTAAGTGCATTGTTTAATTGCTCTCCATTACTGCCAGTCTTCTCAATATCAGATATGTGTTGCAGCGTTTTTATCCACAATTCAGACAGACTATGGAACATTCCTTCACTTTCTGCTTCATACCTCTCTCTTGTCTTTAGAGAAAGATGTATTGACCGCCTTGGTCTCTCAGGTAGTACAACATGTTTATCTGAATCATCTTGACCGAGAATTAATTCATCTTCCATGTTAATAGAATGCGCAGAAATAGACATGCTCTATGGCTGCAGATATGATGCTTATGAATCTTATCACTGGGTGATTTTTTATTTTTTTTTAAACTTAATAGCGATAGTCCCAAACAGAAGAAATGTACAATTTCTGAAGCAGTCTGTACTCACTGTATTCACTGTAGGAAGGCAGACAGGCAATTCTTGTACTTTTTTGCTGTACGTCTATTTACTCTTTGTAGACTTGTGTTTGAGGTGTAGCTAGGTAATCCTTTATCGTATTGCAGATCAGTCCTTTACTGATGAGATGACAGGAAATCCCATTACCTTCTTGCAGATATCATATTTTTACTGTTCTTTTTCGAATTCCCGCTTTATGTGTGAGGCATACTCCAGAAGACCCAGTCTGTATAGCAGTACAACTCCACACTGATTTAGAAACCTCCACAGGCAGTTTACTCGATGAAATAATGACTCCAAGTATAATCTGTAGTATCTTTACTTGCGTTGAAAGCATACCAAGATGTTTTTTAGAGCATATTCATAGGTAAAAATATGATGCGACTACAAGCACAGCAGGATCTCCTCACTAACTGAACTCAACTGTTGCAGAAACATCTAGACAAGGCTGTTGAGCAGGGAGTTACAGTTGGGAAATGCTAAATAACTAAATCTTGCAGGGGGACTGGAATATACTAATACAAAGAATATAAATAATGTTAAATAACATTAAAGGAGGCTGTTGTGACAGCACAGTAACAACACTGAGTAAAGACCACCAGGAGAGCTGGCGGCCTAAGACTCCTAAGGAATTCACTGCTGACTATGGGTGATATTCCTATAGCCTGTGGACCCCTGGGCGAGGGACCGAGGCTGGGTTGCAGGAAGCCCTGCTGCTAATATGCAAGGTTTTGCCCTGAACTGGGCTAACGTAACACAGTAATAGCACAATCCTAGTCTGGGGTGTGAGGTCCGTAGTCACAACACCCTGGAACTAGTCTGGAGCATAACATAAATGATAATACAATTCCCTAGTCTTGGGTGTGAGTTCCGTGATCATCAACACCCTGGAACTAGTCTGGAATATAACTTTGGCTATTTTTTCCAGATCTTTTATTAGATCTTTTATTAGAGGTAGGTAGTTGGCCTTATAAAGGTCAGACACCTTTTGTGGGAGTTGGATACCCAAGTATGGGATGGAGGAGTGTGATAATGGGAAAGGGGAGATGGTACGAATTTGTTCCATTGTTATTCTGTCAATGTTTTTACACATTAGTAACAATTTGTTGGCATTAACTTTATAGAATGATGCTCTGGAGAAGTTATGCAGTACTTTTACTACTTGGTCAAGGGAGGTCATAGGGTTAGTTAGTGTAAGGATCACATCATCGGCAAACAGCCCTATTTTATGATTATAGTTGCCAACCTTGATCCCAGAAATTTTGCTGTTTTTTCTTATGGTTTCGGCTAGGGGTTCCGTTATGAGGACGAAAATCAGTGGGGACAAGGGACATCCTTGCCTTGTCCCGTTGGTTATGTGGAATGGTTTTGACTGGAAGCCTGCATGTGATACTGTGGCTGAGGGTATTGTGTACAGTGACATTATGGCTCGTATGATACTGCCTTGAAAACCAAATTTGAGCAATGTTTGGTGTAAGAATTCCCAATGAACTCTGTCGAATGCCTTCTCTGCATCTAGGGTTAGATACAGAGAAGGCATCCGAGTTGTCTCCGTGTAGGACATGAGGTCAATAATCCTCCTTGTCCCGTCAGTGGTCTGGCGACCTTTTGTGAAGCCGACTTGGTCTGGGGCTATCAGATTGGGTAGTATGTCTAGTAGTCTGTTGCTTAAAATGTTTGCAAAAATTTTATTGTCGCTGTTGAGTAGTGAAATAGGTCTGTAGTTTGTGGTGTTAGACGCATCCTTCCCTGGTTTGGGGATAACATTTATGGTAGCAGATAGAAATTCAGCAGGTGGTTTGCCCAATTCAATGATACTGTTATAAAGTCTTATCAGCCTGGGAGCAAAAATTTGTGAAAATTCTCTATAATATTCATTTGTAAACCTGTCTGGGCCTGGGGCTTTATTTTTTTTTTTAGTTGCTTAAGAGTCCTTAGAATTTCTTGGACTGAGATAGGGGAATTGAGAGCAAGTAATTGGGATTCAGTTAGTTTAGGGACTTGTAAGGGCTCTAAAAATTGCTGGATCGTTTGTGGGGTGGGTTGGAATGTGGCCGGGTCGTCTGATAGATTGCATAGGGATCCATAATATTCGCTGAAGGCATCAGCTATGTCTTTACGATTTGTTAGTAATTTTTTGTTGAATGGGTGAATGATTTTTTTTATAGTGGCTTTGGCCCTTTTTTGTTTAATCTTCTGTGCTAGCAGTTTACTTGCCTTGTTGTGACAGGAATATAATAGGGAATTGGAGTTTTGTTTCATCCAATGATATTTATTAACCACTTAAGGACCAGGGGATTTCTGTGTGATCTGTGCTGCGTGGGCTCTCCAGCCCGCAGCACAGATCAGGATTATGGCAGGGCGAACAGACTTCCCCCCTTTTTTCCCCACTAGGGGGATGTCCTGCTGGGGGGGTCTGATCGCCGCCGCTCTGTGTGGCCGAGCAGGGGGGGCTCCTCAAAGCCCCCCTCCGCAGCGATATTCCTCCCTCCCTCTCCTTCCCTCCCTCTCGCTCTGGATCTGGGCGGCACAGGACGGCGATCCATCCTGTACCGCCTCCAATAGGCTTCAGCCTATCGGACAGCGGCGATCCCCGGCCAATCAGAGGCCGGGGATCGCTGATCTCCTTTACAGTGCTGCTGTGCAGCAGCGCCGTATTGATGTAAAGATGTAAACAGCAGGGATTTCTTCCCCGCGTGTTTACAATTAGCCTGTGAGCCATGATCGGAGGCTTGCCGGCTGTTCACGGAGACTCCCTCTGTGAACTGACATGGACCGGCTCCATGGAAACACCACTTCAACCTGTCGACGCCTATCGGCGTTAGGCGGTCGTTAAGTGGTTAAGCCATGTTGCTCTCAATTCTTGTCTCAATATAAAAAGAGTGATTTGGTTCTGGTAGGAAGGGGAAATCATATCCTGCTGTTCTTTTAATTTGATCTCGTTTAAGAGTTTATCGATTTGAAGGCGTGTGTTTTTTTTTTTTGATGGCTCCCAGCTTGATGAGAAGGCCTCTTGCGAAGGCCTTATGAGCTAACCAGCTCTTTTGGGGGGAGTTAAGGCCATGGGAGTTAATCGTGAGGATTTTAAGTCTCATATAGGTCTTGTTGTTGGATGTGTTTGTTAGCCGGGTAGAGTAGGTTCATTTTGAAAGGAGGGGGGGTTAGTAAGATATCCTGTGCGGAGGAGGTTTCCCAAAACTTAAAAATAGTTAGTACCTTAGTGCGAGAAACATCGCAATCATAAGACAGAGGTAACATATAACATGTGTAGAGCAAGAGTGCTAAGACTATAAATTTGGCCTGATTCACAAAGCAGTGCAAAGTGTTTGCACATCTGTGAAACGCCCTTTATCACGCCTAAACTCAGTTTAGGCGTGCTAAAATGAAACTCGTGCGAAATTCCCGCGCGCAAAGTTTTGCGCGCGCAATCGCGCGGCGCATGGTGCAGTGCGTGCGATGCGCCCATTAAACCCTATGGGCGCTGCGCGCGGAGTTGCGCGATGCGCGCGGGACTTTGCGCGCGATAAAGAGCACAAAACGGTGCTAACTCAGCAGTGCAAAGGTTATCACGCCTAAAGTCTTTTAGGCGTGATAACTGAGTTATCACCGCTTTGTGAATCAGGCCCATAGTATAGCACTCTCTGGTAGGGTGGAGGGCAAGAGCATAATGCTCAACTTGTGGGAATTTTAACGTGTGGGTGACCAGAATAGATCCCATGTCACTTGGCCGTCTGCCATTCCATGTTAATCTTGGAAGTTGTTGGTGAATGCCTGAAGCTTTGCACTGGAGGGGCCGGAGAAATGTTCCAAAGGTGCAATAGTTTGAGACCTTCATTTAGTTAGTTAACGCTATGGACTGAGCCATTTTTATTTACAATCACCTTGCAGGGATAACCCCATTTGTATGGGATGCTGTTTTTCTGTAACGATGTTGTGAACTGTTTCATGCTTTGTCTGGCTACGAGTGTTGCCTGAGAGAGGTCGGGAAAGAGTTGGATTGCTTGAAATGGGTCAGGTAGGGCCCAGGATTTCCTCACCGCTGCTAGGAGCGCCTCTTTTGTTGTGAAGCATAGAAATTTAGTAATAACGTTCCTAGGTAGCTTGTCAGCGACAAATGAGGGTTTGGACAGTCTGTGTGCCCTTTCTATCATTAGCTGGTAGTCTTGGAGTCCGGGGACTGCAGTGTTGATGAGCTTAGTTAGGTATTACTTCAGCTCGCTTTGCGGAATTTGTTCACTGATACCCCTAAACTTCAGGTTAGACCTTCTGTTACGGTCTTCCGCATCAGCTAGTTTGAGCTTCATCCATTTTATGTCCGTATCATTTGCTGATAGGGAGTCCACTGTGTTGTTGTGCTCCTTAATTATCACATCTATGCGATCTTCATTATGGGAGGGAGACTCTGTCTCCTAGGTCATCTATAGCGTGCTGGAGCTGCGTAGTTATAGGCAGTAATTCTGCTAGCAGTGAGTGCTTCAGGGAGACAAGCATGTCTTTCATATAGGCCTGCGTGAGCACCGTGTCAGAGACGGGGAATGTGTCTATGGAGAGTGTGGGGTCGGATGCGCTGAGTTGCTGGCCTACCTGCTCTTCTGCAGAGTCCTCTGCCAACCGGGTTTTGCTTTGGCTGGGCTGCGGGAAGAGGGAGAATCAGTTGGCGATGAGTCGCTAGATGAGAGTGTCTCTGCTGCCTTGTTCCTCGTCTCGGGCTGTGGAGAGGTTGTTGTGCACGCTGCTGCGGAGGCTCCAGTGCCATCTTGGCTGCCTGTTTTCTTGGATATCCGGCGGTCCGTGAAGAAATCAGTTAGTTTCCGCGGTGGTTTGGCGGATAGCTTGCGTTTTCTCACTGCCTCGGTCTCCATGTTGCTCTCTTCAGCCATTAGGCCAGTATTTTGCGTGGATGGCATGATTAAAAAGCCGCTTTTCTCTATACTGGGATCGGAGGTCTGTGCCTATTAGTGTTGGGCGAACAGTGTTCGCCACTGTTCGGGTTCTGCAGAACATCACCCTGTTCGGGTGATGTTCGAGTTCGGCCGAACACCTGACGGTGCTCGGCCAAACCGTTCGGCCACATGGCCGAACTAAGAGCGCATGGCCGAACGTTCCCCGAACGTTCGGCTAGCGCTGTGATTGGCCGAACGGGTCACGTGGTTCGGGCCCGAACGCGCTCTGATTGGCCGAACGGTCACGTGGTTCGGGTAAATAAATACCCGAACCACGTCATATCTCCGCCATTTCTCTGTGGGTTTAGCTTTGGGTAGGCAGGCAGGGTAGTTCGCTCTCCAGCCACGCTAGCCAGGGTCCCCCCCAGTCATTGTGTGTCGCTGCTGGGAACAGTAGTACACCGCTCGCTCAGCCACACTATATATATAGCATTGTTTACTGCCACTGTGTACCTCGCTCAGCCACGCTATATATGGGATCAGTGAATAATGGCGCACAGCACCTATGCATAAAAATGGCGCCGCATTAAAAAGATACGCTTATCGCTATTTATCGTTAGTACTGCATAATAATGGCGCACAGGGAAAAAAGAAGAAAAATGGCACACACTAACGTTATTTATCAATAGTGGCACACAGTAACGTTATTTATCAATAGTGGCACACACTAACGTTATTTATCAATAGTGGCACACAGTAACGTTATTTATCAATAGTGGCACACACTAACGTTATTTATCAATAGCGCCCTACATAAGCCAAACTGCTGACGTTATTTAACTGCAAAACGGGGAATGGATTTAATGTAACACTGTCAAGGTTAGGGTTAGGCACCACTGGGGGGGTCTTAGGGTTAGGCACCATCAGGGGGGTCTTAGGGTTAGGCACCACCAGGGGGGTTGTTAGGATTAGGCACCACCAGGGGGGTGGTTAGTGTTAGGCACCACCAGGGGGGTGGTTAGGATTAGGCACCACCAGGGGGGTCTTAGGGTTAGGCACCACCAGGGGGGTCTTAGGGTTAGGCACCACCAGGGGGGTGGTTAGGATTAGGCACCACCAGGGGGGTCTTAGGGTTAGGCACCACCAGGGGGGTCTTAGGGTTAGGCACCACCAGGGGGGTCTTAGGGTTAGGCACCACCAGGGGAGTGGTCAGGATTAGGCACCACCAGGGGGGTCTTAGGGTTAGGCACCACCAGGAGGGTCTTAGGGCTAGGCACCAACCAGGGGGGTCTTAGGGTTAGGCACCACCAGGGGGGGGTCTTAGGGTTAGGCACCACCAGGGGAGTTTAGGGGTTAGGGATAGGTACAGAGAGGGTTCTGTGTGTTAACGGTAAATAACAATAAGGCTTTAACGTTAAATAACAATAAGGCTTTAACGTTAAATAGCGATAAGCGGCAAACGGATTAGCGGCAACACCGTGCGCCATTATTCGCAGGCACCATTTTCAGATGGATGCGCTATATATAGCATTGTGTTTTCTGACACTCTGTGTACACGGCTTAGCCTGGCTATATAGCATTGTGTGTACTGCCACTGTGCACCTCGCTCAGCCACGCTATATATAGCATTGTGTTTTCTGACACTCTGTGTACACGGCTTAGCCTGGCTATATAGCATTGTGTGTACTGCCACTGTGCACCTCGCTCAGCCACGCTATATATAGCATTGTGTTTTCTGACACTCTGTGTACACGGCTTAGCCTGACTATATAGCATTGTGTGTACTGCCACTGTGCACCTCGCTCAGCCACGCTATATATAGCATTGTGTTTTCTGACACTCTGTGTACACGGCTTAGCCTGACTATATAGCATTGTGTGTACTGCCACTGTGCACCTCGCTCAGCCACGCTATATATAGCATTGTGTTTACTGCCACTCTGTGTACACCGCTCAGCCAGACTATATACCATTGGTTACTGACACTCTGTGTACACCGCTCAGCCAGACTATATACCATTGTTTACTGACACTCTGTGTACACGGCTCAGCCTGACTATATAGCATTGTGTGTACTGCCACTGTGCACCTCGCTCAGCCACGCTATATATAGCATTGTGTTTTCTGACACTCTGTGTACACGGCTTAGCCTGACTATATAGCATTGTGTGTACTGCCACTGTGCACCTCGCTCAGCCACGCTATATATAGCATTGTGTTTACTGCCACTCTGTGTACACCGCTCAGCCAGACTATATACCATTGTTTACTGACACTCTGTGTACACCGCTCAGCCAGACTATATACCATTGTTTACTGACACTCTGTGTACACGGCTCAGCCTGACTATATAGCATTGTGTGTACTGCCACTGTGCACCTCGCTCAGCCACGCTATATATAGCATTGTGTTTACTGCCACTCTGTGTACACCGCTCAGCCAGACTATATACCATTGGTTACTGACACTCTGTGTACACCGCTCAGCCAGACTATATACCATTGTTTACTGACACTCTGTGTACACGGCTCAGCCTGACTATATAGCATTGTGTGTACTGCCACTGTGCACCTCGCTCAGCCACGCTATATATAGCATTGTGTTTTCTGACACTCTGTGTACACGGCTTAGCCTGACTATATAGCATTGTGTGTACTGCCACTGTGCACCTCGCTCAGCCACGCTATATATAGCATTGTGTTTACTGCCACTCTGTGTACACCGCTCAGCCAGACTATATACCATTGTTTACTGACACTCTGTGTACACCGCTCAGCCAGACTATATACCATTGTTTACTGACACTCTGTGTACACGGCTCAGCCTGACTATATAGAATTGTGTGTACTGCCACTGTGCACCTCGCTCAGCCACGCTATATATAGCATTGTGTTTTCTGACACTCTGTGTACACGGCTTAGCCCGACTATATAGCATTGTGTGTACTGCCACTGTGCACCTCGCTCAGCCACGCTATATATAGCATTGTGTTTACTGCCACTCTGTGTACACCACTCAGCCAGACTATATACCATTGTTTACTGACACTCTGTGTACACCGCTCAGCCAGACTATATACCATTGTTTACTGACACTCTGTGTACACGGCTCAGCCTGACTATATAGCATTGTGTGTACTGCCACTGTGCACCTCGCTCAGCCACGCTATATATAGCATTGTGTTTACTGCCACTGTGTGTACACCGCTCAGCCAGACTATATACCATTGTTTACTGACACTCTGTGTACACCGCTCAGCCAGACTATATACCATTGTTTACTGACACTCTGTGTACACGGCTCAGCCTGACTATATAGCATTGTGTGTACTGCCACTGTGCACCTCGCTCAGCCACGCTATATATAGCATTGTGTTTTCTGACTCTCTGTGTACACGGCTTAGCCTGACTATATAGCATTGTGTGTACTGCCACTGTGCACCTCGCTCAGCCACGCTATATATAGCATTGTGTTTACTGCCACTCTGTGTACACCGCTCAGCCAGACTATATACCATTATTTACTGACACTCTGTGTACACCGCTCAGCCAGACTATATACCATTGTTTACTGACACTCTGTGTACACGGCTCAGCCTGACTATATAGCATTGTGTGTACTGCCACTGTGTACCTCGCTCAGCCACGCTATATATAGCATTGTTTACTGACACTCTGTGTACACGGGTCAGCCAGACTATATAGCATTGTGTGTACTGCCACTCTGTGTACACGGCTCAGCCAGACTATATATCAATGTGTGTACTGCCACTCTGTGTACACCGCTCAGCCAGACTGTATAGCATTGTGTGTACTGCCACTCTGTGTACACCGCTCAGCCAGACTATATAGCATTGTGTGTACTGCCACTCTGTGTACACCGCTCAGCCAGACTATATAGCATTGTGTGTACTGCCACTCTGTGTACACCGCTCAGCCAGACTATATAGCATTGTGTGTACTGCCACTCTGTGTACACCGCTCAGCCAGACTATATACCATTGTTTACTGACACTCTGTGTACACCGCTCAGCCAGACTATATACCGTTGTTTACTGACACTGTGTGTACACCGCTCAGCCAGACTATATAGCATTGTGTGTACTGCCACTGTGTACCTCGCTCAGCCACGCTATATATAGCATTGTTTACTGACACTCTGTGTACACGGCTCAGCCAGACTATATAGCATTGTGTGTACTGCCACTCTGTGTACACCGCTCAGCCAGACTATATAGCATTGTGTGTACTGCCACTCTGTGTACACCGCTCAGCCAGACTATATAGCATTGTGTTTACTTCCACTCTGTGTCTGCTGGGCCTGGGAACAGTAGTACACCGCTCACCTGCCACTGTATAGCATTGTGCTCTGTGTCGCTGCTGGGAATAGTGGTACACCGCTCACCCGCCACTGTATAGCATTGTGCTCTGTGTCGCTGCTGGGAATAGTGGTACTGTATAGCATTTCTGTACTGCCACTGTACTGCTGCCAGTCAGCGTGTACTGTAAGGATAAGTGAAATGAGGAAGAAATCCGGTGAAAGAGGAAGGGGCAAGGGAAGAGGTGTTTCCCCTGACGGTTCACGTACAGGCCACAGGGGAGCACCCAAGAAAACCCACTCAATACCGCCCATGTTGTCCAGGACAACAACCCTCACAGATCCAAAAGAACAGGACCAGATAATTACTTGGATGACCTCTCAAGCGTCCAGCAGTGGGTTAAGCAGCACCAGCACATCACGCACGAGGTCCGAGTCCTCAGCCAGTTACAAGGAGCCAGTGGGCACAAAGCTGACACAACCGGCAGCGACACCACGCACACAACTGCGAGATAACAAGTCTGATGAATTACCTCAGGACACAATGGGGTATTCGCAGGAGCTATTCCCAGCCCAACAAACTTCCACCTTTCAAAGGTCAATGGAGGAACAGCCAGAAATGTTGTGGCCGGATTCACAACCATTAACTGTGGGAAATGCACCGCGCACTGAAATACAAGGCGAGTCCGAGGAGGACTCGGAAACCCAAATTCCAGAGCAAGTTGGCAGGAGGGGTTGCAATTGCAGGAGGTCGGCCGACAAGATCTGGAAGACGACGTTGGAGTGAGCTGCGCAGAGGTTGTTCTGGGGAGCTCTACTCCACGGCGGCGGCCCCCCACAATGACATATGACGAGTTTGAGGAGATGGAAGAGGAGGGTATGGACAATGTGGACATAGACCCAGATTTTGTTTCTGAATGAGAACATCGCCGTCGTAGCAGCAGCACAGATGAGTCTGTTGAAGAACCCACTGCTGCACGAGTTCGCCTTGTGCCACAAGGTAAGCGGCGCACAATTTCAGGCACCACAAGCGTGGAAGTTCAAGTGAGAGGCAAAAGAGGAGCAAACAGAAATCGCCAGCAAGGAGGCAGGTGCTCCAAAGTCTGGGCTTTCTTTGAAGACTGCACTAAGGATGTTACCATGGCGATTTGCAAGGTGTGCAAGACCCGCCTGAGCAGGGGGAAAAGTATTAACAACCTCTCCACCACCAGCATGAGCCGCCACATGCTATCCAAACATCCCACTCTGTGGGCAAACGCGGCAGGACAGGGTACCAGCAACACTGCCTCCCTTGGGTTCACCAGACTCACCACCAGACCCGCCTCAGCAGCAGCAGTAGCCCAGCCATTGCGTGGTTCACAACATTCACAAACATCAGACGACGCTGACACTGTCACTTTCCGGAGTAGTGCTCTTGAGGTCTCCCAGTGTTCATCAAACACAACAACCAACAGCCCTTCCGTGTGCAGCGCTACGGTTCAGTTGTCTGTGTCGGAGATGTTTGAGCGCAAGAGGAAATTGCCAGCAAATGACCCCCGGGCCGTAGCAGTAACAGCCAGCATAGCCAAGCTTCTGGCCTGCGAAATGCTGCCATATCGAGTGGTGGAGACAAACAGCTTCAAGGGCATGATGTCAGTGGCCATCCCACGTTACGTGGTTCCCAGCCGCTACCACTTTGCGCGCTCTGCAGTGCCTGAGTTGCATGAGCACGTGGTCAGCAAAATAACCCGAAGCTTGAAGAATGCCGTTGCCTGCAAGGTTCACCTCACCACTGACACTTGGACGAGTGCGTTCGGACAGGGTCGATACATCTCCCTTACCGCGCACTGGATGAACCTTGTGGAGCCTGGCAGCGATTCCTCACCTGCTACGGCGCGGGTGTTGCCCACGCCGCAAACAGCTGCACCGCCGTCCCTCCCACTGGATAACAACAGCAGCACCTACCTCTCTGACTCCTTCTCCTCCAACGCATCTCAAAGCTGTACCTCATCCGGAAACGCTAACCCAGCAGCAGTAGGATCGTGGAAGCAGTGCAGCACAGCTGTTGGCATGCGTCAGCAAGCGTTGCTGAAGCTGATCTGCCTTGGGGATAAGCAGCACACAGGGGAGGAGATTTGGAAGGGAATAAAGGAACAGACGGATTTGTGGCTGGCACCGCTGGACCTGAAACCGGGCATGGTTGTGTGTGATAATGGGAGTAATCTCATTCGCGCTTTAAGGTTGGCTAAGCTGACACACATCCCTTGCCTGGCGCACATGATGAACCTAGTAGTTCAGCGGTTCCTGAGGACATACCCAGGCATGGCCGATCTTCTGTTGAAGGTGCGTCGAGTGGCCAAACATTGTAGAAATTCCAGTACTGCTTCGGGGGCACTCGCCAAGATGCAGGAGCGCTTCAATCTCCCCCACCATCGCTTGCTGTGTGATGTCCCTATGCGCTGGAATTCTACGCTGCACATGCTAGCACGCTTTTGTGAGCAGAAGAGTGCAGTGGTCCAGTACATGACGGCGCAGTACCGAGGCGCATCCGGACAGCTGCCAAGCTTCTGTGGATCTGATTGGGCCAACATGTTGGACCTCTGCCAAGTCCTCCAAAATTTTGAGCAATCCACGTTGCTTGTGAGCAGTGACAACTCTTCAGTCAGCATTACCATACCACTGCTGTGTTTACTGAAGAGGTCAATGTTGAAAATCAAGGAAACAGCTGTCATGATGCAACTGGGGGAATCTGAAGGAGAAAACGATCAGCGTGATGGTACCAACATCAGGCCATCCGCCTCAGGGAACGCTGGCCCCAGCAGCTATGACGAAGAAGAGGAGGAGGAACAGCTGGAGTTGGAGCAGGAATTTCATGCCACCACTGACGAGGGCCAGAGCGGTGCACGTTGGACTTCCACAATTCAGCGCGAATGGTCAGCAGAAGCAGACCAGGAGGAAGGTGACGACTATGATGCATCACAACAACTATCACAACGCTCACAAGAGGATGATGAGGATTCTGGTAGGACTCTGGCACACATGGCTCAATTCATGCTAGACTGCATTGAACGCGACCCACGCATTGTGCGCATTCTGGACAACACCAATTACTGGGTTTATACCCTTCTGGATCCACGGTACAAACACAATGTTCCAAAACTGCTTGAAGAAAGAGTCAGACAGGTCAAAATGGAAGAATACCAGCAGGCCCTTGTGGAGACTTTAGAGAGGAGATTGACATCCTCCCCCTCCTCTAGCCAGTTGTACGCCGACAGACTGACTTCCGCAAACCCAGGACGACCAGGAGGGCAGCAAACAACGCAAGCCGCAGCTAGTGCCCAAAAGGGAATTGTATCGGCAGTGTCCTTGGAGTGGGAAAATTTTCTGACACCCATGCAGCAGCAGCCCACTGAACAGCAAGCGTGCAGATCCACCTCCAACACCGATCGCCTGGAGAAGATGGTCAAGGACTACATGTCAGATGACGTAGCTGTGTCGAACAATCCATCTGCACCCTTCAACTATTGGGTATCGAAGCTAGACACCTGGCACGAACTGGCAATGTACGCAATAGAGGTGCTGGCTTGCCCGGCAGCCAGCGTTATGTCGGAACGCTGTTTCAGTGCTGCCGGAGGCATCGTCACAGATCGGCGTATCCGCCTCTCCACAGAAAATGCAGACCGTCTGACTCAAATTAAAATGAATCAATCCTGGATTGGAAATGACTACGCAACACTCCAGGACCCCAACCAAGTAACATGACCAATGAACATTGAACCTCTCCTTCTCCACCGGCATCTTCCCCTCCGTATTCAAACAGGCCACTGTGCTTCCCCTACTAAAGAAATCTTCACTTGACCCTGCTCTGCCATCCAACTACCGCCCAATCTCTCTCCTCCCTTTTGCCTCAAAAATTCTTGAACGCCTGGCCCACCAACGCCTGACCAACTTCCTTAACTCCAACTCCCTTCTCGATCCCCTGCAATCTGGTTTTCACACAGCCCATTCTACAGAAACCGCCCTCACCAAAGTGGTAAATGACCTCGCCCTTGCCAAAGCCGAAGGTAAATACTCCATCCTGCTCCTCCTGGACCTCTCATTTGACACTGTCGACCACTCCCTCCTCCTCCACTCCCTGCAGCTAATGGGCATTCAGGACCTAGCCTTAGCCTGGATCTCCTCCTACCTCTCCAACCGCTCCTTTACAACATTTTTCAATGGCTCCTCATCCACTCCTACACCCCTCTCAGTTGGTGTTCCTCAAGGTTCCGTCCTAGGACCCCTACTGTTCTCACTCTATACTGCCTCAATTGGCAAAATCATCTCCTCCATGGGCTTCAATTACCACCTGTATGCCGACGACACCCAGATATATCTCCACACCCCAGACCTCTCCTCCTCTACCATGGACAAAGTCTCTGCCTGCCTCACATCCATTTCCTCCTGGATGGCTGCCAGGTACCTGAAGCTTAATTTGGACAAGACTGAGCTTCTAATATTCCCACCCCGCACAGCTGCACCCCTCCCAGATCTGCACGTCACTATTGAAAATACTATAATCCACCCTACCTCCCAAGCCCGCTGTCTAGGCGTTACTCTGGACTCTGAACTTTCCTTTACCGCCCACATCCAAGGTATTGCCAGATCCTGCAATTTCCACCTCCGCAACATCTCCAAGATCCGCTCCTACCTGTCCCCTGACACCACTAAACTCCTTATCCACGCCCTTGTCATCTCCCGCCTAGACTACTGCAATTCTCTTTTATCTGGCCTCCCCTCTAACCGTACTGACCCACTTAAATTGGTAATGAATGCGGCAGCCAGACTGATACATTCTTCTCACCGCAGCGCTACAACTCTACAACTCCGCTCTGTAAAGCACTACACTGGCTCCCCATCAGCTTTAGGATCAATTTCAAAATCCTGTGCTTTGCCTACAAATCAGTGCACAAGACCTGCCCAACCTACATCTCTGATCTGGTCCACAGGCACATACCAGCCCGCCCCCTCCGATCCTCCAATGACCTGCGCCTAGTCGCACCACGCATAACTCAGTCACACGCACGATTGCAGGACTTCACCAGGGCCGCCCCTACTCTCTGGAACTCTCTCCCACCAGCCGTCAGACTCGCCCCCACCTTTAATTCCTTCAAACAAGCTCTCAAGACTCACCTCTTCACGCTCGCATACCCCCCTACACCAGCACCATAATATGTTCTGTTAGACCCCCTCTCAAAAGACGTACCTATTGTCTCCACCCCACCCTTTAGATTGTAAGCCTCCGGCAGGGCCCTCCTCCCTAACGTATCCAGCTTGATTATGCAATCTTACTCGCAACCACCCCTCTTGTAGACTCGAACAGTCTCTATTTTGACCTATGATACTGTATTGTTATCAAATCATTTGCATGATCTTGTTTTGTTGTGAGTTTCCGTATGTTCTACCTGTATGTTAACCCATTTATCTATTGTGCAGCGCTGCGTAAGATGTTGGCGCTTTTTAAATACAATAAATAATAATAATAATAATAACATCTGGGATGGTGTAGCGTTTCCGGTCCCTGTTTATTGAACCTCTCATCTGTATTACATTTATGACTGCATGGCGGCAAAAAGCATTGCTGCTATATCCGCACGCTTTTTGTCCTCATGCAAGGCCTGGGTTGTTGTGTCTCAAAAAGCATGGCCTTCTCCTCCTGCGCCTGCTCGTGTTCCATCACGTGTGCTGCTGCTGCTGCTGGGTTAGCGTTGCCGGTCCCTGTTTATGGAACCTCTTATCTTTATTACATTTATGACTGCATGGCGGTACAAAGCATGCTATCCGCACGCTTCTTGTCCTCATGCAAGGCCTGCGTTGTTGTGTCTCACAAAGCGTGGCCTTCTCCTCCTGCGCCTCCTCCTGTTCCATCACGTCTGCTGCTGGTGGGTTAGCGTTGCCGCGTGGTCCCTGTTTATTGAACCACTTATCTTTATTACATTTATGACTGCATGGCGGTACAAAGCATGCTATCCGCACGCTTCTTGTCCTCATGCAAGGCCTGGGTTGTTGTGTCTCACAAAGCGTGGCCTTCTCCTCCTGCGCCTCCTCCTGTTCCATCACGTCTGCTGCTGCTGGGTTAGCGTTGACGCATGGTCCCTGTTTATTGAACCACTTATCTTTATTACATTTATGACTGCATGGCGGTACCTCATGCAAGGCCTGGGTTGTTGTGTCTCACAAAGCGTGGCCTTCTCCTCCTGCGCCTCCTCCTGTTCCATCACGTCTGCTGCTGCTGGGTTAGCGTTGCCGCGTGGTCCCTGTTTATTGAACCACTTATCTTTATTACATTTATGACTGCATGGCGGTACCTCATGCAAGGCCTGGGTTGTTGTGTCTCACAAAGCGTGGCCTTCTCCTCCTGCGCCTCCTCCTGTTCCATCACGTCTGCTGCTGCTGGGTTAGCGTTGCCGCGTGGTCCCTGTTTATTGAACCACTTATCTTTATTACATTTATGACTGCATGGCGGTACCTCATGCAAGGCCTGGGTTGTTGTGTCTCACAAAGCGTGGCCTTCTCCTCCTGCGCCTCCTCCTGTTCCATCACGTCTGCTGCTGCTGGGTTAGCGTTGCCGCGTGGTCCCTGTTTATTGAACCACTTATCTTTATTACATTTATGACTGCATGGCGGTACAAAGCATGCTATACGCACGCTTCTTGTCCTCATGCAAGGCCTGGGTTGTTGTGTCTCACAAAGCGTGGCCTTCTCCTCCTGCGCCTCCTCCTGTTCCTCACGTCTGCTGCTGCTGGGTTAGCGTTGCCGCGTGGTCCCTGTTTATTGAACCACTTATCTTTATTACATTTATGACTGCATGGCGGTACAAAGCATGCTATCCGCACGCTTCTTGTCCTCATGCAAGGCCTGGGTTGTTGTGTCTCACAAAGCGTGGCCTTCTCCTCCTGCGCCACCCTCCTCCTGTTCCATCACGTGTGCTGCTGCTGGGTTAGCGTTACCGGTCCCTTTTCCTGGAACCTCTTATATGTATTACATTTATGACTGCATGCCGACAAAAAGCATGTTACCTGTGCAAAGAAAACAGACATTTCCCGCATTTAAAAGACAGTTTTCCCTTTGAAACTTTAAAATCGATTTTCTCAAAAACTATAAGCTCTTTTTGCTAATTTTTTTTTCCTCTTGTACCCACTCCCAAGGTGCACATACCCTGTAAATTTGGGGTATGTAGCATGTAAGGAGGCTTTACAAAGCACAAAAGTTCGGGTCCCCATTGACTTCCATTATGTTCGGAGTTCGGGTCGAACACCCGAACATCGCGGCCATGTTCGGCCTGTTCGGCCCGAACCCGAACATCTAGATGTTCGCCCAACACTAGTGCCTATGCGTCCATACAGAACTTCCGGCGGACACGCCCCCATGCCTTTTGTTTTGTTGTTTCAGCCGCAGTGCAGCCAGAAAAATTAGGCAGGCATGTACACACACTAGAAAAATTATTATTGCGGCCGCTTCTAGCAGCGGCATTAAAAATTCAGGAGTCTGCCTGGAGTCTTGGTGGACCCTGTTGGTGGTGGCGGAGAAGGCAGTCAAGCGGCCTGCAGGCAGAGATGCTGTGTGGGAACTGACTTAGTCTTGGGGCAGGCAGTCACATGGCGTGCAGGCAGAGATGCTGTGTGTGGGGACTGGCTTAGTCTTCGGGCATGTATGAGCGTGCTTTGCAGACCAGGCATCCGTGGTCAGATGGACCCTTGACCCAACGCTATGTGCCAGAGATGTCACCACTTGCCTTTCAACATCACGGTACAGTTTAGGTATTTCCTTTTTTGAGAAAAAATTGTGGCCTGCTATCTTCCACTATGGTGTGTGACTTTGCTTTTGTGTGCTGCTCTTCCTTAGGTGGTCATCCCATTGCAGTTTGTGCTTTTTAATCATGTGCCTTCGTAAGGTAGTTGTCCCTACGCAGGTCTTGGCCACGGTTCAATTTTTGGTGGCAGAGAGTACAGATGGCATTGCTCTCATCTGAGGCATACACACAAAAATGTTTTCACACCGCTGAGCCCTGGGGTGATGGCACTTTGGTGGTGGTGGCCGACTGAGTGTTAAGTGGGGTGCAAGAATCAGAGCAGGAGGCGGAAGATATGTCACGGTTCCATGCGGAAGCTGAGGAAGATGAGGTGTTCTGTGTTAAATAGTCAACTACGTCCTGACAATATTGGGGGTTGATGGCATGTGCCTTCTTCTGAACACTTGTAAAAACAAAACAGAGGACACCAAGAGCCCAATAGTGCAATATTGTCTGGTAAGCTCAATATATAATGTAATGTCAAAGGTTCTTATACTCACAAAGGTGGGTTACCATCAGGCAACCACTTGACAGGCAGGTGGGGAGTATTAGTACCTGACCCCACTCAGGTATAAAAGTCGCTCTCTGTAGATAGGAAAATGGGGAAAGAACCCCTCCACCAGGGGTGGACTTAACCGTGCTGTAATATGTACGAACAGAGGCACCAAGCAGAGTAAAACAATGTTCTAAAAATGATAAAAAGAGGGACGTCGAGGTGGACTTACCTCCCTCTGGTAGTGGACATATACTCAAATGCAGAGTAAAAAATATACAATTTATTCACAGCTCCATAAAATCGCAACGCGTTTCGCGGTCAACAGTCCCGCTTCATCAGGCAGTACAGGAGCATATAAAACTGGTTCAGGTCCATAAAGCGTGTGAGCACCTCTGTGAATGCTTTATGGACCTGAACCAGTTTTATATGCTCCTGTACTGCCTGATGAAGCGGGACTGTTGACCGCGAAACGCGTTGCGATTTAATGGAGCTGTGAATAAATTGTATATTTTTTGTTCTGCATTTGAGTATATGTTCTTCTGAACACTGTACGTTGGTCGAGGGCGGCACATAATCACGTCCTGCCAGGTGGCCTGCCTCTGGCTCTGACTTTTGTTTTGTCCATATTGGGGGAGGGGGGGTTTGAAGTGACAGGTATCCACTGACTTGACTAGTACAATGTACAGTTATACAGGTGCAGTGAACAGGTATGCAGTGACTGCTGGTACATCAATGTGCGGTTACACAGGTGCAGTGAACAGGTTGCAGTGATTAGTATTACAAATGTGCAGCTGCCTGTCACACACACACACAAGTACCCTGAACAGGTGCAATGACTGGTGGTATTATCAATGCGTGTGCTCGCGAGGGTATAGGTAAGTAGGTGCACTGAACAGTGAACAGGTGCAGTGATTGGGATTACAAATGTGCAGCTGCCTGTCACAAACACAGGTAGTCACTGAATGTGCTGGGCCTGGCACAGGAGGAATTACCACCAAGGGGCCAAAGGCCAGCTGCGACTGACTGACAGGGCTGTATATAATGCAAGTGGGCCACACACACACACAAAAAAAAAAATAGATTACAAGAACAACATTAGCTCTCAAAAAAGCTGTTGAGGGGTGTTTTTTTAGCAATAAGAATCTGCAAGGAGCAAGCTAACAAGCCTACAAGAGCCTAACTACGCTTTCCCTATAGCTCTCTCTGCAGCAGCTCTCCCTTCTCTAATTACTGCAGGCACATGAGAGAGTTCAATGCCTGGCGCTGCCTGCCTTTTATAAGGGGGTGGGGCTCCAGGAGGGAGTGTAGCCGGATTGGCTACAATGTGCCTGCTGGCTGTGATGTAGAGGGTCAAAGTTGATCCTAATGATGCACTATAGGGGCAAATCGAACTTCTGCAAAAGTTTGCAGTTCTCCGTGATCGCGAACCACGGAAGTTCGGCTGCGAACAGTTCGAGCTATCTCTAATTGAGATGGGAGTGGGAAAAGTTATGAGATGGGAGTATTTTGTTATCAATTGTTCAAATGTTATAAATTAATAGTAAAGGGTTCTGCTCTTTGCAGAGTTTGACTTTAAAAGAAGAGAATGTCAGAGAAAAAAAGCCTGATGATCAATCCGATCTTAATTATTTTAAGGTGATGACAATGTTATGGTAATTTTATACAAACATATGCAACATGGAATTCCCCAATTAAAATCATTAGCTATTGCATTTGATTGGTCCTTCTCCTACACCTACTTCCACCCATTCAGGATCTCTGGTAGTCTAAAGGGATACTCCACCACCCCTTCCTTGTTTTATTTATTAAAAAGGGACCCCCCCCCCCCATTATATATACTGTATAACTATAAAACAAGAATTAAACAGCCAAACCCCAAATCATTTCCTTGTTCTTGTGTGCACATACTACAGTAAACTCTTCATTTCCTTAGGTCTGTGTGCTCGTAAAAGCTGACTTCAGGAAATGTGATCTTGGAATTGGGGATGATATCTGTGCAGCTGATATCTCATGCAGGAAAATGGGATTTGGAGATGTTCTGTACATCAAGAGACGTGATCTAAACCCAGGCCCTGTACTGTTGTCATGGTAGCATTGATGTGAATTATATCATTTCAAGTCCTTTTACAAAATCATGGCTGGCTGCAAATTCAAATAGAGAGTCACATTTTAATAATAATAATGTTTTACAAAATCTCTTTGTTGTAATAAAAATTATAACATTTTATTGATTCATTCATATTTGTTCTACAAGACATTTTTGGAATGGTTTACGGGAGTTACTGGCACTTCTTCACACATATCGGTACAAAGTGAAATCATAGTCATTTAAAGCCCAAGTAAAAATTGTCAGTAAAAGCTCCCAGGGCAGTGGAAAAATATGTAGGGGTTGATTCACTATAACAAATAGCGTGCCTTATCAGTGTCAACATCCCTTATCAGAGTTAACATGCCTTATCAGCGTTAACATGTCTTATCAGAGTAGCAGAGCGAGCACTACGAACTTATTCCTGCTAATTGGCAATGACGAGAGCTCCACTTGTCCTGCCCTGAGCCTCTGTGGTTCCAATCACTTTAAAGGACATTATCCCTGCACTTTTATTGGCCCAATAGGCTGCCTGTCAAGTGTCCTGTCAAGTGACAGGTAGTGTTGGGCGAACATCTAGATGTTCGGGTTCGGGCCGAACAGGCCGAACATGGCCGCGATGTTCGGGTGTTCGACCCGAACTCCGAACATAATGGAAGTCAATGGGGACCCGAACTTTTGTGGTTTGTAAAGCCTCCTTACATGCTACATACCCCAAATTTACAGGGTATGTGCACCTTGGGAGTGGGTACAAGAGGAAAAAAAAATTTAGCAAAAAGAGCTTATAGTTTTTGAGAAAATCGATTTTAAAGTTTCAAAGGGAAAACTGTCTTTTAAATGCGGGAAATGTCTGTTTTCTTTGCACAGGTAACATGCTTTTTGTCGGCATGCAGTCATAAATGTAATACATATAAGAGGTTCCAGGAAAAGGGACCGGTAATGCTAACCCAGCAGCAGCACACGTGATGGAACAGGAGGAGGGTGGCGCAGGAGGAGAAGGCCACGCTTTGAGACACAACAACCCAGGCCTTGCATGAGGACAAGAAGCGTGCGGATAGCATGCTTTGTACCACCATGCAGTCATAAATGTAATAAAGATAAGTGGTTCAATAAACAGGGACCACGCGGCAACGCTAACCCAGCAGCAGCACACGTGATGGAACAGGAGGAGGCGCAGGAGGAGAAGGCCACGCTTTGTGAGACACAACAACCCAGGCCTTGCATGAGGACAAAAAGCGTGCGGATAGCATGCTTTGTACCGCCATGTAGTCATAAATGTAATAAAGATAAGAGGTTCCATAAACAGGGACCGGCAACGGTAACCCAGCAGCAGCAGCAGCAGCAGCAGCAGCAGCACACGTGATGGAACAGGAGGAGGCGCAGGAGGAGAAGGCCACGCTTTGTGAGACACAACAACCCAGGCCTTGCATGAGGACAAAAAGCGTGCGGATAGCATGCTTTGTACCGCCATGTAGTCATAAATGTAATAAAGATAAGAGGTTCAATAAACAGGGACCACGCGGCAACGGTAACCCAGCAGCAGCAGCAGCAGCAGCAGCACACGTGATGGAACAGGAGGAGGCGCAGGAGGAGAAGGCCACGCTTTGTGAGACACAACAACCCAGGCCTTGCATGAGGACAAAAAGCGTGCGGATAGCATGCTTTGTACCGCCATGTAGTCATAAATGTAATAAAGATAAGAGGTTCCATAAACAGGGACCACGCGGCAACGGTAACCCAGCAGCAGCAGCAGCAGCAGCAGCACACGTGATGGAACAGGAGGAGGCGCAGGAGGAGAAGGCCACGCTTTGTGAGACACAACAACCCAGGCCTTGCATGAGGACAAAAAGCGTGCGGATAGCATGCTTTGTACCGCCATGTAGTCATAAATGTAATAAAGATAAGAGGTTCCATAAACAGGGACCGGCAACGGTAACCCAGCAGCAGCAGCAGCAGCAGCAGCAGCAGCACACGTGATGGAACAGGAGGAGGCGCAGGAGGAGAAGGCCACGCTTTGTGAGACACAACAACCCAGGCCTTGCATGAGGACAAAAAGCGTGCGGATATAGCAGCAATGCTTTTTGCCGCCATGCAGTCATAAATGTAATACAGATGAGAGGTTCAATAAACAGGGACCGGAAACGCTAAACCATCCCAGATGTTCATCGGTCATGTTACTTGGTTGGGGTCCAGGAGTGTTGCGTAGTCGTTTCCAATCCAGGATTGATTCATTTTAATTTGAGTCAGACGGTCTGCATTTTCTGTGGAGAGGCGGATACGCCGATCTGTGATGATGCCTCCGGCAGCACTGAAACAGCGTTCCGACATAACGCTGGCTGCCGGGCAAGCCAGCACCTCTATTGCGTACATTGCCAGTTCGTGCCAGGTGTCTAGCTTCATGCCCGGTTTCAGGTCCAGCGGTGCCAGCCACAAATCCGTCTGTTCCTTTATTCCCCTCCAAATTTCCTCCCCTGTGTGCTGCTTATCCCCAAGGCAGATCAGCTTCAGCAACGCTTGCTGACGCATGCCAACAGCTGTGCTGCACTGCTTCCACGATCCTACTGCTGCTGGTGCTGGGTTAGCATTTCCGGATGAGGTACAGCTTTGAGATGCGTTGGAGGAGAAGGAGTCAGAGAGGTAGGTGCTGCTGTTGTTATCCAGCTGTTTGCGGCGTGGGCAACACCCGCGCCGTAGCAGGTGAGGAATCGCTGCCAGGCTCCACAAGGTTCACCCAGTGCGCGGTAAGGGAGATGTATCGACCCTGGCCGAACGCACTCGTCCAGGTGTCAGTGGTGAGGTGAACCTTGCAGGCAACGGCATTCTTCAAGCTTCGGGTTATTTAGCTGACCACGTGCTCATGCAACTCAGGCACTGCAGAGCGCGCAAAGTGGTAGCGGCTGGGAACAACGTAACGTGGGATGGCCACTGACATCATGCCCTTGAAGCTGTTTGTCTCCACCACTCGATATGGCAGCATTTCGCAGGCCAGAAGCTTGGCTATGCTGGCTGGCTGTTACTGCCACGGCCCGGGGGTCATTTGCTGGCAATTTCCTCTTGTGCTCAAACATCTCAGAGACAGACAACTCAACCGTAGCGCTGCACACCGAAGGGCTGTTGGTTGTTGTGTTTGATGAACACTGGGAGACCTCAAGAGCACTAGTCCGGAAAGTGACAGTGTCAGCATCGTCTGATGTTTGTGAATGTTGTGAACCACGCAATGGCTGGGCTACTGCTGCTGCTGAGGCGGGTCTGGTGGTGAGTCTGGTGAACCCAAGGGAGGCAGTGTTGCTGGTGGTACCCTGTCCTGCCGCGTTTGCCCACAGAGTGGGATGTTTGGATAGAATGTGGCGGCTCATGCTGGTGGTGGAGAGGTTGTTAATACTTTTCCCCCTGCTCAGGCGGGTCTTGCACACCTTGCAAATCGCCATGGTAACATCCTCAGTGCAGTCTTCAAAGAAAGCCCAGACTTTAACTGGCTGAGGACTCGGACCTCGTGCGTGATGTGCTGGTGCTGCTTAACCCACTGCTGGACGCTTGAGAGGTCATCCAAGTAATTATCTGGTCCTGTTCTTTTGGATCTGTGAGGGTTGTTGTCCTGGACAACATGGGCAGTATTGAGTGGGTTTTCTTGGGTGCTCCCCTGTGGCCTGTACGTGAACCGTCAGGGGAAACACCTCTTCCCTTGCCCCTCCCTCTTTCACCGGATTTCTTCCTCATTTCACTTATCCTTAAAGTACACGCTGACTGGCAGCAGTACAGTGGCAGTACAGAAATGCTATACAGTGGTGGGTGAGCGGTGTACCACTATTGTCAGCAGTGACACAGAGCACAATGCTATACAGTGGCGGGTGAGCGGTGTACTACTGTTCCCAGCAGACACAGAGTGGAAGTAAACACAATGCTATATAGTGTGGCTGAGCCGTGTACACAGAGTGGCATTAAACACAATGCTATATAGTCTGCTATATAGTCACCCCGAACAGGGTGATGTTCTGCAGAACCCGAACAGTGGCAAACACTGTTCGCCCAACACTACTGGGAGGGAACGCAGATTTTAGTACCTAAACACACGATACAACATGTTTTCCGGGGTCGGACTCTGAGGCACATACAGATGGTCCCGATCATCATCCTCATCATACAACTCTTCTCCTGAGTCTGACCCACCCACCACCTCTGCCACCCCAACATCCCCAGACACAGACCCCTCATCGTCCTCAACATTAACTTGGGATGCTGGCCTGAGCCAGACCTCCTCCTCCACATCAGGCCCCATCATCTCCTCAATGGCAGCCCTCATTAATCGCTCTGGCGACGGACTGATGGACACAACGTTCTCCTCCGGGGAGGGCTGCTGCTGACCACTGGCTGCTGGGGTGGATGTTATAGCTTGCGTGGGGCGTTGGCTGTTGCTGTTGTTGGGAGTGCTGCTCACAGCGGAGGTCTCTGGGGAACTCATGTTGAGCTCATATAGTGGTTGACGGTGAGTGGAGTATTACTGATCCCAGCAATATACACACTGACTGGCAGAGTACGCAATGCTATATAGTGTGGCTGAGCGGTGTACACACAGTGGCAGTAAACACAATGCTATATAGTCTGGCTGAGCGAGCGGTGTACTACTGTTCCCAGCAGAATCAGAGTGGCAGTAAACAATGGTATATAGTCTGGCTGAGCGGTGTACACAGAGTGTCAGTAAACAATGGTATATAGTCTGGCTGAGCGAGCGGTGTACTACTGTTCCCAGCAGAATCAGAGTGGCAGTAAACAATGGTATATAGTCTGGCTGAGCGGTGTACACAGAGTGTCAGTAAACAATGGTATATAGTCTGGCTGAGCGGTGTACACACAATGCTATATAGTCTGCTATATAGTGTCAGTAAACAATGGTATATAGTCTGGCTGAGCGAGCGGTGTACTACTGTTCCCAGCAGAATCAGAGTGGCAGTAAACAATGGTATATAGTCTGGCTGAGCGGTGTACACAGAGTGTCAGTAAACAATGGTATATAGTCTGGCTGAGCGAGCGGTGTACTACTGTTCCCAGCAGAATCAGAGTGGCAGTAAACAATGGTATATAGTCTGGCTGAGCGGTGTACACAGAGTGTCAGTAAACAATGGTATATAGTCTGGCTGAGCGAGCGGTGTACTACTGTTCCCAGCAGAATCAGAGTGGCAGTAAACAATGGTATATAGTCTGGCTGAGCGGTGTACACAGAGTGTCAGTAAACAATGGTATATAGTCTGGCTGAGCGGTGTACACACAATGCTATATAGTCTGCTATATAGTGTCAGTAAACAATGGTATATAGTCTGGCTGAGCGAGCGGTGTACTACTGTTCCCAGCAGAATCAGAGTGGCAGTAAACAATGGTATATAGTCTGGCTGAGCGGTGTACACAGAGTTTCAGTAAACAATGGTATATAGTCTGGCTGAGCGGTGTACACAGAGTGTCAGTAAACAATGGTATATAGTCTGGCTGAGCGGTGTACACAGAGTGGCAGTAAACACAATGCTATATAGTCTGGCTGAGCGAGCGGTGTACTACTGTTCCCAGCAGAATCAGAGTGGCAGTAAACAATGGTATATAGTCTGGCTGAGCGGTGTACACAGAGTGTCAGTAAACAATGGTATATAGTCTGGCTGAGCGGTGTACACAGAGTGTCAGTAAACAATGGTATATAGTCTGGCTGAGCGGTGTACACAGAGTGGCAGTAAACACAATGCTATATACTCTGGCTGAGCGAGCGGTGTACTACTGTTCCCAGCAGACACAGAACAGTGAACAGAATGCTATATAGTGTGGCTGAGCGAGCGGTGTACCACTATTCCCAGCAGACACAGAACAGTGAACAGAATGCTATATAGTGTGGCTGAGCGGGCGGTGTACCACTATTCCCAGCAGACACAGAACAGTGAACAGAATGCTATATAGTGTGGATGAGCGAGCGGTGTACCACTATTCCCAGCAGACACAGAACAGTAAACAGAATGCTATATAGTGTGGCTGAGCGAGCGGTGTACCACTATTCCCAGCAGACACAGAACAGTGAACAGAATGCTATATAGTGTGGCTGAGCGAGCGGTGTACCACTATTCCCAGCAGACACAGAACAGTGCACAGAATGCTATATAGTGTGGCTGAGCGAGCGGTGTACCACTATTCCCAGCAGACACAGAACAGTAAACAGAATGCTATATAGTGTGGCTGAGCGAGCGGTGTACCACTATTCCCAGCAGACACAGAACAGTAAACAGAATGCTATATAGTGTGGCTGAGCGAGCGGTGTACCACTATTCCAAGCAGACACAGAACAGTGAACAGAATGCTATATAGTGTGGCTGAGCGAGCGGTGTACCACTATTCCCAGCAGACACAGAGTGGCAGTAAACAGAATGCTATATAGTGTGGCTGAGCGAGGTACACAGAGTGGCAGTAAACAGAATGCTATATAGTGTGGCTGAGCAAGCGGTGTACTACTATTCCCAGCAGACACAGAGTGGCAGTAAACAGAATGCTATATAGTGTGGCTGAGCGAGGTACACAGAGTGGCAGTAAACAGAATGCTATATAGTGTGGCTGAGCAAGCGGTGTACTACTGTTCCCAGCAGTGACACAATGACAGGGGGGACCCTGGCTAGCGTGGCTGGAGCGCGAACTACCCTGCCTGCCTACCCAAAGCTAAACCCACAGACAAATGGCGGAGATATGACGTGGTTCGGGTATTTATTTACCCGAACCACGTGACCGTTCGGCCAATCAGAGCGCGTTCGGGTCCGAACCACGTGACCCGTTCGGCCAATCACAGCGCTAGCCGAACGTTCGGGGAACGTTCGGCCATGCGCTCTTAGTTCGGCCATATGGCCGAACGGTTTGGCCGAGCACCGTCAGGTGTTCGGCCGAACTCGAACATCACCCGAACAGGGTGATGTTCTGCAGAACCCGAACAGTGGCGAACACTGTTCGCCCAACACTAGTGACAGGCAACCTGTTGGGCCAATCAAAGTGCCGGGATAATGTCCTTTAACCTCCTTAGCGCGCTGCAGAGGTTTATCTGCCGATCGGGACCCACTGGAATAAATCTATTTGTTTAATTATGTTCATTAGATACTAGCTAGCACTACGCTAGCTAGATTTGCTTGCTGTCACCCCCCGATTGCCCGCAATCCCCCCCCTCTAATTGCCCGCTAGATACATTACCATGCCGGGATCCAGCGATCAAGTAGCCTCCCGCTCAGCTCCGGTCCTCACTATGGGGAGGATCGGGACTGCGCATGATGTCGGTGACATCAAGACATCATGACGTCATGTACAATCCTCCCCATAGTGAAGACTGGAGCTGAGCGGGGAGGCTGCACCTATCGCGGGATCCAGGCAGGGTAATGTATACAGCAGGCAATCAGGGGGATCGTGGGGATTCCGGAGGGGCTGGCAGACAATACTAGCCAGCCTAGTGCTAGTTAGTATGTAATGGACACATTTAAACTAATAAATCAGTATGGGGGGGAATGAGAATGCAAAGCCTCCTTAGCGGCATAACGCTCAGGAGGTTAAAGTGATTGGACCTGCAGGGGCTCAGGGCAGGACAAGTGAAGCTTTTGTCATTGCCAGTTAGTAGGCATAAGTTCGTAGCGCTCGCAATGCTACTCTGATAAGGTGTGCTGACGCTTATAAGGCATGTTAACACTGATAAGCCTTGTTGACTTTGCTCAGGCATGTTAGCTCTGATAAGGCACGCTATTTTGTTATAGTGAATCAACCCCCTAGAGTCCATAAGCATAAGTATTACTCACTGTAAAGTCTTTAATAATTGAGTATTAATTGTATTTCTCTTAGTGGATGGAGTAGTTTTCTTTTTGAAGCAATACATTACCCATACCTCTGCTCAATCTGGCATTCAGAGTTTTCTTATGTTACTATTTGGCCATAAACACAGCATGGAAGGCCAACACTCCCTCTAAGTAAACAATAGGATTAGCCGTGCAAAGAAACCAGTCCAACTGGTCCAGCTGCCAAAAACGTAAGTCCTCAGAAAAGACTCTTTTAAACATGTATATGAAGCATCACCGCTGTGTGGACCTCCAGCCAAATAATAATCCACCACCAAACACCCTTCAAAGAGCAGGCTTACCAGCCACAATAAAGACCCAGATTAAAAGGTCTAAGCGTATTAGCACCACAGTCAGGATTAGTCTTCCTCTCATCTGATGTCCAGACAGTGAACCATCACAATGAAGATCACTCTTACTTTCATTAAATATATTTCTCCAAACAGCAGGTCCACTTAGATTGAGGGGCATAGCAATATAAGTCAAGAAAATATGGACATCTAAGAGCACTCCGCTTTGTATCAAGATCAATCACATTTATTCAGCATCAATAAACTCATAAAAACAATAGCATTAGTCACTTCAGGGCCTTTATGACAGGGACCCTCTGAACAACAATCACATGTAGTTAGTATTGGGGTACCCTTATTCCATCTGTAATCCCGAATCTCAGCCGGTTTTGTGATTGCGTCATCAGGGGTGCCTCTACCTAGAAGAAAGCCCAAGAGAGACTATTCTTTCTTCGCCAACTAAAGAAGTTTGGTATGGCTCAAGAACTTGTAAGGCTCTTCTAATCTGCCACTATTGATTCTGTTCCCTGTTCACCTATCCTGGTCTGGTATTCTGGCTCCTATGCCAGCAACAGATACAAACTTCAGAGGGTCATCATCTCAGCGCAGAGGATCATTGGGAAGCACCTTTCCCCACTAGACCTCATTCACAACTCCAGGCTGTGCTCCAGAGCAATGAAGATTGCCAACAGCCCAACACACCCAGGCCACTGCTTCCTCAGTCAGCTCCCATCAGGCCTCTGATTCTGGGCCATCTCTACCAGGACCGCAAGGCATAGGAACACTTTTTTTCCCCTCCACTGTCAAACTCTTGAACGCTCTCCACCCCCCCACCCACATTCCTCCCCTTCCTTTTACCCTTTATGTTGTGCCTGCTGTATCCAGGTTTCTGTTATTGATAAACTGCTTATCAATAAGCGGCCTCTGCAAGTAAAACTGATTCTTGTAATAAGATGGGGTGGATTGGGGCTCAGTGGCTGCTCAAACTTCAATTTTTTTAACTTTATTTATTTGATTATTGGTGGGGGGGGGGCACAAGGGGGGCAAGAATGGCTGGCTGATGGGACCCATTTAGATGATCAAAATCGTTGTTTGTTTGTCAAACTTTAGATATTTTTTGGCTATTTTACGTGATACAAGGCTAACTTGTTCAGCAATGATAGGAACCAAATGTAAACATCACAAACAGAACTCAGAGGCTTTTTGTTTTGGTCAACAGATTGTCCAAAGGGTGGTGCTATTATTGAAAAAAAGATACCTACAGATATGTGAGGGAGCAGGCTGGTGTTGTACTTTGTTCTCTGGTTGAACTTGATGGACGTATATGTCTTTTTTCAACCCAAATAACTATGTAACTATGTAACTACTTGGCAGGCATGCTTTAATCCTTACTTGCTAGCAAGCTGCTTCTGTTTGGACAGATCACAGACAAATCATTTCAGCCCCCAGCCAGTGTCTCACAACTCTACAATCAAGGGAAGGGGGAAGAGGCAGAAGGGAGAGTGTGTGCAATTCCTTATCTTAGTAGCACATCTAGTGCCGATTTTTTCCTTTGCTTGTGCACCAATTATATTTTACAGACAGGAAGTTTTGAATCAGGATTATTATCAAAACTTCATGCCAGTAAAGTACACGCTCTGGTTTATTGGCTAATTAAAAAAAAATAAAAAAAATAAAAACAGAACCGTAAGCTTTCAGCTAGTAAGCCTTCTTCACACTCTATTCCTGTTGAATGACGATGTTAGAACATACAAGGAGGTAGAGAGGTTTTTTTTTAAAAATGTAAATGTAATATAAACACATTAATTAAAAGGGATCTTGCAAGGATTGTGAGGTGTCTATGGCAAATAAATAAGACCCTTGGTTTGCTTAACGTCTACATAGACTAATGCTGACATGGAGAGTTTGTTACAGACCCTATCCTGTTCTATGTACTCACTGTACACTGCAGAAGCCTAGAAGCCTGGAAGCCTAAGCAGGAGAGGCATTTAGGGGGGCACAGCGATTTCCAGGTGGTGGGAGAGGGAGGTTTTTTTTACTGCTGTCTGTGTCTCTAGTAGGAAAATGATTATTCAGGTTGGCGTGAGCATATAAGGTGTCCCACAATGCATCACTGCTGTATATGCAAATTGTCTCTTTGTTGTCCCTGAAAGCTAAACACCCCTCTAGAACCGCTGGAATGCAATGATGTGTCAGCTTGCTAATATTACAGAGCCCAGTTCATGGCATTGAGTAATATGGCTCTATGAGATATGACTTGACACCAGTGATGAGCGAAAATGCAAAAATTTGTTTTGCCGAATCTTCGCCTAATTTCGTTTTGACGGGCACATTTTCGATCAAATTTTTTCGCGTTAATTTTCGCCTAATGCCCGTCATTTTCGATTTACTTGCGTATTATTGCGGACATTTTTCCGCATAAGGGCATTAGCATCTGCATACAGAGAAGTTTCTTGTGCATTATTGCGGACATTTTTCCGCATAAAGGCGTAAGCGTCCGCATAGAATGAATTTCCATGCGGATTATTGCGGACATTTTTCCACATAAGCGTCCGCATACAATGGGCCTGATTCACAAAGCGGTGCTAACAGTTAGCACCCTGGTGAAAAGCCCTTTATCACGCCTAAACTCTGTTTAGGCATGATAAGTTTAGGTGTGATAAGTTTAGGCATGATAAGTTTAGGTGTGATAAGTTTTTAGGCGTGATAAGTTTAAGCACCAACTGGGTTAGCACAGCAGTGCACAGCTGATCAAAAGTTTTGCGCTAGCAAAGTCTGGTGCACTTCACATAGGGCTCGATTCACAAAGCGGTGCTAACCCAGTTAGAGACTTTAGGCATGATAACCATTGCACCACTCTGGTGAAAAGCCAGTTTAGGTGTGATAAGTTTAGGCATGATAAGTTTAGGTGTGATAAGTTTAGGCATGCTAAGTTTAGATAAGTTTAGATCGCTTGCAAAGTCCCGCACGCAAAGCAGCACCATTAAACTTTATACGAAGTGCACCAGTCTTTGCTAGCGTAAAACTTTTGATCAGCTGTGCACTGCGGTGCTAACGCAGTTGGCGCTTAAACTTATCATGCCTAAACTTATCACACCTAAACTTATCATGCCTAAACTTATCACACCTAAACTTATCACACCTAAACTTATCATGCCTAAACTGAGTTTAGGTGTGATAAAGGGCTTTTCACCAGCGTGCTAACTGCTAGCACCGCTTTGTGAATCAGGCCCATAGAGTTTAATGGCGCTGCTTTGCGTGCGGGACTTTGCATGCGATCTAAACTTATCTAAACTTAGCATGCCTAAACTTATCACACCTAAACTTATCATGCCTAAACTGAGTTTAGGCATGATAAAAATGGTTATCACGCCTAAAGTCTCTAACTGGGTTAGCACCGCTTTGTGAATCGAGCCCAATGAATTTCCATGTGGATTATTGCGGACATTTTTCTGCATAAGCGTCCGCATACAATTTTCGATGCTGGTCGAAAACGCAAATATTTCTGAAGATTTTTGCGAAAATTCGCCGAATTCGTAAATGGGATTTTCGATGCGAAAATGACTTAGGCCAAAATTTGCAAGCAACACAGCTTGACACACCCAGAGTTATAGATTGACCACCAAGCTCATAGTGAACCAGAACTCCTAGGAATGTGTAAGGGGCTAAAAAGGACCAAAAACCCCTCTTACTAAAATGGTATGGAAAACAGAAATGTGCCTTCTTAAAACAGAAGGTATTTGCGATTATTCAGGTTGAATTGAGCCTATGAGGGGTCCCACAATGCATCACTGCTGAATACACAAATGAGCCTTTTTGTTGTCCTTGAAAACTAAACATACCTCCAGTTGTGTCCAGACGGGAGTCTGAACCTGGGGTCCCTAGCATGGTAAGGCAAGAGTGCTATACACTATTCCACCATCTCATGTCAATATTTGTCTCACCTCCACCCCTAAATAATGATCTTTAGTACGCAAGGCTGTGTACTGCTGGAACGCACATTGTTCAGCATGATGTTCTCGGCCATGCTGTCAGATGCCTTCAGCAATGTGTCAAACACACCAGCACATGGGAGGACTGGCCAGGGGGGAAAGGGGGAGATTTCCCCCCAGGCTGCCTCTCATTTAATGATTTAGGGCTGGTACAGTGCCTAGTGCTTTCATGTTTTTGTATAAGGCAATGTGAACCACTAGGCTGGCTGAGAGAAATAAACGCCCAATTTCAGAGCAATTAGAAGGCATGCAAGCTGGTAAATATGCACAGCATGATGCAGAGCAGAAGCTTGCCAGCAGGGTCCATGGGAAAAAAAATCTGTCTAGTCTCTCATCATTGTTAAAATGACTGCGTGTGCACAGCTACATAAGGTATTGTCTAGGTTGAAAAGTTTTTAACAGTCAATAGACTCCAGAAGGGCTGCTTGTAGACAGTCCCTAGACTCCAGAAGGGCTGCTTGCAGACAGTCCCTAGACTCCAAAAGGGCTGCTTGCAGGTGAATTCTGATGATAAATTCTGAATTCGACGAAAACCCCAGCCGTTGTCCCTCAAGTGTTCTTACTGTATTTCCCATGTGACTACTGGCATATAGCACGTGGGGCACGTGTGTGTTGTCATTTGGGCTTGGGCTGTGGTAAAAACGGGCCTCTAGTTTGTGTTTTCGCTCCAGGCCAAAAGGTCCCAGTCCTCCCCTGCACCAGCATCAAGATCAGATACAGGAGTCACTGGTTAGTGACCTAGCTAGGAAGCTATGGGCCTCAGTGCAAGTTTTACATCGGGGCCCTCAAAGCACTCTATGCATAACAATTGGTTTGACACAACAAAACCAATCAAGCACAAGCACGGTGTCAGAGGTGCAAGAAGGGGAGGGGCAATTGTGCATCTATAGAAGTGACTATTATCATCAGCACAGAACCAATAAAGAGCTAATGCTGTGGTTGAGGGGGGCCCCCTCGGTGCCCCAATGTGGCTGCAACCTGTGCACCCCCTATTCTTATGCCACTGGGACTGGGGACAGGCTTTTCAACCTTTGAGGGCTATCTGCTAAAACCCCATGAATCCAAACTTATGGGGCTGAAGAAAGTAAAAAATAACAGGAAGACTCATCTCTGAGTCTTTTTAAACAGGAGCTGTCGGCCATACTATCACAGAAACAAAACAAAAAAAACACATATATAACTAAATAAATACTTGCTCTACTTAAATAACATATGTATTGCATTGTCCACGTTTTGATTTAAGTGATTTTTCTACAGTTAAAAAAAAAGAGAAAATCCTTCTTAGCATTTTCCATTTTGACTCTGTCTATCTTGAAGCCAATCCTGACATTATTTCCTCCCTTACTCTGTCTGTGTTTCATTGCCTGCCCTCCTCCCAGTCTTCAGACACTCCCACCCAGCTCTTCATTAGAAAGTGTGTTGTCTCAGCATGAGAAATATTGGCCAATCAGAGAGGAACAGAGGTGTTGGAGGGGAAAACAGGAAGGAAAGAGGCTTCAGCCAATCAGGCTGCATTAGTAGTTATGTCTGAGGGGAGATTAAAGAAGAAAGAAGAAAACCTAGCATACCCTGCAACATTCTTTGTGTGGCAGATGTACCAAATAAGAGCCAGGGAAATAGGAGAATGATGTTTTATGGAGAAGAAAAGTAATAGTGATTTACAACTTTTGGAATGCCTCATTAGCATCCTTATTACTTGTTTACCAGATAAAAATTAAAGATTTTTTTGTATGCCTAAGAGTTGCACTTTAAAATCTGTATGAAGAGTCTTAGCATTGACTTGGACTACTAGGAGAGCTTAGCAGAAGATCACCCCACCTGGCAAAGCTGTCTCAGCAATGGTGCTACTATCAAGGAACAAAGCAGGATTGCTGAGGTGCGAAAGAAGCGTGAGCTGCACAAATCGAGAGCCAATGCTCTGCCAACTACTTGAGTCTTACATGCTGCAGTGCTTTGGCTGGATAAGACACAGCTGGACACATCATGGCCAGTCAATGAAAAGGCAGCTGCGGTGAACAGCGATACCACCACAGCTGCCTCCAGCGCTCATACCAGCAGAGTTTCCGGGCCTCAGGCGTCTAGCACGCCGAGGACGGAACTATCAGTTGCACATAGGGTTGCCCTGTCGCGCGCGACAGGACCTTTATGCGGGGAGGAGGCGCGTCAGCTGACTGGCTGGTCGGCTGATATCAGAGGGGCCACTCACCTCTCCCCGTTGGTTGATCGTTGGGGGCATGCCTGGAGGGTCTCCCTCTGTTTCATAAGCCTTGCCATGTCACTCACAACTTGTCTGCTGTTGCGAATACTTTGGGCCTGATTCACAAAGCAGTGCTAACAGTTAGCACCCTGGTGAAAAGCCCTTTATCACTCCTAAACTCAGTTTAGGCATGATAAGTTTAGGTGTGATAAGTTTAGGTGTGATAAGTTTAGGCATGATAAGTTTAGGTGTGATAAGTTTAGGTGTGATAAGTTTAGGCATGATAAGTTTAGGTGTGATAAGTTTAGGCATGATAAGTTTAAGCACCAACTGTGTTAGCACCGCAATGCACAGCTGATCAAAAGTTTTGCGCTAGCAAAGTCTGGTGCACTTCGCATAGAGTTTAATGGCGCTGCTTTGCGTGCGGGACTTTGCAAGCTATCTACACTTATCCAAACTTAGCATGCCTAAACTTATCACACCTAAACTTATCACACCTAAACTTATCACGGCTAAACTGGCTTTTCACCAGCATGGTACAATGGTTATCATGCCTAAAGTCTCTAACTGGGTTAGCACCGCTTTGTGAATCGAGCCCTTTGTGTTAGCGCTCAGACCCTTAGATAGTTCCGGTGTGCTTTGATCCGGGAGGAATCCGGGGATTTCACACAAGATAGGAATTGTATGATAGCCTTAAGATTTACATTACTGTGTTATTATTTGTGCATGACTCTGGCTCGTTCTGACTACTCTTCTGCTCAGTGATTCTGTACCTTTGCTCATCTGATCTTGTTGCCTACTCTGCCTGCTTATACCTTCCTGTCTCTGTCTCCCGATTTTGTACTGCATCTGTCTGTCTGTTGCCTAACCCGATCTGTCTGACTACTCTACTCTCACCAGAGGGCCCTTGTCTCTGGTGAGAGGCTCTATACTGATTGTACCCACCAGCTCCTCTGGTGAGGTACAGCTCTTATCAGTATTACTGTTGCACCAAACACCATCTGTATTTGTTGTCACATCAGCTTCTGATATACCAGTATTATAGGTGATTCTGCAGATCACCTTATAATCAGGCATATATCTGCATTATAGGTGATACTGCAGATCACCTAATAATCAGAATTCTGTCTCTTGCTGACACAAATCGTTACAGTATGATGTTCTTGGTCATTTGTGGACAATGACAGACAAACATGATGATAATATATATTCACTAACTCCCAGTAATGTTTATGTGTACAGGCAATGCTACATGGCACATTATGCAAATAGCGTAACTCACATAATACTCACAACACCTATCTACATGTTACAAAGGCATTAGATGTACAAAGCAAAAATGGGTCACATCACGCACTTAAATATTTCATTGGATCACCTTTTGGCTTTGATTATGACATTTGCTGTGCTATCATTGTGGTGAGCATCTGCAATGCCACAATATGTATATCCATCCAAAGTTGCATTCGTGTTTTAGCCAAGCTCTTGTAGAGTTAATGGGAGAGTCGGACAGCTGCACAAATTTTTCTTCAGCACATCTCAAAGATTCTCGATAGGGTTAAGTTCTGGACTCGGTCTTGGCCAATCCGTGAGTGGAAATGGTGTCTCATGCTCCCTGAACCACTCCTCCACAGTTTGATTCTGATGAACCCTGGCATTGTTTCCATGGAATATAGCCCTGCCATTGAGGATGGGGAAAAAGACATTTACTTATGGAATAACCTTTCCAGTATATTGAGGTAGTCAGCTGACCTCATTCTTTGGACACACTATCATCCGTGCAGCAAGTATCCAATGAGAGCCTGTTTGCTTTTTTAAATCCAGGTGATGCTTTTTGGGGGGACAGGCAGTGTATAATGTGAGTTACTGAACTTACCAGTAAAACTTAAAGTGCCACTATGGCGAAAAATTGTAAAATGTTAAATATGTGCAAACATATACAAATAAGAAATATGTTTTTCCAGTAGTAAAATGAGCTATACATTACTTTTCTCCTATGTTGCTGTCACTTACAGTAGGTAGTAGAAATCTGACAGAAGCGACAGGTTTTGGACTAGTCCATCTCCATTTCAATTTTTCACCATAGTGCCCCTTTAAGTATGTTCCATGTGCACGTAGAGTTTACCAGCAGTTGGTAAATATACCTTTCATAGGAGTTGTGGTAACTATAATGAAGGTGTGAGAATGAAACATTGGACTTTTCGTTAGTTGTTCTGGTTGTTTCTAGTCTCTCATCACATTTAAAGTATAATCTGACTGCACAAAAATTATGTTCCGCTCCTGTCAACTAATCCCCTCACTACAGGAGTCATTTAAAGTATACCAGAGCTAAAAAAAATGTATACATACCTGGGGCTTCCTCCAGCCCCATCCACTCAGATCGCTCTCACACTGCCGTCCTCCGCTGCCCGCAGCTTCGGGAACCAGTTCCCGTCATTTACGTCAGTCGGGTTCAGTCTACGCAGGAGAAGTGCACTCTTTGCATATCACTTCAGCAGCCGCTGGAGAGATACGTAGAGGGCGCACTTCTCCTGCGTAGACTGGAGCCGACTGATGTCAGTCACAGGACCCGGTAACGGAGCTGGAGAAGACCGAGGATGGCGGCGTGGGAGCGATCGGAGCGGGTGGGGCTGGAGGAAACCCCAGGTATGTATAAATCTTTTTATTTATTTGAGCTCTGAGTTCTTTAAATAATGTAAGGGATTTGCTAAATGTCTCCTAGTGATGGTTGTATCACTCAAACTAAAATAAATAAATAACCTTCTTTGAATGTGTCACCTGACATCAGATTCTCCCCATGACATAGGATAAGATAAAAGCATTTGTGTCTTGGCTTAAACAATAAAATATCAGGAGCCTTTTATATAAGATTCCTTGTCTGAGCAAATTAGTTCCCAAAAGAGCTAGGACTGTGATGGAATCCCCTGTGGACGTATTACGCATCCTCTTATGTGAAAACAAAGGCAAAAATACAGTTTAATTAAAAAGTACTTCATATTTTTATGAACCAAAATATTTATTGATGTCTGTGACATGAAAGCTCATAAAAAAGCCTTTGCATACTCCTTATAGTTATTCTAATTGTGTAATGTGTTTAACAGTCTTAGACTTATTCTTACTGCTACATTGTGATAGTGTGTACATGGAACTGTCAATAAACTTGCAGTAGATTTCATACTTAAAGAGACTCTGTAACATCAAAAACCTCCCCTGGGGGGTACTCACCTCGGAAGGGGGAAGCCTCCGGATCCTAATGAGGCTTCCCACGCCGTCCTCCGTCCCACGGGGGTCTCGCTGCAGCCTTCCGAACAGCCGGCGACAGACCCGACTGTAGCTTCAATATTTACCTTTTCTGGCTCCAGTGGGGGCGCTGTGGCTGCTTTCGGCACGGAAATAGACGGAAATACCCGATCTCAGTCAGGTCCGCTCTATTGTGCAGGCGCCGGAAACTTGCGCCTGCGCAGTAGAGCAGACCCGACGGCGATCGGGTATTTCCGCCTACTTCGGAGCCGACTGCCGTCAGAGCGCCTGCGCAGGAGCCGGGAAGGTAAATATTGACGTCACCGCTGCACGGAGGGCTGCAACGAGACCCCTGAGGGATGGAGGACGGCGTGGGAAGCCTCATTAGGATCCGGAGGCTTCCCCCACCCGAGGTGAGTACCCCCCAGGGGTCGTTTTGTCGTAACAGTTCCTCTTTAAAGCAGATCCGAGATGGAAAACTAACTATAACAAGTAACTTGTCTATATATCTTATGTAAAGTTTAGATAGTTTACACAGCAAATCTAGCTGCAAACAGTTTTAATAGAAAATGATTATTCCTTCCTGTGATACAATGACAGCAGCCATGTTGTTTGTAAACATTACACAGAGGCAGGCTTATCTGCATCTTGAGCAAAAAAAAAAAATGAATCCCCCCTCCTCCTCCCTCCTCCCCTCTGCCTCTGAAATCTCTGGCTAGTAACACCTCCTCCTCCTGCCCAGACTGAGCTCCCATGAGCCCTTGCTACTGCCAAGGCTCTGTGAAAACCCGTGGGCGTTGTTTATTTCATTTATAGGGAATTAGAGTATTAAAACAAAAACAAAAAGTATTTGGCTTGAGGAATGCCCTATAAACAATAGGAAAGGAACACAATTCTGCAATGAGTAAAAGTTCACGTTTGACAGGATACTGTCAAAAATGAAGTTTTAAAAGCACACTCCTCCGTCTTTTAAACTATAAAACAAAGCAAAAATTCTGACCCTTTGAACTTTCCTGCAAAAAAACGTACCCGCAGCTGTCTCTCAGTGTTCCTTTAATGTGTACGTGCTTCAGAAAACAGGACTGTACTTGACCCAATGGGTTGAAGAGCTCGGATAAGCTTTTTTGAATAGGCAACACCTGTAGTTTTCCTAAACTCTTCCTGTACTCTTCCATGTCATTTACAAAAAAGTTATTAATTTAGTGTGTGCGGCTTAACTGAACGGACCAGCACAGCATGTAGCAGAGGCCTGGATGGGAAGTTAATTATGGGACTTAATGATGGTAGCAAGCAGACTGGCTCAGTGTACAACCTATTTTTCTTTTTTTCATTTTTAAGCCTATTTGTGGATTTCCCCATGCTAACTAGTTACGCCACCATGCAGCCACGCAAGATTGATTGGTAACAGGTCTGTAAGGCCCTTAGGTGTGCGGGTGCTGCATGCATGCTCAACTGAACAGACCAGCGTATGCATTTAATTTATGAAAAAAAAATGTATTGTAATTTATGAAAAACAAAAATTGTTATTTACAAAAAAATGTAACTGTGACTTCAATGCAGAGCCACGCAGTGGTGGCTTGCCAGTGAAAGTGCATCACCAGAAGCCAGAAAAATTAGGCATGTACTCATGCCTGAAAAATTAGGTATTGCAGCGGCCTTAAAAATTCAGGATCACCCTGGACTCTTGTTGTGTTGGTGGTGACGGACAAGTCACGCGGCGTGCAAAGATGATGTACAGCTGTGTGGGGACTGATTTACAAGTCGGGCAGGCAGTAACCCTCCAGGATCCATGCCTCATTCATTTTAATAAAGGTCAGGTAGTCAACACTTTTTTGACCTAGGCGACTTCTCTTCTCAGTGACAATCCCTCCTGCTGCGCTGAAGGCTTGTTCTGACAGGACGATTGAAGCGGGGCAAGACAGAACTTTAATTGGCAGAAGTTTGGCAAACTGTGAGAGCTTAGGCCACAGGTTAAGCCTACGCACCCAGTAGTCCAGGGGTTTATCGCTGGATTGTCGTTATCTGCAGGTAAGGCCAGGTAGTCCGCTGCCCGTCGGTGGAGGCGTTCTTGGAGGGTAGATCCCGAAGGACTGTGGCCATGGTTTGGACTAAAAAAACCTGTGCATGTTTGACATCAACATCACATCGGAAGAGCGTCCTGTCCTTGTCGGCATGGCCGTGGGAGGAAGAGGAGGACTACTGTCATGCTGTGACACCATCCTTGAATGCAGTGTACAGCATACTTTGCAGGCTGTTGTGCGACTGCTTCATCCTTTCTGACTTCTGGTAGTTCAGTAACATATCCACCACTTTGTGCTTATACCGAGGGTCTAGTAGCATTATCACCCAGTACAGGTCGAAGAGAAATTGAGAGCTCAATATGGTGTAGTATGTCAAAATTGATTGGATAAATGAAACAGTGAGATGGTAATACTTACAAACACGGGTTACCACCTAGGTAACCACTCATTAGGCAGGTGAGGAGATTAGACCTGTCCTCACTCAAGATTAAGAAGTCACTCTCTGTAGATAGGAAGAAAGGGGGTAGATCACCCCTCCACCTGGGGTGGACTCAATATATTGGTAGATGAACAGAGGCGCCAGAAGGGTAAAAGTACATACAATTTTTAAAAAATTGCTTGGAGGAAGCGCCTCTGCTTGCTATAACTGAACTGCTATTGTTTATCCCCTGCTTATTGCCTGAAGAAGTAAGCTGTGCCCGCAAAACGCGTTGCATCTTTGGGGTATTTTCAATAAATGTGTATATCTATATATTTACAGTCCTTGGTGTCTGCTTTAATGGAGGCGAGTCCACCACTTCCTCCCAGCAATTTTTTAAAAATTGTATGTACTTTTATCCTTCTGGCGCCTCTGTTCACCTACCAATATACCCAGTGCAGGTCGTTCACCCTGAGCCTTTTTATATGGGGGTCCCTCAACAGGCGGGACAGCATGAAAGACCCAATTTGCACAAAGATGGATACCAAGCCAGCCATCTCTCATTCCTCTTCCTCACTGATGTCACGGAAGGTCTCCTTCTCCCTCCAGCAACGTACAACACTACGGATACCTGAAAGGTGACCACAAGCCCCCTGGGACACCTCCTGTGGTTGTTCTTCCACCTCCTCCTCAAAGCCACCTTCCTCCTCTGACTCCTCTTCCTCCTCCCTCTACATTGCAGCAGGTACAGCAGGTGTCAATGACAAGGCTGACTCTGGTGGTGGTGATGGTGCCCACAGATAGTCCTCTTCCTGGTCACGCTCCTCTATGGCCTGATCCAGCACTCTTTGCAGGGCATGCTCCAGGAAGAGTGCGTATGTGTAATAGATAGCGGAGATGCCCTCACCAGTGAGCCTAGTCCCTGGTGAGGGATTCTCTGTACAGCTTAATCACCTGCTCCTCAGCTGACCAGTAGCTGCAGTACAGTTTTAATCACCTGCTCCTCAGGTGACCAGTAGCTGCAGTACAGTCTTAATCACCTGCTCCTCAGATGACCAGTAGCTGCAGTACAGTCTAAATCACCTGCTCCTCAGGTGACTAGTAACTACAGTACTGTCCTCATCACCTGCTCTTCAGGTGATTAGGAGTTGCAGTACAGTCTTGATCTTCTGCCCCTCAGGTGATCACCTGCTGCAGTACAGTCTGAATCACCCGCTGCACGGGTGATCAGTATACGTTGTCTTACTGTGCACCACCCGCTCCTCGGGTGAACTGATTACTAGTTCATCTGCATCTCCAGCTTGCTGGAGTGCTGATCCCTGTGTTCTATAGAGATATCTCCCTCTACCAGCTTCTCTGTGGGAGTTGGTATCTCTATCTGTATTACTGTTGCACCAAACACCTATCTTTACATCTGGTTGTCCTGTGTCTCGCTATACTCGCATTATTGGTGATTCTGCAGATCACCACATAATCAGGTATAGTATCTGTATTATTGGTGATACTGCAGATCACCAATAATCAGAAAATCTGTTCTTGCTGACACCAATCGTTACAGTATGGGATCAGGTCGCTTATGGTGCCTTCACTGCGACTCACCAGGTTTGTCACCTCCTCAAAAGGAGGCATGAGCCTGTAGGCATTGTGCATAAGTGTCCAGTAACACGGTGAAAAAATCCCCAGCTCCCCACGACCTGTCCTAGCCCGTTACATGTACAGGTACTCATTTATTACTTTCTCTTTTTGTAGCAGGTGGTCAAACATGAGAAGTGAATTCCAGCGAGTGAATTCCAACGAGTCAAGCACCTCACTGGCAGGTTGTTTTGCCACTGAATGTCTGCAAAGTGCGCCATGGCCATGTAGGAATGCCTGAAATGGCCACACACCTTTCTGGACTGCTTGAGGATCTCCTGTAAGCTTGGATACTTAGACATAGAGGGCCTGATTCACAAAGCTTTTCTGTTTATCTCTCCTTAAATGACTTAACTCATGATTTATCTCATCTTCTCTAACTTAACTCATGGTTTACAGGACACTCGCACGTGAACAAGCGCCAGTCCGGCGTGAAACGGCTGTAGTGCCGTCCTCTTATCACTCCTCCCCTGGTCACCCGAACACCCGAACACCTTTGTACCGCTCCTGAGTCAGGTTTGATGCCAATGTTCAAATGATGACTGTTGTGTATGCACAGGGCCTGCCCGCCCATGAGGTGGGGTGAAACGTTTGCCTCAGGCGGCACTTCTGGGGGGGCGGCACCCGCCCGTCCGTGGGTGTGAGGGGCCGCTCGAGCTGGAGGGGATAGCGGGCGGAAGGGGGTATTGGGCTTAGAGGCGGGGAGGGGGGCGGACCCCCCCTCCCTCGCCTGGGTCCCCCGTCCTCCGCTCCCCTCCAGCTTTAAAAAGTTGCGTCGCTGGCTGCAGCTATAAGAGGCAACGGGCGGGGATCACTCACCTCTTCCTTGTTCCAGCGTGCGCTCCACTGACGTCACTTCCTGTGGCTAGCGGTGATTTCTTTAAAGCTTGCCTCAGGCGGCAAAAAGTCTAGGGCCGGGCCTGTGTATGCAATGCTTTTTTGGCTTGAACTGAGGAATAAATGATGAAGCGACAGTGCCTGGTTTACTCGTATGTACTTTGATCCCGATACTCTGTCTGCACAACCCAGCCAGCAGCACGTCTTCCATCACATCCCAAGTGCAGCATACAAGCTTTTGAGGTGAATATTCCCGGAAGCACAGGTCTGAGCTCTCACCCCCAACAAATTATCTGAGTGCCGAGTGTTTTTTCTTTCTATAGTGTACTATTAACTCATGGTTTATCTCCCCTTATTTGACATAACTCATGATTTAACTCTCCTTTTTGCCATAGCTCATGATTTAGCTATCCTTATTTGACATAACTCATGGTTTAGCTCTACTTATTTGACATAACTCATGGTTTAGCTCTCCTTTATCTATTTATACCATGAATGTTCTCTCCTTATTTGTTTATCTCATGCATTAGCACTCCTTACAGTTAAAGTGAAAAATAAGTAACCTTTGTGAATCAACCTAACTCGATGGACGTATGTAACTCGATGGACGGATGTCTTTTTAGAAATAAAATAACTATGTAACTATGTAACCCCAAAGCATTGTATGATAAGAGTCAACACATGTTAACTTTCCCAAATTCAATGCCACCAACAGATTGCTTCCCATTGTCACACACATAACTTTGCTAATCCCCAGTTGGTGCGGGGTTAGCCACTGATCCAACTGTTTGTTCAGAGCGACCAGGAGAGCTTGTCCAGTGTGACTCGGCTTACAGGCAAGCCATGCCCACTATGGCATGACACCATAGTACCTGGTCGGTGGAATAGGCCCTGGGGAGCTGGGGGTGGGGGTGCAGTTGTTGTTGTAGTAGATAGAGCAGCAGAAGAGGAGGACTCAGCCGAGGAGGATAGCGAAGAAAATGTAGGAGGAGTAGGAGGAGAAGAGGAGGTGGCAGCAGGCCTGCCTGCAAGTTGTGGTGGTGTCCAACTCTGCTGCAGAGCCACACATTCCTTGCTGGGCAGCCATCAACAGGTTTACCCAATGCACAGTGTACGCGGTATACCTGCCCTGACCATGCTTTGCAGACCAGGTATCAGTGGTCAGATGGACCCTTACCCCAACACTTTGTGCCAGAAATGTCACGACTTGTCTTTCCACATGATGGTACAGGTTTGGGATTGCCTTTATGGAGAAAAAGTTTCTGCCTGATACCTTCCACTGCAGTATCCCAATTGCAACACAGGCCTCAGACTCCACCAGCTTGTATGGTAAAAGCTGGTAGGCTAATAGTTCTGACAAGCCAGCTGTCAGACGCCAGGCAAGCGGGTGACTCTTAGACATTGGCTTCTTGCACTCCAAAACTTCCTTCACAGAAGGCTGGCTGTGGGCAGATGAGCAGGAACTGCTCAAGGTGAGAGGCAACGGAGCGAAGGGTGGTTGAGAGTGGGCAAGGAGAGCAGAGGTTGACATGGCTGAAGATGCTGGACCAGGAGGAGAAGTTTGGCTTTGAATTTGTGTGCTGCTTTTCCTCATGTGTTCATCCCATTGGTGCTTGTGTTTTGAGATCATGTGCATTCACAAAGCAGTTGTCCCTAGGTGGGTTTTGTACTTCCCACAACCCAGTTTCCTTTGGCAGAGGTTGGAAATGGCAATGCTGTTATCACAGACACACACAAAAAATTCCAGACTGGTGAGCTTTGGAATGATGACATTCTGGTGATAGCAACAGCAGGTGTTGGAGGGCGTGTTGGCTGGCTGACCCCAGATGCCAATACATGCTGTTTGTGCCACTAGCTCCTTTTGAGAAGCTCCCCCTGCTAGTTACAACTCTTCTCTTCCTCCTCTCTGTCTACCCATCTGAACTGACCCCCTGTTCTTCATCTCTTCTTGCTGGCACTCTTGTGACATCCATGGACACATCATCATCATCATCAACTGCTTCACTTGTATCAGACACCTCCAAAAAGGCACCAACAATGGGTACTACATCATCATCATCCTCACACCTTACGTCCATGTGTGTATTGACTCCTGACTGAGAATATCAGGTGATGTAACATCCGTATTGCCATTATCTTCTGCCAATAATGGTTGTGCATCACTTTATTCATCATACAAATGTGTAAATAACATATCAAGTGGAGCAGCTGTGGTGCTAGTGGTGGTTTTGGCTGCCGGGCGAGTGTTAAGTTGTTGTGGGGTGCCAGAATCAGAGCAGGAGGATGGTGCGTCAAGGTTCCGTGCGGAAGCTGTAGTAGATGGGGTGTGCTGTGTAAACCAGTCAACTACGTCCTCTGAATTTTTGATGTTGATGGTACGTGCCCTCTAAACACTGGGCATTCTTCCAGGGCCACAGGAAATCACAGCAGCATGACCTCGAGGACCCCTGCGGGGTGGCCTTCCTCTGCCTATTATTTTTATTTATTTGGGGTACTGTGCCTGGCTGCAACAAGTGAAAAATAATGCACTGGAGTGTGCCTGCAACTTAATGTGGCAACAACAATAGCAGTAGTGTACACAGCTCTGTGTATCAGTGGGCTGTGTAGTGTCACACACAGGCAGATGCAATAGTTCTATCACAATACTGTGAAAAATAAGGCATTGGAGTAGTATTGTGCTTGTTTCTAATTTGGCACACAATTATAGCTGGGCAGTGGGCACAGCTGTGAGTGAGTGCCATTGGGCTCTGTGGAGTATCAGACACAGAAATACGCAATAGTTCAAACACATTACAGTGCAACATAAGGCACTACAGTAGTACTGTGCTTGTGTCTATGTCTAATGTGGCAAACAATTATAGCAGTAGTACTGAGCAGTGGGCACAGCTGTGAGTGAATGCCAGTGGGCTTTGTGGAGTGTCAGACCCAGAGATATGCAATAGTTCAAACATAATACAGTGAAGAATGAGGCACTGGAGTAGTACTGTGCTTGTTTCTACTGTGGCACACAATTATAGCAGTAGTAGTGGGCACAGCTGTGAGTGGGTGCCAGTGGGCTATGTGGAGTGTGACACACAGAGATATGCAATAGTTCAAATGCAATACAATGAAAATTAGGCACTAGAGCAGTACTGTGCTTTACCAGTAGTGTGAAGAGGAGTAAGAGTTTATGCTGTCGCAAATTGAAGAGCGGGGCAATGTCATCGGAGGCACATGTGCAAAGGGAGGAATCTGAAGAGGAGTCAACAGAGGAGGAGGATGGTGGCTGTTGTGGTGAGGAAGAGCAAGAGAAGCAGGCTTCCCGTGGGGGTCCTAAGTAACCTTTCTGGGTACCCTGGTCTTTTCTGTGGCTGGGGGGAACAAACCATGGTGGAGAATGTTTCCCCCAGAGGATCTTCCAACCCTAGTTCATGCCTTCATCACATCACGACTGGACTATTGCAATGCCCCTTTATGCAGGCCTTCCAAAAAAGGACCTGTACCGCCTGCAACCAGTCCAGAATGTTTCTGCCAGATTACTAACAAACCAGCTTTGCCACCGTCACACTACACCAATTCTTCGCTCACTGCGATGTATACAGTCTACGCTATGTTTGTTTATTTTTAATTTTCATGCAGGTGTTATGTGATCTGAGAAGTAGATGGTGTATTACAAAGGCTGCTACACTGAGACACTGAGCGCTAGTGGATTTTGTGATTACTTTTTAAGATTGGACTGCTGACATTCAAATCCCTACACAATCTGGGCCCTGGATACATGAAGGACTTGCTGACGCTGCACCACACCTCTCATAAGCTCAGATCAGCAGGATCCATAAACTTAGTCACTCCCAGAGTGTACCTCAAAACCTTTTGAGCCATAGCCTTCTGTCATACTGACTCTACCCTTTGGACTTCCCTTCCACACCCAGTAAGGCTGCTATCACAGTGGGACGTTGCGTTTTGATGCAACGTTAAAGTCGCAACACGAACTAACAACGCAAAATCCCAAAAATGTCACAACACAACTCTATGCCCTGTAATCGTCACATACAGTAGGCATACAGGCAATGAAAAGTATGCTTCCAGGTCATTACTGAGCATGTACAAACAGTCCAACACAGCTAATAACGTGTCTAACGCACAGCATGGAGCACTTTCTAATAATGCTACACGTTACACACAAACGCAACGTGTGCACTGTGAACATACTTCGTATTGCTGTGCGTTAGTCCACATTAAAACATTTTCTAACGTGTGACTTTAACGTCGCACTGCGAAAGAGGCCTAAAGCCCCATCCCTGGAGCTATTCAAACTCAGACTTAAAAGCCACCTGTTTAGCCTGGCATTTGTAGACTTATAGAATTATTCCTCTGTACCACAATTTACCAATCAACCAATTGCCGGTCGGAGCCATTCTTAACAAATCTTATTTGTTTTTGTTGTTGTAGTATGCTCTCAGAAAAGAAAAAAAATGTTGACGGACTACAGGGAATTTGCTGATATCTTCAGTCCTCAGGTTGTCAATAAGTTGCCTTCTCATGGACAATAAAACCATCCCATAGATCTCCTTCCTGTCACCATGCTAGTAATGCTCGTAATCTACGCATATGTATAATTACACATTGTAGCTGATGCCTACGTATCGTAGTTTCAATTCGAAGTTCCAAAATTATGCTTACGAATTCACGTGTAACATAGTACCGCTATGCGTAATTACAGCCGCTATGCGAAGACCACATATGTATTGTGAAGGTAACTACGAATGTGTTAATGCGTCTATTTTTACGTGTACGGATGTTCATGCGTATAAAATTATGCATTGGACGGGGGGATGTACGCATAAGAGATTTCCACGCATGCACATTTGATGGATTTATGCGGACATTTTTCCACATGACGGCATATTTGCACGCATACAACTACTGATAGACACTCACCTGGAGGTTCCCGTAATAACTGCTCCTGATGAGAGTTACGTTGGTCCTCCACTTCCACATGTCGGCGGCCATCCTCTGCTGGTGATGCGCGCACTGGGGATTGCTCTGGTGGGTGGATGTCTTGCTCCTTTCGGCCGCAGTATGGTCTGAGACGGCGACAGAGGCCGTGTCAGCTGACAGGATAGTCACTGCCACTTAGGCAGGGGTTTATTTAATAAATATGAAATAATGGTTGCTGACCCTGACTAGGATTGAACCCTGGTCCCTCACATCAGAGGTGATGCCCTTAACCAGTATGCTTTAGCTGACACACAGTCAGGATGTTTTTTCTGGTCAGCTGACATGTATTGCTACCTGGGTCAGCTGATCTCTCTGCCAGCTGACACTTAAACAGGATTATTGCCTGCGTGTGAGTGGCTGCTGTGTGCATGGGGCCGGCCACTGATCGGTTGCATTAAGTATGTAAACCTGATGAGTGCATTCTGTCATTGCCCGTGATAGCTTTGGCTGTGTGCTTCTGCTGGGTGTGATTTATTGCTTATTGATTATCTGTGTACCGAATTTGCCTGGAATCTGACTACTCTCTGCCTGACACCTGAATTGACCTCTGCCTGGAATCTGACTACTTTCTGCCTGCGGCCTGAACCGACCTTCTGCCTGATCCCTGACTATTCTCTGATCTCTGCCTGGACCGACCTAGGATTGCCTGACCTTGATTTTGCCTGCTCCTTGTGTCCCTCGATACTTCTGATTATACATGTATGACCTCGGATTGTTACTGGACTTTGCTTATCTCCTGTTAGGTTCAGGTGAGTTACATAGTTCACTCTACATTCTGCTCCTATACTTTGCACCTACAAGGCCTGGGTGTAACCGAAGTCGGGCAGGTGTTGTTTCCTCACCTCCAAGCGGGGACGCGCCACATAGGGTGAGGAAGGTGGGGATAGATTGAGGCATAAGAGCTGAGCTGTGAGCTGATAACTTGCCAAACCTGACTTTACTACAATGTTATGGATTACGCTTAATTTTGTAGATTAATGTGTAATTACGGTGCGCATTAGTAGTTGAGCAAAGTGAAAAGTAATGTAATTTAACCAATTCAGGACCACAGTGCTAAACCCCCCTAAAGACCAGGCTATATCTTTCAAAATAGGCCACTGCTGCTTTAAGGCCAAGCTGCAGGGCCGCACAAGACAGCACACTAGTGATTCTCCCCCCCCCCTTTTCTCCCCACCAACAGAGCTGTATGATCACCCCCCCCCCCCCCCCCCGTTTTTTTAAAATAATTATTATGTTTGGTTTTTTTAAAATAAAAATGACCTTTTTTTAATTTCTCCCCTGCTCCCTCCCTCCCCCCGCCAGCTAATCAGCATGATCAGCTGTCATAGGTTTCAGCCTATGACAGACGATCACTCCCCAGCATATGGAGGAGACACACGGCTGTCCCCAGTACATCGCTGCTGCCAATCACAGCACTATAAATGTTAATTAGACAGCGGTTTCCCCGTCTAACAGTCTCCCGAGCGGCGATCGCAGCTCGGAGACTGAAGGCGGGGCGGAGCTCCGCCCCCCCCCCCCCCCCCCAAGCAGGAGATGAGCGCACAGCCTGAACATGATCTCTTGCAAATTACAGCACCAGGACCTGACGCCAATTGGCATTAGGCAGTCTGGGGGCTGCCGCTGCGATGCCGCCCATTGGCGTGGAGCGGTCTTTAGGTAGTTAACTACGTGTAATTGCGGAAAATTATGCGTAATTCCAGTGTAGCGGAGATGCTCCTTCTGATCATCACTACACCATGCCACCGCAAGGCCTTTATTTTTACTCATTCAGGTCTAAGGCCTAGTGCACACCAGAGCGGTTCGGCTGCAGTTTGCGATCCGCTTGCGGGTGCGGATCCACTAGGGTATTGTATTTCAATGGGCTGGTGCACACCAGAGCGGGAGGCGTTTTGCAGAAACGCATACTCCCGGGCTGCTGCAGATTTTGGATTGCGGAGGCGTTTCTGCCTCAATGTTAAGTATAGGAAAACCGCAAACCACTCTGAAAAACGGCACTTCAGAGCGGTTTGCCAGGGGTTTTTTGTTACAGTAGCTGTTCAGTAACAGCTTTACTGTAACAATACATGAAATCTACTATACCAAAACTGCTACACAAAACCACAAAACGCTAGCTGAAACGCTGCAGAAAAATAAGAAAAAGCGTTTCAAAATCTGCTAGCATTTTGCGGATCTGCTAGCGGTTTTTGGTGTGCACTAGGCCTAAAAGACCAGCCATTGGATTGCCTTGGAGGTTTTTAACTGGCTGTGAACAGAGTTAATTTGTACATTTTTTTTGCTCAGGACCTAGCCTTCATTCAATCAGAGATTCAGAAAGATAGTCAGAATAAATATCCAATAGTGACTAAAGGCACGATGACTGTAGTGCTGTTATTTTATAGTGTTAATTATGTTTTGAATAAATAATAATAATTATTATTATTATTATTATTATATTTTTTCAGCTGATGTTTTGGGAGGAAATGGTCAATCATTTTTATAAACTATAGTAATCAATATAATCCAGTTCAGTGTAACATTGTTTGAAACAGCGACACAGAAAGAACAAGGAAAAGGTGTTGCGTAAGGTTAAACAAAGCTGATACGTTTAGTGGGACCTTAGTGAATGGTTTGAAATTCCTCTAGTGTATTAATTAGATTCTTGTTAATGAAAGAAGGACTTGTGGTATTGCCATTGTATTAATGTACTACTGGTAAATATTTACTTGACATTAGCACTTTTCCTATGTGGAAATACACACCAGAGACATGGACTCATCAGTTGCATCATATCATATTAATTTAACCTTGGTAAACAGAGTCTATTCTGTTTCCGAACAGCCTCTGCTAATTAATTCCAGTAGGACCAGACAGCTCATTACACATCTCTAATTAACATATGTCTGTTTAGGAAAAAAAAAACTAGAAATATGAGGTATTCGCTTTATTTGAATCATCTGATTTCCCTGGAGAGAGAATGTGAAAGCCAAAATAACAAACCTTGCAATTGACATTACATTGGGAGATGTAGTTTTAAGACCACAAAAAAAAAAAATACAATAAAATGTCAATCAAATGTTATATTTTGGTTGCTTTATTTAATCTTAATACAAATAAAATTGATGAAAATGACATTCCACTATTATTATTATTTTTTCCCTCTCTTCCACTTTTGTCCCACAATGCTGTGTAATGGGTGTACATATCTCCCACCCCTGTGTAATGCTGTGTAATGGGTGTACATACCTCCCACCCCTGTGTAATGCTGTGTAATGTGTGTACATACCTCCCACCCCTGTGTAATGCTGTGTAATGTGTGTACATACCTCCCACCCCTGTGTAATGCTGTGTAATGTGTGTACATACCTCCCACCCCTGTGTAATGCTGTGTAATGGGTGTACATACCTCCCACCCCTGTGTAATGTGTGTGCATACCTCCCACCCCTGTGTAATGCTGTGTAATGGGTGTACATACCTCCCACCCCTGTGTAATGCTGTGTAATGTGTGTACATACCTCCCACCCCTGTGTAATGCTGTGTAATGTGTGTACATACCTCCCACCCCTGTGTAATGCTGTGTAATGGGTGTACATACCTCCCACCCCTGTGTAATTGTTGTGCATACCTCCCACCCCTGTGTAATGCTGTGTAATGGGTGTACATACCTCCCACCCCTGTGTAATGCTGTGTAATGGGTGTACATACCTCCCACCCCTGTGTAATGTGTGTGCATACCTCCCACCCCTGTGTAATGCTGTGTAATGGGTGTACATACCTCCCACCCCTGTGTAATGCTGTGTAATGTGTGTACATACCTCCCACCCCTGTGTAATGCTGTGTAATGTGTGTACATACCTCCCACCCCTGTGTAATGTGTGTGCATACCTCCCACCCCTGTGTAATGCTGTGTAATGGGTGTACATACCTCCCACCCCTGTGTAATGCTGTGTAATGTGTGTACATACCTCCCACCCCTGTGTAATGCTGTGTAATGGGTGTACATACCTCCCACCCCTGTGTAATGCTGTGTAATGTGTGTACATACCTCCCACCCCTGTGTAATGTGTGTACATACCTCCCACCCCTGTGTAATGCTGTGTAATGGGTGTACATACCTCCCACCCCTGTGTAATGCTGTGTAATGGGTGTACATACCTCCCACCCCTGTGTAATGCTGTGTAATGTGTGTACATACCTCCCACCCCTGTGTAATGCTGTGTAATGTGTGTACATACCTCCCACCCCTGTGTAATGCTGTGTAATGTGTGTACATACCTCCCACCCCTGTGTAATGCTGTGTAATGGGTGTACATACCTCCCACCCCTGTGTAATGCTGTGTATTGGGTGTACATATCTCCCACCCCTGTGTAATGCTGTGTAATGGGTGTACATATCTCCCACCCCTGTGTAATGCTGTGTAATGGGTGTACATACCTCCCACCCCTGTGTAATGCTGTGTAATGTGTGTACATACCTCCCACCCCTGTGTAATGCTGTGTAATGGGTGTACATACCTCCCACCCCTGTGTAATGCTGTGTAATGGGTGTACATAGCTCCCACCCCTGTGTAATGCTGTGTAATGGGTGTACATAGCTCCCACCCCTGTGTAATGCTGTGTAATGGGTGTACATATCTCCCACCCCTGTGTAATGCTGTGTAATGGGTGTACATATCTCCCACCCCTGTGTAATGCTGTGTAATGGGTGTACATACCTCCCACCCCTGTGTAATGCTGTGTAATGGGTGTACATATCTCCCACCCCTGTGTAATGCTGTGTAATGGGTGTACATATCTCCCACCCCTGTGTAATGCTGTGTAATGGGTGTACATATCTCCCACCCCTGTGTAATGCTGTGTAATGGGTGTACATACCTCCCACCCCTGTGTAATGCTGTGTAATGGGTGTACATATCTCCCACCACTGTGTAATGCTGTGTAATGGGTGTACATATCTCCCACCCCTGTGTAATGCTGTGTAATGTGTGTACATACCTCCCACCCCTGTGTAATGCTGTGTAATGGGTGTGCATACCTCCCACCCCTGTGTAATGCTGTGTAATGTGTGTACATACCTCCCACCCCTGTGTAATGCTGTGTAATGGGTGTGCATACCTCCCACCCCTGTGTAATGCTGTGTAATGGGTGTACATACCTCCCACCCCTGTGTAATGCTGTGTAATGTGTGTACATACCTCCCACCCCTGTGTAATGCTGTGTAATGGGTGTACATACCTCCCACCCCTGTGTAATGCTGTGTAATGTGTGTACATACCTCCCACCCCTGTGTAATGCTGTGTAATGGGTGTGCATACCTCCCACCCCTGTGTAATGCTGTGTAATGGGTGTACATACCTCCCACCCCTGTGTAATGCTGTGTAATGTGTGTACATACCTCCCACCCCTGTGTAATGCTGTGTAATGGGTGTACATCGGGCTAGTAAAAAAGGGCGCACAGGGATAGTGGACAAAAAGGCCGCCGTCATAGACTGCAATGCAAAATATCGGCTATTTGGCGCCCGATAGGAAAAAAGGGCGCCCGAGAAATAGCGGTTACAGGGATCGTGTTAACAAAAGTTTTCGTTTACAGAATAAGGTTTATAACAAAATCGTTTACAAGTTTGTTTTGAGTTTGTGTTATACTTTTTTTTCGTTTTTAAATTTCGCTTATATCAGTTTTTACTTATTATTTAGTTTAAAAATTTCGCTTACAAAAGTATAACAACTAAATTTTCGTTTACACTTCTTTGATCATTTAAAAATTAGTTTTCATATGTATAATGCGTAAATACTGTTTTCAACCTTATTGTATTAGAAATACATTGCTTTTGGTATTAACTTTGTTTTTACACTTATAATGCGTTGATTATAGTTACTAAAATATCGCTTTTAATATTACTGTTATTTTAAGTTTGTTTTTACACTTATAATGCGTTGATTATAGATACTAAAATATAGCTTTTAATGTTACTGTTATTTTAAGATTTCTAATGCTTGTAAGACTATCTATTGCATTGTATGTATTTATATATACTTTTCTCTTTTTATAATATTAATGTATACGTGATTTTAAGGCTATTTTAAGGCTATTTATTCTATTACAAATATATAAATTATTTTATTCATGTTATTTGTAGAGAAGTATTTTAAGGATTAAATATATTATTGTTTATATGTGTTTAGGGTGTTTGTGCGGTGGGGATGGTTAGGTTTAGGCATTACCAGGGGGGTTTAGGGGTTAGGGATAGGTACAGGGAGGGTTAGGTATAGTTACAGTATAATATACGCAATCAGGGGGGTCTTAGGGTTAGGCACCACCAGGGGGGTCTTAGGGTTAGGCACCACCAGGGAGGTCTTAGGGTTAGGCACCACCAGGGGGGTTTCAGGGTTAGGCACCACCAGGGGGGTCTTAGGGTTAGGCACCACCAGGGGGGTCTTAGGGTTAGGCACCACCAGGGGGTTCTTAGGGTTAGGCACCACCAGGGGGTTCTTAGGGTTAGGCACCACCAGGGGGATCTAGGGGTTTGGGATAGGTACAGGGAGGGCTCTGTGTGAGAGTAAGGTTAGGTATAGTTACAGCACAATATATGTAATATATACAATTTATTAAATTATATATATTTAAACAAAGAGGGGTCTAGGGGTTAGGGATAGGGATAGGGAGAGATCTGTGTGGGCCTACAGTTAGGTATAATTACAGTAAAATATCTGTAAAACCTACCATTGCATTGCTATGCTTAATACAAGTGTAAATATCGTTTTTGTTATAGACGATATTTGACGTTTCTTTTCAGAATTCGTTTGTTGTTATAGACGGTATTTTGCCATTTCATTTCCGTTTATTTAACCTATTTAGCACTAAATTTTCGTTTTTCAACCCCTTAAAAGATAAATATGGTTTTGCCTTAAAACTTAAAATTTCGGCTATACCCCGCACCCTTTTTTCCAGGCGCCCTTTTTTGATAGACGCGGGTGTACATACCTCCCACCCCTGTGTAATGCTGTGTAATGGGTGTACATACCTCCCACCCCTGTGTAATGCTGTGTAATGTGTGTACATACCTCCCACCCCTGTGTAATGCTGTGTAATGTGTGTACATACCTCCCACCCCTGTGTAATGCTGTGTAATGTGTGTACATACCTCCCACCCCTGTGTAATGCTGTGTAATGGGTGTACATAGCTCCCACCCCTGTGTAATGCTGTGTAATGTGTGTACATACCTCCCACCCTTGTATAATGCTGTGTAATGGGTGTACATAGCTCCCACCCCTGTGTAATGCTGTGTAATGTGTGTACATACCTCCCACCCCTGTGTAATGCTGTGTAATGAGTGTACATAGCTCCCACCCCTGTGTAATGCTGTGTAATGTGTGTACATTAGAGTTGGGCCGAACGGTTCGCCGGCGAACGTGGTTCGCGCGAACGTAGGTGGTTCGCGTGCGGGTACCGCACGCGAACCTTTTGCGGAAGAAGTTCGGTTCGCCCCATAATGCACTGAGGGTCAACTTTGACCCTCTACATCACAGTCAGCAGGCCCAGTGTAGCCAATTAGGCTACACTAGCCCCTGGAGCCCCACCCCCCCTTATATAAGGCAGGCAGCGGCGGCCATTACGGCCACTCGTGTGCCTGCATTAGTGAGAGTAGGGCGAGCTGCTGCAGTCTCTCATATAGGGAAAGATTAGTTAGGCTTAACTTCTTCCTGGCTGCATACCTGTTCTGTTCAGTGAGCCCTCAGCCCACTGCATACCTGTACTGTGATCCTGCCACTGCATACCTGTTCAGTGATCCTGCCACTGCATACCTGTTCAGTGATCCTGCCACTGCATACCTGTTCTGTTCAGTGAGCCCTCAGCCCACTGCATACCTGTACTGTGATCCTGCCACTCCATACCTGTTCAGTGATCCTGCCACTGCATACCTGTTCTGTTCAGTGAGCCCTCAGCCCACTGCATACCTGTACTGTGATCCTGCCACTGCATACCTGTTCAGTGATCCTGCCACTGCATACCTGTTCAGTGATCCTGCCACTGCATACCTGCTCTGTTCAGTGAGCCCTCAGCCCACTGCATACCTGTACTGTGATCCTGCCACTCCATACCTGTTCAGTGATCCTGCCACTGCATACCTGTTCTGTTCAGTGAGCCCTCAGCCCACTGCATACCTGTACTGTGATCCTGCCACTCCATACCTGTTCAGTGATCCTGCCACTGCATACCTGTTCAGTGATCCTGCCACTGCATACCTGTTCTGTGAACCCGCCACTGTATACCTGTTCTGTTCAGTGGACCCGCCACTGTATACCTGTTCTGTGAACCCGCCACTGTATACCTGTTCTGTTCAGTGGACCCGCCACTGTATACCTGTTCTGTTCAGTGGACCCGCCACTGTATACCTGTTCTGTTCAGTGGACCCGCCACTGTATACCTGTTCTGTTCAGTGGACCCGCCACTGTATACCTGTTCTGTTCAGTGGACCCGCCACTGTATACCTGTTCTGTGAACCCGCCACTGTATACCTGTTCTGTTCAGTGGACCCGCCACTGTATACCTGTTTAGTGAACACGCCACTGCATACCTATTGTGTTCAGTGATCCTGCCACTGCATACCTGTTCTGTGGACCCGCCACTGTATACCTGTTCTGTTCAGTGGACCCGCCACTGTATACCTGTTCTGTTCAGTGGACCCGCCACTGTATACCTGTTCTGTTCAGTGGACCCGCCACTGTATACCTGTTCTGTTCAGTGGACCCGCCACTGTATACCTGTTCTGTGAACCCGCCACTGTATACCTGTTCTGTTCAGTGGACCCGCCACTGTATACCTGTTTAGTGAACACGCCACTGCATACCTATTGTGTTCAGTGATCCTGCCACTGCATACCTGTTCTGTGGACCCGCCACTGTATACCTGTTCTGTTCAGTGGACCCGCCACTGTATACCTGTTCTGTTCAGTGGACCCGCCACTGTATACCTGTTCTGTTCAGTGGACCCGCCACTGTATACCTGTTCTGTTCAGTGGACCCGCCACTGTATACCTGTTCTGTGAACCCGCCACTGTATACCTGTTCTGTTCAGTGGACCCGCCACTGTATACCTGTTTAGTGAACACGCCACTGCATACCTATTGTGTTCAGTGATCCTGCCACTGCATACCTGTTCTGTGGACCCGCCACTGTATACCTGTTCTGTTCAGTGGACCCGCCACTGTATACCTGTTCTGTTCAGTGGACCCGCCACTGTATACCTGTTTAGTGAACACGCCACTGCATACCTATTGTGTTCAGTGATCCTGCCACTGCATACCTGTTCTGTGGACCCGCCACTGTATACCTGTTCTGTTCAGTGGACCCGCCACTGTATACCTGTTCTGTTCAGTGGACCCGCCACTGTATACCTGTTCTGTTCAGTGGACCCGCCACTGTATACCTGTTCTGTTCAGTGGACCCGCCACTGTATACCTGTTCTGTGAACCCGCCACTGTATACCTGTTCTGTTCAGTGGACCCGCCACTGTATACCTGTTTAGTGAACACGCCACTGCATACCTATTGTGTTCAGTGATCCTGCCACTGCATACCTGTTCTGTGGACCCGCCACTGTATACCTGTTCTGTTCAGTGGACCCGCCACTGTATACCTGTTCTGTTCAGTGGACCCGCCACTGTATACCTGTTTAGTGAACACGCCACTGCATACCTATTGTGTTCAGTGATCCTGCCACTGCATACCTGTTCTGTGGACCCGCCACTGTATACCTGTTCTGTTCAGTGGACCCGCCACTGTATACCTGTTCTGTTCAGTGGACCCGCCACTGTATACCTGTTCTGTTCAGTGGACCCGCCACTGTATACCTGTTCTGTTCAGTGGACCCGCCACTGTATACCTGTTCTGTTCAGTGGACCCGCCACTGTATACCTGTTCTGTGAACCCGCCACTGTATACCTGTTCTGTTCAGTGGACCCGCCACTGTATACCTGTTTAGTGAACACGCCACTGCATACCTATTGTGTTCAGTGATCCTGCCACTGCATACCTGTTCTGTGGACCCGTCACTGAGGAAGAGCAAGAGGAGATGGAGGGTACTGGATCCGACTTTGTGCAGATGTCGTCTTTTATGCTGTCCTGCCTGTTGAGGGACCCCCGTATAAAAAACCTCAAGGGGAATGAGCTGTACTGGGTGGCCACACTACTAGACCCTCGGTACAGGCACAAAGTGGCGGACCTGTTACCAACTCACCGGAAGGTGGAAAGGATGCAGCACATGCAGAACCAGCTGTCAACTATGCTTTACAATGCCTTTAAGGGTGATGTGACAGCACAACGCCAGCAAGGTACCACTGCCACTAATCCTCCTCCCGTGTCCACGCAGTCAAAGACAGGACGCTCCAGCGATCTCATGGTGATGTCGGACATGCGGACGTTCTTTAGTCCAACGCCTCGCCGTAGCCCTTCCGGATCCACCCTCCACCAACGCCTCGACCGGCAGGTAGCCGACTACCTGGCCTTAAGTGTGGATGTAGACACTGCTGTGAACAGCGATGAGGAACCCTTGAACTACTGGGTGCGCAGGCTTGACCTGTGGCCAGAGCTGTCCCAATTTGCCATCCAACTTCTCTCCTGCCCTGCCGCAAGCGTCCTCTCAGAAAGGACCTTCAGCGCAGCTGGAGGCATTGTCACAGAGAAGAGAAGTCGCCTAAGTCACAAAAGTGTTAAGTACCTCACCTTTATCAAAATGAATGAGGCATGGATCCCGGAGGGCTGCTGCCCGCCCCAAGACTAAGTCAGTCCCCGCACACACAGCATCTCTGCCTGCACGCCGTGTGACTGGCTGCCTGGCCTGCCCCAAAAAGACTAAGTCGCTCCCAGTCCCTCCACACAGCATGTCTGCCTGCAGGCCGCTTCACTACCTTCTCCGCCACCACCAACAGGGTCCGGGACTCCAGGCGGATTGCTGAATTTTTTAGGCCGCTGCTAGCAGCGGCCGCTGTAATAATTTTTATGGTGCGTGTACATGACTGCCTAATTTTTCTGGCTGCACTGCGGGCAGCTGCAACAACAAAAGAAAAGGCATGTACATGCGCCCATTCCCCTTCGTGATCATTACCTTGCCGTGGTGAAGGGGCTTGCGTATCACAATGAAGCAATGACCGGCGCCTAGATGAGTGTCTCGGGGGGCACACAAAAGATAATAAGGTCGTTGCTTCATTGTGGTCAGACCAAATTTGATCAGCTGGACAGTCACTGTTCTGTCATTCAGCTACATCAGCCAGGCCGACCATATGGGCTGTAAAGCCACCAAAACCTGCACTCTCGCCATGGTGCGCACCAGTCCAGCACGGCCGTCACTAGTACAAACAGCTGTTTGCGGTGCGTTACACGGTGAGTTTGGTGTGTCAGTGTGAAGCAGTACCTTAATTACACTACCTGATTGATGTATACACATGCAAGATGTTTTAAAGCACTTTAGGCCTGTCATTTAGCATTCAATGTGATTTCTGCCCTTAAAACGCTGCTTTGCGTCAAATCCAGATTTTTCCCGGGGACTTTTGGCGTGTATCCCACTCCGCCATGCCCCCCTCCAGGTGTTAGACCTCTTGAAACATCTTTTCCATCACTTTTGTGGCCAGCATAATTATTTTTTTTTTTTCAAAGTTCGCATCCCCATTGAAGTCTATTGCGGTTTCGCGAACTTTAACGCGAACCGAACGTTCCGCGAAAGTTCGCGAACCCGGTTCGCGAACCTAAAATCGGAGGTTCGGCCCAACCTCCCACCCCTGTGTAATGCTGTGTAATGAGTGTACATACCTCCCACCCCTGCGTAATGCTGTGTAATGGGTGTACATACCTCCCACCCCTGTTTAATGCTGTGTATTGGGTGTACATACCCCCCACCCCTGTGTAATGCTGTGTAATGTGTGTACATACCTCCCACCCCTGTGTAATGGGTGTACATACCTCCCACCCCTGTGTAATGGGTGTACATACCTCCCACCCCTGTGTAATGCTGTGTAATGTGTGTACATACCTCCCACCCCTGTGTAATGTGTGCACATACCTCCCACCCCTGTGTAATGCTGTGTAATGTGTGTACATACCCCCCACCCCTGTGTAATGCTGTGTAATGTGTGTACATACCTACCACCCCTGTGTAATGCTGTGTAATGGGTGTACATACCTCCCACTCCTGTGTAATGCTGTGTAATGTGTGTACATACCTCCCACCCCTGTGTAATGCTGTGTAATGGGTGTACATACCTCCCACCCTTGTATAATGCTGTGTAATGTGTGTACATACCTCCCACCCCTGTGTAATGCTGAGTAATGTGTGTACATACCTCCCACCCCTGTGTAATGCTGTGTAATGTGTGTACATACCTCCCACCCCTGTGTAATGCTGTGTAATGTGTGTACATACCCCCCACCCCTGTGTAATGCTGTGTAATGTGTGTACATACCTACCACCCCTGTGTAATGTGTGTGCATACCTCCCACCCCTGTGTAATGCTGTGTAATGTGTGTACCCCTCCCACCCCTGTGTAATGCTGTGTAATGTGTGTACATACCTCCCACCCCTATGTAATGCTGTGTAATGGGTGTGCATACCTCCCACCCCTGTGTAATGCTGTGTAATGAGTGTACATACCTCCCACCCCTGTGTAATGTGTGTACATACCTCCCACCCCTGTGTAATGCTGTGTAATGGGTGTACATACCTCCCACCGCTGTGTAATGCTGTGTAATGGGTGTACATACCCCCTGTGTAATGCTGTGTAATGGGTGTACATACCTCCCACCCCTATGTAATGCTCTGTAATGGGTGTACATACCTCCCACCCCTGTGTAATGCTGTGTAATGTGTGTGCATACCTCCCACCCCTGTGTAATGCTGTGTAATGGGTGTACATACCCCCTGTGTAATGCTGTGTAATGGGTGTTCATACCCCCTGTGTAATGCTCTGTAATGTGTGTACATACCTCCCACCCCTGTGTAATGTGTGTACATACCTCCCACCCCTGTGTAATGCTGTGTAATGTGTGTACATACCTCCCACCACTGTGTAATGCTGTGTTATGTGTGTACATACCTCCCACCACTGTGTAATGCTGTGTTATGTGTGTGCATACCTCCCACCACTGTGTAATGCTGTGTTATGTGTGTACATACCTCCCACACCTGTGTAATGTGTGTACATACCTCCCACCCCTGTGTAATGCTGTGTATTGGGTGTACATACCTCCCACCCCTGTGTAATGCTGTGTAATGGGTGTACATACCTCCCACCCCTGTGTAATGCTGTGTAATGTGTGTGCATACCTCCCACCCCTGTGTAATGTTGTGTAATGGGTGTACATACCTCCCACCCCTGTGTAATGTGTGTGCATACCTCCCACCCCTGTGTAATGCTGTGTATTGGGTGTACATACCTCCCACCCCTGTGTAATGCTGTGTAATGAGTGTACATACCTCCCACCCCTGTGTAATGTTGTGTAATGGGTGTACATACCTCCCACCCCTGTGTAATGTGTGTGCATACCTCCCACCCCTGCGTAATGCTGTGTAATGGGTGTACATACCTCCCACCCCTGTTTAATGCTGTGTAATGGGTGTACATACCCCCTGTGTAATGCTGTGTAATGGGTGTTCATACCCCCTGTGTAATGCTGTGTAATGTGTGTACATACCTCCCACCCCTGTGTAATGTGTGTACATACCTCCCACCCCTGTGTAATGCTGTGTAATGTGTGTACATACCTCCCACCACTGTGTAATGCTGTGTTATGTGTGTACATACCTCCCACCACTGTGTAATGCTGTGTAATGTGTGTACATACCTCCCACCCCTGTGTAATGTGTGTACATACCTCCCACCCCTGTGTAATGCTGTGTAATGTGTGTACATACCTCCCACCACTGTGTAATGCTGTGTTATGTGTGTACATACCTCCCACCACTGGGTAATGCTGTGTTATGTGTGTGCATACCTCCCACCACTGTGTAATGCTGTGTTATGTGTGTACATACCTCCCACACCTGTGTAATGTGTGTACATACCTCCCACCCCTGTGTAATGCTGTGTATTGGGTGTACATACCTCCCACCCCTGTGTAATGCTGTGTAATGGGTGTACATACCTCCCACCCCTGTGTAATGCTGTGTAATGTGTGTGCATACCTCCCACCCCTGTGTAATGTTGTGTAATGGGTGTACATACCTCCCACCCCTGTGTAATGTGTGTGCATACCTCCCACCCCTGTGTAATGCTGTGTATTGGGTGTACATACCTCCCACCCCTGTGTAATGCTGTGTAATGGGTGCACATACCTCCCACCCCTGTGTAATGCTGTGTAATGTGTGTACATACCTCCCACCCCTGTGTAATGCTGTGTAATGTGTGTACATACCTCCCACCCCTGTGTAATGCTGTGTAATGGGTGTACATAGCTCCCACCCCTGTGTAATGCTGTGTAATGTGTGTACATACCTCCCACCCCTGTGTAATGCTGTGTAATGAGTGTACATAGCTCCCACCCCTGTGTAATGCTGTGTAATGTGTGTACATACCTCCCACCCCTGTGTAATGCTGTGTAATGAGTGTACATACCTCCCACCCCTGTGTAATGTTGTGTAATGGGTGTACATACCTCCCACCCCTGTGTAATGTGTGTGCATACCTCCCACCCCTGCGTAATGCTGTGTAATGGGTGTACATACCTCCCACCCCTGTTTAATGCTGTGTAATGGGTGTACATACCCCCTGTGTAATGCTGTGTAATGGGTGTTCATACCCCCTGTGTAATGCTGTGTAATGTGTGTACATACCTCCCACCCCTGTGTAATGTGTGTACATACCTCCCACCCCTGTGTAATGCTGTGTAATGTGTGTACATACCTCCCACCACTGTGTAATGCTGTGTTATGTGTGTACATACCTCCCACCACTGTGTAATGCTGTGTTATGTGTGTGCATACCTCCCACCACTGTGTAATGCTGTGTTATGTGTGTACATACCTCCCACACCTGTGTAATGTGTGTACATACCTCCCACCCCTGTGTAATGCTGTGTATTGGGTGTACATACCTCCCACCCCTGTGTAATGCTGTGTAATGGGTGTACATACCTCCCACCCCTGTGTAATGCTGTGTAATGTGTGTGCATACCTCCCACCCCTGTGTAATGTTGTGTAATGGGTGTACATACCTCCCACCCCTGTGTAATGTGTGTGCATACCTCCCACCCCTGTGTAATGCTGTGTATTGGGTGTACATACCTCCCACCCCTGTGTAATGCTGTGTAATGGGTGCACATACCTCCCACCCCTGTGTAATGCTGTGTAATGTGTGTACATACCTCCCACCCCTGTGTAATGCTGTGTAATGTGTGTACATACCTCCCACCCCTGTGTAATGCTGTGTAATGTGTGTACATACCTCCCACCCCTGTGTAATGCTGTGTAATGGGTGTACATAGCTCCCACCCCTGTGTAATGCTGTGTAATGTGTGTACATACCTCCCACCCCTGTGTAATGCTGTGTAATGAGTGTACATAGCTCCCACCCCTGTGTAATGCTGTGTAATGTGTGTACATACCTCCCACCCCTGTGTAATGCTGTGTAATGAGTGTACATACCTCCCACCCCTGCGTAATGCTGTGTAATGGGTGTACATACCTCCCACCCCTGTTTAATGCTGTGTATTGGGTGTACATACCCCCCACCCCTGTGTAATGCTGTGTAATGTGTGTACATACCTCCCACCCCTGTGTAATGGGTGTACATACCTCCCACCCCTGTGTAATGGGTGTACATACCTCCCACCCCTGTGTAATGCTGTGTAATGTGTGTACATACCTCCCACCCCTGTGTAATGTGTGCACATACCTCCCACCCCTGTGTAATGCTGTGTAATGTGTGTACATACCCCCCACCCCTGTGTAATGCTGTGTAATGTGTGTACATACCTACCACCCCTGTGTAATGCTGTGTAATGGGTGTACATACCTCCCACTCCTGTGTAATGCTGTGTAATGTGTGTACATACCTCCCACCCCTGTGTAATGCTGTGTAATGGGTGTACATACCTCCCACCCTTGTATAATGCTGTGTAATGTGTGTACATACCTCCCACCCCTGTGTAATGCTGTGTAATGTGTGTACATACCTCCCACCCCTGTGTAATGCTGTGTAATGTGTGTACATACCTCCCACCCCTGTGTAATGCTGTGTAATGTGTGTACATACCCCCCACCCCTGTGTAATGCTGTGTAATGTGTGTACATACCTACCACCCCTGTGTAATGTGTGTGCATACCTCCCACCCCTGTGTAATGCTGTGTAATGTGTGTACCCCTCCCACCCCTGTGTAATGCTGTGTAATGTGTGTACATACCTCCCACCCCTGTGTAATGCTGTGTAATGGGTGTACATACCTCCCACCCCTGTGTAATGCTGTGTAATGAGTGTACATACCTCCCACCCCTGTGTAATGTGTGTACATACCTCCCACCCCTGTGTAATGCTGTGTAATGGGTGTACATACCTCCCACCGCTGTGTAATGCTGTGTAATGGGTGTACATACCCCCTGTGTAATGCTGTGTAATGGGTGTACATACCTCCCACCCCTATGTAATGCTCTGTAATGGGTGTACATACCTCCCACCCCTGTGTAATGCTGTGTAATGTGTGTGCATACCTCCCACCCCTGTGTAATGCTGTGTAATGGGTGTACATACCCCCTGTGTAATGCTGTGTAATGGGTGTTCATACCCCCTGTGTAATGCTGTGTAATGTGTGTACATACCTCCCACCCCTGTGTAATGTGTGTACATACCTCCCACCCCTGTGTAATGCTGTGTAATGTGTGTACATACCTCCCACCACTGTGTAATGCTGTGTTATGTGTGTACATACCTCCCACCACTGTGTAATGCTGTGTTATGTGTGTGCATACCTCCCACCACTGTGTAATGCTGTGTTATGTGTGTACATACCTCCCACACCTGTGTAATGTGTGTACATACCTCCCACCCCTGTGTAATGCTGTGTATTGGGTGTACATACCTCCCACCCCTGTGTAATGCTGTGTAATGGGTGTACATACCTCCCACCCCTGTGTAATGCTGTGTAATGTGTGTGCATACCTCCCACCCCTGTGTAATGTTGTGTAATGGGTGTACATACCTCCCACCCCTGTGTAATGTGTGTGCATACCTCCCACCCCTGTGTAATGCTGTGTATTGGGTGTACATACCTCCCACCCCTGTGTAATGCTGTGTAATGGGTGTACATACCTCCCACCCCTGTGTAATGCTGTGTAATGTGTGTGCATACCTCCCACCCCTGTGTAATGCTGTGTAATGTGTGTACATACCTCCCACCCCTGTGTAATGTTGTGTAATGGGTGTACATACCTCCCACCCCTGTGTAATGCTGTGTAATGTGTGTACATACCTCCCACCACTGTGTAATGCTGTGTAATGGGTGTTCATACCTCCCACCCCTGTGTAATTCTGTGTAATGTGTGTACATACCTCCCACCCCTGTGTAATGCTGTGTAATGGGTGTACATACCTCCCACCCCTGTGTAATGCTGTGTAATGGGTGTACATACCTCCCACCCCTGTGTAATGCTGTGTAATGGGTGTACATACAATAGGTTGCAAAAGTATTCTGCCCCCTTGAAGTTTTCCACATTTTGTCATATTACTGCCACAAACATGAATCGATTTTATTGGAATTTCACGTGAAAGACCAACACAAAGTGGTGTACACGTGAGAAGTGGAACGACAATCAAACATGATTCCAAACATTTTTTACAAATAAATAACTGCAAAGTGGGGTGTGCATAATTATCCGGTCCCCTTTGATCTGAGTGCAGTCAGTTGCCTATAGACATTGCCTGATGAGTGCTAATGACTAAATAGAGTGCACCTGTGTGTAATCTAATGTCAGTACAAATACAGCTGCTCTGTGATGGCCTCAGAGGTTGTCTAAGAGAATATTGGGAGCAACAACACCGCAAAGTCCAAAGAACACACAAGACAGGTCAGGGATCAAGTTATTGAGAAATTTAAAGCAGGCTTAGGCTACAAAAAGATTTCCAAAGCCTTGAACATCCCACGGAGCACTGTTCAAGTGATCATTCAGAAATGGAAGGAGTATGGCACAACTGTAAACCTACCAAGACAAGGTCATCCACTTAAACTCACAGGCCAAACAAGGAGAGCGCTGATCAGAAATGCAGTCAAGAGGCCCATGGTGACTCTGGACGAGCTGCAGAGATCTACAGGTGGGAGACTCTGTCCATAGGAAAACTATTAGTCATGCACTGTACAAAGTTGGCCTTTATGGAAGTGGCAAGAAGAAAGGTATTGTTAACAGAAAGCATAAGAAATCCCGTTTGCAGTTTGCCACAAGCCATGTGGGGGACACAGCAACCATGTGGAAGAAGGTGCTCTGGTCAGATGAGACCAAAATGGAACTTTTTGGCCAAAATGCAAAATGCTATGTGTGGCAGAAAACTAACACTGCACATCACTCTGAACACACCATCCCCACTGTCAGATATGGTGGTGGCAGCATCATGCTCTGGGGGTGCTTCTCTTCAGCAGGGACAGGGAAGCTGGTCAGAGTTGATGGGGAGATAAATGGAGCCAAATACAGGGGAAGCTTGGAAGAAAACCTCTTGGAGACTGCAAAAGACTTGAGACTGGGGCGGAGGTTCACCTTCCAGCAGAACAATGACCCTAAACATAAAGCCAGGGCAACAATGGAATGGTCTTTACATCCAAGATGGCACCGAACTCGGATGCCTCGGCCACAGGGCTCCGGCCTTTTTTGCTTTTTTAGGAGGAAATCTCTCCTCCACTCACCTCTGAGCTTCACCTCTTGCTGAGGTAGGAGGCGGAGGACATGGGTACTGCCGGTCCGGCTCTGCATCAGCCACGGATCGGCATATGACGGCGAGAGGATCAGCTGCTCGGGAGGCCCACGTGCAGTGCACAGTTATGGAGAGGCAGCACGGAGCTCTGCTGCTGCCGCCGCTGCCCCCGGACCATCGGCGACCATCTGCGACACCACCCAGGCCCCCCTCCCTAGTTCACTGGGGAGGATGTGGGGACACGAGGAGCTCTCCACAGTGCAAACCATCAACCGCATGACGCCGGCGGCATGCCAGCTGATCGGGCGGACAGCTGATCGGGGCCCACGTGCCCTGATTGGTACTCCATCACCGTTGCCCGGACTGCTGAGGGGGAACTGTGTAGCCTGCCGCTGCTGGAGCCTGCTGGAGCCTCATACCACACTGGAGCCACACTAGCAGCTCTCCTCCGCCACTGCCAGCTGATCAGGCGGACAGCTGATCGGGGCCCACGTGCCCTGATTGGTACTCCATCACCGTTGCCCAGACTGCTGAGGGGGAACTGTGTAGCCTGCCACTGCTGGAGCCTGCTGGAGCCTCACACCACACTGGAGCCACACTAAAAGCTCTCCTCCGCTGCTGCCGGGTCCGCTGCTGCATCTGCCTTTTTACACGGACACAGTAGGCCACTGATCCCCGATTGCTGCCCCGAGCCAGCCACCGCTACAACAGGAAGTTTCAGAGACCGCAGGACCCCACACCTAAGCAGGCTCACGGGCGAGCTGCTGACACAGAGCTCAGCGTCCATAGTCACCGCTTCCTGCGGGACCTCCCACGTGGAAGAGATCCTCAGCTGAGCTCCAGAGAGGTTCTCCACCACCATCTCCACCATCTGCAGCCTCCCGCCTGCTCAGCCACCCAGTGTCTAACTCTGCCACTGCTGAGGACCGAGCCAGCCTGCTCCACCACCCAGCCCTGAAGATCAGCTGCCCACCTGCCAACATCGGGGAACCGGACCACAGGCATGGACACTTCTCGGTCTGATTGTCGGACCCAGGGGTGTTATTACATCTGCAGCCCTAAAAGGACTCTGCCTCTGTCTCTCTCCTCTTGCCTTGGTTCTGTCTCTTTCTTCCTCAGTCTCTCATTAGCTATCCCTTCTCTCTATCTCTATCTCTCTCTCTCTTTCTCTATCCACTCTTTTCCAGGACACACTGCGGGGCACCTGGAACTGCTACGGAGCTGAGTGAGCGCCGCCCGTAGATGGCAGGCTGCTCCCCTCACGTAGCACCCCAGACTCCCCCACACATCCCTCACTACAGTTATGTGCTGTATGTATGTATAGGTATATGCTTACTTGTATACTGTACCTGATTGTATGTGTTGGATCGCATGTATGTGTTTGTACCATCTCCGACCCTGTATGAGCCAAAAATAATTCTGGGTGCAACCCCCGTTGTTCTTTGGCGAAATAAAAATGATTCTGATTCTGATTCTGTTTAAAACTAAACATATCTATGTGTTAGAATGGCCCAGTCAAAGTCCAGGTCTAAATCCAATCGAGAATCTGTGGCAAGATCTGAAAACTGCTGTTCACAAACGCTGTCCATCTAATCTGACTGAGCTGGAGCTGTTCTGCAAAGAAGAATGGGCAAGGATTTCAGTCTCTAGATGTGCAAAGCTGGTAGAGACATACCCTAAAAGACTGGCAGCTGTAATTGCAGTAAAAGGTGGTTCTACAAAGTATTGACTCAGGGGGCTGAATAATTATGCACACCCCACTTTGCAGTAATTTATTTGTAAAAAATGTTTGGAATGATGTATGATTTCCGTTCCACTTCTCACATGTACACCACTTTGTATTGGTCTTTCACGTGGAATTCCAATACAATTGATGCATGTTTGTGGCAGTAATGTGACAAAAATGTGGAAAACCTCAAGGGGGCCGAATACTTTTGCAACCCACTGTACCTTCCACCCCTGTGTAAAATCTGTAGTTGATTTGTTCATTGCATCAGGTTGTATTTTGTATATTGTTATATTCTGTATGCTGTTGTACAGCGCCACGGAAGATACTGGCACTGTATAAATGAATAATAATAATAATATAATTATTATTATTATTATTATCAGTGGAGTAGCTAGGGTGTTTGACACCTGGTGCGGATAATTTACCCCCCCCCCCCCCCCCCCCAAAAAAAAGCAAAGCGTGCAGCGGCAAAAAAACGGTTGTGGACATGACATCACATGGGTGGGGGTAACTGTAATGTAACTGTAACAGTAAGGCAGTGGGCTAATATAGGTAGCCAGAATAGTTGCCCCCAGCATAGGTTAGATAGGTAGGTGCCCCCAGTATAGGTTAGTTAGGTAGGTGCCTCCAATATAGGTAGCCAGTATAGTTGCCACCAGTATAGGCTAGCTAGGTAGGTAGGTCCCCCAATACAGGTTAGATAGGTAGGTGCACCCAGTATAGGTTAGATTAGATAGGTGCCCCCAGTATAGGTTAGATTAGGTAGGTGCCCCTCAGCACAGGTTAGATAGGTAGCTGCCCCCCCAGTATAGGTTAGATTAGGTAGGTGCCCCCCAGCAAAGGTTAGATAGGTAGCTGCCCCCCAGTATAGGTTAGATTAGGTAGGTGCCCCCAGTATAGGTTAGATAGGTAGCTGCCCCCAAGTATAGGTTAGATAGGTAGCAAGCCCCCCAGTATAGGTTAGATAGGTAGCAGCCCCCCAGTATAGATACACTACACATGCTGTATACACACAAACACTGTACACAGATACACACACTGTACATAGACACACGTACACACACACTGTATACACCACACACTTTACACACACAGACACACCATACACACTGTACACACACACACACTGTACACACAGACACACAACACACACACACAGACACTGTACACACAACACACAGACACTGTACACACACACACACAGACACTGTACACACACACTGTACACACAGACACACAACACACACACACTGTACACACACTGTACACACACTGTACACACACACACACACACATACACACACACACACACACACACACACACACACACACACACACACACTGTACACACACACACACACACACACAGACACACAACACACACACTGTACACACAACACACACACACACACACGCTGTACACACAGACACACACACACACACTGTACACACAACACACACACACACACACACACACACACACTCTGTACACACAGACACACAACACACACACACACACACTGTACACAGACACACAACACACACTGTGCACACACACACTGTACACACAGACACACAACAACACACACAGACACACACACACAGATCCTGCAAACTCTCCTCTCCTGTACATCTCCTGGTGGGTGCACTATGGCTGCTGTCTGCATGCTTTCCTGGGGAAGCTCCAGCCTCAGATTACACTCAGTGTTGGCAGCTATGGGAGGGGATGGCACTGGCGCACAGAGGGGGGTGTTCCGGGTGTCTGGAACACCCCCCCTGCACCGAGACCGGAAGTGGGGTGTGTGTGGCGAGGGTCTCATGAGCAGGCCTTAAGCTGCGGGGGGCCTTGCTTGCTGCTGGCGGGTGGCTGCGGGCGTACGGGCCTCACGCTGCGGGGAGAGAGAAGACTTCCACTTACAGTGCCTGGATCCTGCGCAGCCTCTATGTACTTCCTGTCCCAGCCGGCGTCTGTCGCTATGGTAACAGCGCCCCCAGTGATGACGTACCGCATGTCATCACAGGGGGAGCTCTTACCGACGCGACGCGCGCCGGGAGAGGATGAAGATAGAAGCTGCGTGCAGGATGAAGGCAGGTAAGTGCCTCTCCCCGCAGCTCTCCCCCGCCTAACTAACTTATACTGGGGCATATACCTATCTAATCTATACTGGGGGACATATACCTATCTAATCTATACTGGGGGACATATACCTATCTAATCTATACTGGGGGACATATACCTATCTAATCTATACTGAGGGACATATACCTATCTAATCTATACTGGGGGACATATACCTATCTAATCTATACTGGGGGACATATACCTATCTAATCTATACTGGGGGACATATACCTATCTAACTTATACTGGGGGACATATACCTATCTAATCTATACTGGGGGACATATACCTATCTAACTTATACTGGGGGACATATACCTATCTAATCTATACTGGGGGACATATACCTATCTAACTTATACTGGGGGACATATACCTATCTAACTTATACTGGGGCACATATACCTATCTAACTTATACTGGGGGACATATATATATATATATATAACTTATATTGGGGGGCAGCTACCTATCTAACCTATACTGGGGGCAGCTACCTATCTAACTTATACTGGGGGACATATACATATCTAACCTATACTGGGGGACATATACCTATCTAATCTATACTGGGGGATATATACCTATCTAATCTATACTGGGGGACATATACCTATCTAACTTATACTAGGGGACATATACCTATCTTATCTATTCTGGGGGACATATACCTATCTAACTTATACTGGGGGACATATACCTATCTAACTTATACTGGGGGACATATACCTATCTAACTTATACTGGGGGACATATATATATCTAACTTATATTGGGGGACATATGTCTATCTAATCTATACTGGGGGCCAGGGCCGGCCCTAGACTTTTTGCCGCCTGAGGCAAATTTTTAAAAAATTGCCGCCACCGCCACCCGTGGGGGGGCCGCCGAGCTGGAGGGGTAGCTGTCAGGACGGGGGTATTGGGCCAGCGGCGGGGAGGGGGGTTGGACCCCCCCTCCCTCGCCTGGGTCCCCCGTCCTCCGCTCCCCTCCAGCCTTAAATAGAAGCAGCCGCTATGTGCAAGAGGAACGGGCGGGGAGGACACTCACCTCTTCCCAGCGTGCGCTCCACTGACGTCACTTCCTGCAGCGTTGCAGGAAGTGACGTCAGTGGAGCGCACGCTGGAACGAGGAAGAGGTGAGTCCTCCCCGCCCGTTCCTCTTAAACATAGCGGCTGCTTCTATTTAAGGCTGGAGGGGAGCGGAGGACGGGGGACCCAGGCGAGGGAGGGGGGGGTCCGACCCCCCTCCCCGCCGCTGGCCCAATACCCCCGTCCTGACAGCTACCACTCCAGCTCGGCGGCCGGCTCCCCGCACCCACGGAGGGGCGGGTGCCGCCCCTGGAAATTTGCCGCCTGAGGCAAAAGTTTCACCCCGCCTCATGAGCGGGCCGGCCCTGCTGGGGGCATATACCCATCTAACTTATATTGGGGGACATATACCTATCTAACTTATACTGAGGGACATATGCCTATCTAATCTATACTGGGCATTTACCTATCTAACCTATACTGGGGCACCTACCTATCTAATCTATACTGGAGGCATAGACCTATCTAATCTATACTGGAGGCATATACCTATCTAACCTATACTGGGGGACATATACCTATCTAACCTATACTGGGGGACATATACCTATCTAACCTATACTGGGGGACATATACCTATCTAACCTATACTGGGGGACATATACCTATCTAATCTATACTGGAGGCATATAACTATCTAACCCAGTGCTGTCCAACTTCATGGGCATGGAGGGCCAGTTTTTTTTCAGACCCCATGGTGGAGGGCCGAAGGTTCTTGCTAGAGTCGCAGCCCCCCCCCCCCCCCCCCCAGGAAAAATGCAATTAAAGGACAATTAGATTGGCAGCACTTTCCACAAAATGCAATTTAAGATGTTGGTGGAGTTGTGTGGCGCGTAGCGCGGCAAAAACCACGAGGGTCCTGTTGTGCGTAGAGCGGCGCGCGTAGCGCGCCGCGCCTAGAAATGGGTGTGGCCATGGACCAGAATGCGGGTGTGGCCATGGGTGGAGACAAATTTACATGAATTTAGCATTGTGGGACATTAGATTAGGACAGTGGTGGTGAACCTTTTGGAGGCCGAGTGTCCAAACTGCAACCCAAAAGTCACTTATCTATCGCAAAGTGGCAACAGCAATTTAAACTACATACAAAGGTTTTAACTCATACATGAACATTATGGAAAATCCAAGTTGAAAATAAACTGTGAAGATAAACAATTTCATCCATCTACTCCTAAAAAATTTGGGTTTTTTTTTAGAACCTCCCAGTTTTATTTTCCGTTTTAAATAGCTAAAAAAGTCTCGCAGTTCGCAATCATGTGACCCCCAACAAGCCAAATTCAGCAATCATGAGGCCCCCAACAAGACACATTCAGCAATCATGATGCCCCCAACAAGACAAATTTAGCAATCATGAGGCCCCCAAAAAATCATGAGGCCCCCAACAAGACACATTCAGCAATCTTGAGGCCCCCAACAAGACACATTCAGCAATCATGATGCCCCCAACAAGACAAATTTAGCAATCATGAGGCCCCCAAAAAATCATGAGGCCCCCAACAAGACACATTCAGCAATCTTGAGGCCCCCAACAAGACAAATGCAGCAATCGTGATGCCCCCAACAAATCATGAGGCCCCCAACAAGACAAATTCAGCAATCATGAGGCACATAAATAGAGAGCATTTCACATAAATAAGCAGAATGCCCCTTAAATATGGTAGACACCTATCACCTGGCTTCTAAATTCTCCTCTACTGGCTGCTGTGCCTGGCTGGCCTGGCAATAGTGTTTTGGGCCGGATTGGGGATGATGTGTGGGCTGAAATGCCTTGCGGTGCTGCTGTGGCCGGGCTGGCAGTGATGCTGTGGCCGGATGAGGTAGTGACAGGTGCCTCCCCCAGCTAGATAGTGACAGGTGTCCCCCCAGCTAGATAGTGACAGGTGTCCCCCCAGCTAGATAGTGACAGGTGTCCCCCCCCAGTTAGATAGTGACAGGTGCCCCCCCCAGCTAGATAGTGACAGGTGCCCCCCCAGCTAGATAGTGACAGGTGTGTCCCCCCAGTTAGATAGTGACAGGTGCCCCCCCCAGCTAGATAGTGACAGGTGCCCCCCCCCCCAGTTAGATAGTGACAAGAGCCCCCCAAGCTAGATAGACAGGTGCCCCCCCAGCTAGATAGTGACAGGTGTCCCCCCCCCCAGTTAGATAGTGACAGGTGCCCCCCCAGCTAGATAGTGACAGGTGCCCCCCCCCCAGTTAGATAGTGACAAGAGCCCCCCAAGCTAGATAGAGAGGTGCCCCCACCAGTGATCGAGCCCGTTACCTCTGCTCCTGTGTCCCGGCTGGCCTCTCCTATGTCCCCGCTGCCGCTGCTGCCCCGTAAGCTCAGACCTCACAGATCGCGGCGACTGAAAAAGCAGAGCGCGCCCATGACACCCGCGCGGCAGAACGTCACATGCGGACATGACTAATGATTCACTTGCACATGTGACGTACTCCGTGCGGGTACCATGCGCACTCTGTTTACCTCAGTCGCCGCGATCTGAGGTCTGAGCTGTGGGGCAGCAGCGGCAGCGGGGACATAGGAGAGGCCAGCGGGGACAAAGGAGGCCACAATACGAGGGAGCAGGCATGGCGCCCATAGCGCAAGCCATGCCTGCATCCCAGGAAGACGAGCGGGCCGCAGCAGGTGGCCTGGCGGGACGGATGCGGCCCGCGGGCCGCCAGTTGGACAGCGCTGATCTAACCTATACTGGAGGCATATACCTATCTAATCTATACTGCGGACATATACCTATGTAACCTATACTGGGGGCAACTATATGGGCTACCTATACTGGGGGGGGGGGGCTATAGATGGCTACCTATACTGCGGGCACCTATACCTGTCTCCACAATGGGGGCGCATTTTACGCCCTCGCCCTGGGTGCAATTTAGCCTAGAAACTGATAGTATTTGGCTTCACCCACACCATGTTTGGCCACGCCCACACGCCGCTTTCAGGAATCCCCCCCTTGGAAATCCTGGATTTGCCCCTGGGTGGGGTTACTCTGCCTGACATCAGACACTAAGGGCTCTTTCACATTAGGGCAGATTTTCTGCGTTTCAACGCAAAGGGTAAAGTTTGCGTTACCCAAGGTGAAATGAAAGTCCATAGACTTTCATTTTAGCTTTCACATATAACGCAGCCTTTTTGTGCGTTGCGTTACACTGCACCCAGGCGCAGTTTTTTGGCCGACGCTAGCTTTATGCGTTACAATGTTAGTCAATGTAAAACGCACACTATGCACGTTTTTAATCCGTTAACGCAGGCAATCAGTCCCAGAATGCAACAGAGGAACAATGTAGAAAGTTGAAAACTAAAAGAAAAAAAAATTACCTGCGTTTTCCTATGTGCTGTAAAGCATTGAAAACGGATTAAAAACGCACACTCACTGCAGTGCAACGCATATCAAAACGCATTAAAACGCATACAACAAAACGTATGCTTTGAGCGTTCTCCAACGCAAGCTGTGATGTGAAAGAGCCCTAATGCCTCACAGACTTGCACCGAAGTTTTCCAGCACTTGTCAGCTGCTGAGAAGCAGCCAGCAGTACTCGTGCAGTCTGTGGAGGTCTGTACCCAGTAATCACAGAGCAAAGGGTAACTATACTTTACCTGGTCCACCGTCCTGTTAGGCTACACAGCTTCTCCACTCCTCATAAGTTGTATGTGCTGTACAGCCAGCCAATCACCATGCGGCTTCACTCCCTGCAAGGTGATTGGTGGCTGTACGGCTCATGCAACTGCTAAGGGAGGAAGTGGAGTGAACTTAGGAGCCATGTATCATCACAGTAGGACGACTCAGTAAAGTATAATTACCCTCCGCTTTGTTTATTATCTACCGACCACCCCCCTCCTCTAAGCTGCAACCACCCTGACCTCCTAGCTGCCCTGTCACTGCAGCTGAGCTGCACAACATGCGCGGACACCCGGAACTATTGGGGGAGACCAGCTGCGGGGCCCCTTTTGCCTCTGGCAGCGGCGGCTATGAGCGCACCCCCTCTAGGGTGGCTGGGATCACCCCACCTGGTGCGGGTCGCACCCCCCGCACCTCCGTCACGACGCTACTGATTATTATATACAAATGAGGGTTTTAATCCCAGTTAACTTGTGACAAATAATTAGTTCCCTAAACCCGAATAACTATTTACAATGGAAATTCATCCACACAGCTAAAAAAAAAAAAACCTTGAAAGGATTATCTTTATAACGTGTATCTGCAGGTCACTGAACTATGAAGTAGCCAGGCTGAAAGCCAATGCACTATTATTATCAGAAACTCTTGACTACATCCTTAAATTCTGAGTTACTCATTTGAAATTATTGACAGTAGCTATTTTTCTTTCTTTTTATGTGCCAAAAAATTGCTTTAGTTGCTTTGACAGCTCTCACACTTGAAAAGCTACCAAAGTTTTCAGCTACACTGACATTTTAACATATTGAAATGAGCACATTTTAGCATGCAGGTTGCGCAATGTTTTCTTACACATTCATGTTTCAGCATGCAGGTCTGCTACAGCAGAGAGCCAAATGTTGGTAAGACGTATTCAAGCTGCCTGACAGATTTTCTCACCTACAGTAAAAAAAAAAAACAAGAATAAAACTTGGATATGATGCAAATTATCCAACTGATTGAATAGCCACGGCATACCCATTAAGGAAATAAATATTAATGACAGTTTTCTGCATGGACGTGTAAATCAGGGGTCTCAAACTCGCGGGCCATTTGCGGCCCTCGGTACAATATTTTGTGGCCCGCGCCGGCAAAAGCAAGAGAGACATGGAAGCTAACTATTTTACCTTATAGTTCGCTTTAGTGCTCCCAAGTAATCCGCCACATCCCCACCGCTAAACGAGGGCTACAGAGCCCCCAAATCCCCCGGGCAAACATCCACGAATGCGCTGAAGGGCAGAGCTTCCAGCTGTAGCTCTGCCCCTCCTGACGTCAATCGCCACACGGATCGCCGCCTCTCCCCGCCCCTCTCTGTGAAGGAAGAGTGAGAGGGGCAGGGAGAGGTGCCGATCTACCGTGATTGACGTCAGGAAGGGCAAAGCTGAAGCTGAAAGCTCTGCGCCTTCCAGGAAATGCCGGCGGATTGCCCCCCGGGCGATTTGGGGGCTCTGCAGCCCTCATTTTGCGGCTGGGACAAGGTGAATTACTTGTAATAGGAGCACTGAAGCGAACTATAAGGTACAATAGGCAAAATAGTTCACTTTTTTGTGTGAAATCGCTTATGTGGCCCAGCCTCATCCTGACTTTGCCTCCTGCGGCCCCCAGGTAAATTGATTTTGAGACCCCTGGTGTAAATCAAACCCTTCTATGCATTATAGGCTGCCTCCTTATTGGTTGTTAGTGGATGGCAGGGTGGTTAGCTGAAAGAGGAACTGTGACAAAGGATTGAGCTTCATCCCAATCAGTAGCTGATACCCCCTTTCCCATGAGAAATCTTTACCTTTTCTCAAATAGATCACCAGGGACGTCTGTGTGGCTGAGACTGCGGTGAAATCCCTCCCACAGTGTGATGTCATGACCATGGCCCTGGCAGTTTGCTGCCTGTAGGCCTTGTTGCATTGTGAAAAATAACATCTGTTTCCAACTGCCAAGCAACTATTATTATTATTATTATTATTATTATTATTATTATTATTATTATTATTATTATTATTATTATTATTATTATTATTATTATTATTATTATTATTATTATTATTTAGTATTTATATAGCACCAACATCTTCCACAGTGTTGTACAGAGTATATATAGTCTTGTCACTAACTGTCCCTCGGAGAGCTCACAATCTAATCCCTACCATAGTCATATGTCTATGTACGTATTGTGTAGTATATATATTCTAGTCTAGGGCCAATTTAGGGGTAAGCCAATTAACTTATCTGTATGTTTTTTGGGGGGATGTGGGAGGAAACAGGAGTGCCCGGAGGAAACCCACACAGACACGGGGAGAACAAACAAACCCCTTGCAGATGGTGACCTGGCTGGGATTCAAACCGACGACCCAGCGCTGCAAGGTGAGAGCATTAAAGGGGCAGTTTAGTGAAAATTATTATTTTCCATTTATCACATATCAGTTGTTATTTAATAAGGAGAGCATATGTTTCTCCATAGACCTTGTGTTAAAAAAAAGTATGTAAAGTAAAAAAAAGTAACGCGGACTCACACACTACAGAGAGCCATGCTGATCTCACATGTAACTAGCTAAGTATTTAAACAAACAGGCTGCTAAGTAATTAGCAAAGTTGTACAGAGGTGCCAACAGGATAAAAGTCACTAAAAAGTTAAAATATTCGGGCTGCGGTGGTAGACCAGCCAACCCAAAACAGACACATGTACTGTCGATTTAAAGCAGTAACAATTTATTCATATACTCCCAAGAAAAGTTGCAACGTGTTTCGCAGGCAAAATCCCGCTTCTTCAGGCAATAAATAACAGGAGTGATACACTGAAAAATGACAGAAATGAACAATAGCAATCAGAGAGAAGAATGTGGCTACATGGTGTGTCAATGATGCGGTACAGAAGTACATGACTATTACAAATCGGTATCAGGTAACATGACTATCAAAATTTAAATTACATTATATGCTACTAATCACATGGAGTAAAGCCGATCTATTTAAATGCAAAGTGAAACATGGTTGGAAAAATTGATTTTTTTTTTGTTGACTTAAAATACATTCTGTGCACATATCACACATAGATATCTCAATGTTTTGACAATTCCGACAAAAAAAACATTGTTTAAATGAGTGACAGTCTGCCTGTGTGTGGGTTTCAAATGGAATAGGTGAAGATTTAGCTCAATAGGGGGGAGGGGGGGATTCATCCAATGGAGTCAGGGAAGGAGGGGAGAGGGATACATGTGCATTAAAACTAGGATAGTGACATAAAGATACTTAATCATGGTACCTAAAGGTGAAGGAAGGAAGGGAGTGCAGGGGTGTGCAAACAATGGCAGTGAGGGGGCGCATTATTGAAGTATTGGACTTACCAGCACGGAGTCAAGAGAAAGCTTGGCACCTCTGTGCCGGCCTGTTGTATCTGATAGGGTATAAATAGGAAGGAACGGAAGTGTTTCCTGACGTGGGTGGATCGGGGTGGTGAGGAGGAAGTGATAGGACTGGAGGAAAGAAGTGGCCAATGGGGTGGAGATGGGCGGGGATAGGCGGGCGGCTGAGTACTCTGCGTGGACATAGAGTCACATTGGACTCGATACATTCGGATGGTGGATGGTGGATGGTGAAGAGGAGGTGGCGTGGCTGCTGCTAAGTAAGTAACTAATTAGCAGCCTTCTTTATCTATCTATTTACTTAGCTAGTTACATGTGAGAACAGCAGGGCTCTCTGTAGTGTGTGAGTCAGCGTTATAAATCAGCTGCAGTGTCTGCTATCAGTGAAGTCCTTAGCTTAGTATGCTAATGAAGCAGCTCAGCTCTCTGCGAAACCAGAATTAAGTGATATCATCTACTTTTTTTTAACACAAGGTCTATGGAGAAACATATCCTCTCTTTATTAAATAACTGATATGTGAATAATGGAAAATAATAATTTTCACTAAACTGCCCCTTTAACCACTATGCCACCGTGCTGCCCAGTATCTCCCAGTATCTCTCTCTGTGCTTATGTATATCCACTGTATATAAAAACAACCTTTTAGCCTATCACATTGTTAGGGGGTGTGGTTACAGATAATGGCAGTTGGTGCTGTCTGTTTTTTTCATGTCTGCCAGTAGTAAAGATGATTTACTGCAGGCTGATTGTGGATTAAACAACATGAACAAATTACATGCCAATATCAATCATTTCTTGATCTCTCTTCTATTTTTATCGTCACTTTGCAATGTAATGATTTATTTTGTTCCCCTTTTTACTAAAGTTCCTCATTTTACACTTAATGTGGTGTATCGCGTTGCATCATATTTGCTAAAACGAAAAGCAATGGAACACATTAAGTATAAATGGATCCTGAGAAAATCATGTTTGTTTGTTTGACCTGAGAGCAGCAGGTAAACATGTGCAAGCATGCAGTCCTGTAATATCCCTTGACCTTCTATTTTCCTCCTCTAGAATAACCTCCTTGCATTCACATACATACGATTCTGCACGCGCTTCACCCCTCCTCTGAAACCTTCTGCCACAACACATTTGTCACTCTCCTACCTTTGATATCAATTTTTTTTCTGTCAAGCTCTACCTTAGGACAGTGGTGGTCCCCAACCTGAGGAGCAAGTGACCTATGGCCGAGCGGGAGCTATCTCTGGAGATGAGATAGAGCAGCAGCCAGTGATTCCCTGATGGAATGGAATCAGACTGTACTGCAGCCAATGGACTCCTAATGGGAAGAGACCACTGACTGCACTGCAGGAAGGCCTCTCTGAGGAACAGGAGGTCCTTGCAGCTAACTGACACCTGGTGGATTAGTGCCAAGGAAGTACAGACAGACTAATCACTCCGGGAACGAGTGACAGCCAGGAAGGTCAGACAGGCCAGGTCGGCAACACACGAGCATATAAGGTACAAAGACAGAAGACTGATTCGGTAACCGGATACAAGCAGGGTCAGTAACTGGTAGACAGATGGGCAGAGGTACCGAATCAGAAAGCAAGAGAGAGGTCAGCAAAGCAGAAGGTCATAACAGATATACATAAGCACAATTCTAATCTGAGGTGTGAGGTCCTTGGTTTCGACACCCGGGAACTGGTCTAAAGTATAACAGAATAATGACACCACAATCCTAAGCTTGGGTGTGAGGTCCTTGGTCTCAACACCCTGGAACTGGTCTAGAGTATAACAGAGTAATGACACAGCAATCCTAAGCTTGGGTGTGAGGTCATTGGTCTCAACACCCTGGAACTGGTCTAGAGTATAACAGAGTAATGACACAGCAATCCTAAGCTTGGGTGTGAGGTCATTGGTCTCAACACCCTGGAACTGGTCTAGAGTATAACAGAGCATAAACAAAGGTAATCTGGCTAAGTGTGAATTCCCAGCTCCTGCTGGTTCTAACACACTTTAAGATCTGACTGTGGTCTGAGTGCTCACACGTAAGTATTCGCAATGGCAGACAACCAGCAACTGAAAGGCAAGATCTATATATACTCCAGCGCTGCTCAGCGCCACCCCCAACCGCTCAGCCAATCAGGAGTTCCGCTGGGATCAGCTGATCGTCCGGATCAGCTGATCCCTCTCCTGTTGGCATAAAGGTCCTGTCCTCTAGCGCGCGTGCGCGTAACTCTCCCTCCGTGTGCACTAGAAGGCCCAGACAAACCAGACACATGTCGCTGTGCGGAAACCGCCGGTCTGAACGCGGAGACAGCCGCCCCACCGCCAGACCGCGCGGCGGCATCTTTGCCATTCATTACAGATACAAATACAAAATTCACTGGTAAAATGTAAACTGCAGCCATTCTTACACTGTTAATGGCAGGGTTCTTAAACTTTGCACAGTTGGTCACTGGGTGACTGGGATAAATATTCATAAAAGTGGGTGGAGTCTACAAAAGCCAATCAAAATTCACCTGTTGATTTTTCAAGGGGAATATTTACATTTCTGCCATTCTTGCACTGTTAATGGCACAAGCCTTAAACCTGGTACAGTTGGTCATTGGGTGACTGGGGTTCTAATTCAGAAAAGGAGGTGGAGCCACAAACAGCCAATCAGATTTGTTTCATTTCAATGCAAATTATTGATGCCAAAGACCACAAAGCTCACAAACCAGGTCATTGGGCTCTATTCTCAAAGAGCAAAAATTTCCGCAAAATTTTACCACTATATTTCCGCCAGCGGTAAACCCTGCATTTTTTCCACATTCACTAATATTTTCTGCATGTTTTCCGCATGCGGGAAAAAAGATGCGGAAACAGCCATTATTCATGCGGGAATCATGCGGTAAAAAGGTCGCGTGAAAAAGTGTTTAAAAAAAAAATTAAAGTCCAGCAAGCACAGCCCGTAAGCCTCCACACTTCATTAAAGTCAATGGGATGTGGAATATATCACCTACTACTTGTAGGTGATAAAAAATCGGTAAACAACGACGAAATTATGCGCCTGAACATTTTTGAGAATTGATTTTTTTATTGCGGAAAATACAGACTTTTGCGGAAATTTTTCCGCATGAACCCCGCACTTTTACCGCACTTTTTCCGCATGCGGAAAAAACATGCGGAACATTTTGAGAATGTCAACTTGACGGTATTTTGGTCGCAAACTTCCCGCATGTACTTTACCGCATGCGGGGCGACTTTGAGAATAGAGCCCATTGTGTAATAGGGTTAGAAAAAAAGTGGGTGGAGCCAACAACAGCCAAATACATACCCGGGCAATGCCGGACCATCAGATAGTCATATCATAAATGGCCTATCTTATGATTATGTGGCATATGGACTTTTATTGTGCATGTTGCACCTTCTCCTTTAAAGAGATTGTAATTAAAAGCTATGTTTTATAACATGGACTCTTTATTACGAGCCCATAAACTCTCACCTTGTTTTTTGTTAATTCATACATACATCATTTGTCAGGGGGGAGGCCAGCCTACCACTTGTACATATTTTTATTTGAGAGCAAAGGGATAGTTTGTTTGAATGATAAACCAATACCTGAGTCACTGTTTTCACCCACTTTTATTATTGTTTGCCAGTTTTTAATGCCACATAGGACAAGTTATTTTTGCTAGTGAATAGGGTAGAATACTACAAACAGCCCGAAAAACGTGCAGGAATGCCAACTGGGTCCTATTGGACTAGATCACTAAAAATAAAGGATACCCGAAGTGACATGTGACATGATGAGATAGACATGTGTCTCTACAGTGCCTAGCACACAAATAACTATGCTGTGCTCTTTTTTTCTTTCTCTGCCTGAAAGAGTTAAATATCAGGTGTGTAAGTGGCTGACTCAGTCCTGACTCAGACAGGAAGTGACAGTTTGACCCTCACTGAGAACAAATTCCAACTATAAAACACTATCCTAGCAGAAAATGGCTTCTGAGAGCAAGAAAGAGATAAAAAGGGGAATTTCTTCTCAGTGAGGGTCACACTGTAGTCACTTCCTGTCTGAGTCAGGACTGAGTCAGCCACTTACATACCTAATATTTAACTCTTTCAGACAGAGAAAGAAAAAAAAGGAACACAGCATAGTTATTTGTGTGCTAGGCACTGTACATACACATGTCTATCTCATCATGTCACATGTCACTTCGGGTATCCTTTAAAAAGTCATGATACACTTTATTAGTGCAAAAAATCATAGTATGATAGAGGGCTGATATATGAATACACAGCCCGTCATAGGAATAGTGTGCCCCCTAAAATCTCAAGAGACAGAAGGGATACTCAACAATGTCTGTATGAATAGAAATGTTGGGTGTAGCTATCCCCCTCCTATCTCATATGGGTAGCACACTAATAAAGAGGGTAACACCCAGGAATATATGTGTATGGACCTGTGCAATGGACTAATCAGTCATCACCTGGGTCGCACACTGACCCTCAACTAATGGGTGCTCCTAAAAAAATACAGTAACAATACACATATCCTCTGAAAAGTATAGAATAGTGCAGAAAAGAGTCCCCATAAAGCACAACAGAGAGGCCACACCTGTTGCCGGATTAGACCATAGAGACAGCACAGTACACCATTAGTGATGAGCAGAAATTACGCACATGCATAATTACGCATCATAACTCACAATTCTGCATCATAATTGTATGTGAAATTTCGGGGGAAAGAGTAATTGATTTCGTAGTTAATTGCTAGCATTCGTAATTACGTGTGAATTTACATATATTGGTTCCTAACTAGGGATGATCAATGAGATGCAAAGATTTCTGAGTTCATGCAGATTGATGTACATTGTATGCAACTATATGCAGCTTGAAAATGGACCAATCAATTTAAACCTCGGTGGGACTTGATTGGTCCATTTTTTAAGCTGTATATATTTGCAAAGAATATATGTACATAATTCTGCACAAACTCGGAAATATTTGCATCTCATTGGTCTTCCCTATCCATAACACCTCCCTGGGCAATTATTTGAAAAGGGTGCTATAAGGAATTCACCGTTGTATGTGTTAAAAAAAGATAGTGGGAAACAATATTTAAAAAAAAAATTAAATTTTTATTTTTGGGGAATGTTCTGAGTGTGGGAAATCTGAAAAAAATGGCATGGGGTCCCCCCTCCTGAGCCTCTGTAACCCCTTGTCCCCCATGCAGGCTGGGAAAGCCCAAATGCAGAGCTCCGGCTGACTGGGGCTTCGCACCCTGAGCTATACCAGCTAGTGTTGGGCGAACAGTGTTTGCCACTGTTCGGGTTCTGCAGAACATCACCCTGTTCGGGTGATGTTCGAGTTCGGCCGAACACCTGACGGTGCTCGGCCAAACCGTTCGGCCACATGGCCGAACTAAGAGCGCATGGCCGAACGTTCCCCGAACGTTCTGCTAGCGCTGTGATTGGCCGAACGGGTCACGTGGTTCGGGCCCGAACGCGCTCTGATTGGCCGAACGGTCACGTGGTTCGGGTAAATAAATACCCGAACCACGTCATATCTCCGCCATTTCTCTGTGGGTTTAGCTTTGGGTAGGCAGGCAGGGTAGTTCGCTCTCCAGCCACGCTAGCCAGGGTCCCCCCCCCAGTCATTGTGTGTCGCTGCTGGGAACAGTAGTACACCGCTCGCTCAGCCACACTATATATATATAGCATTGTTTACTGCCACTGTGTACCTCGCTCAGCCACGCTATATATAGCATTGTGTTTTCTGACACTCTGTGTACACGGCTTAGCCTGGCTATATAGCATTGTGTGTACTGTCACTGTGCACCTCGCTCAGCCACGCTATATATAGCATTGTGTTTTCTGACACTCTGTGTACACGGCTTAGCCTGACTATATAGCATTGTGTGTACTGCCACTGTGCACCTCGCTCAGCCACGCTATATATAGCATTGTGTTTTCTGACACTCTGTGTACACGGCTTAGCCTGACTATATAGCATTGTGTGTACTGCCACTGTGCACCTCGCTCAGCCACGCTATATATAGCATTGTGTTTACTGCCACTCTGTGTACACCGCTCAGCCAGACTATATACCATTGTTTACTGACACTCTGTGTACACCGCTCAGCCAGACTATATACCATTGTTTACTGACACTCTGTGTACACGGCTCAGCCTGACTATATAGCATTGTGTGTACTGCCACTGTGTACCTCGCTCAGCCACGCTATATATAGCATTGTTTACTGACACTCTGTGTACACGGCTCAGCCAGACTATATAGCATTGTGTGCACTGCCACTCTGTGTACACGGCTCAGCCAGACTCTATATCATTGTGTGTACTGCCACTCTGTGTACACCGCTCAGCCAGACTATATAGCATTGTGTGTACTGCCACTCTGTGTACACCGCTCAGCCAGACTATATAGCATTGTGTGTACTGCCACTCTGTGTACACCGCTCAGCCAGACTATATAGCATTGTGTGTACTGCCACTCTGTGTACACCGCTCAGCCAGACTATATAGCATTGTGTTTACTTCCACTCTGTGTCTGCTGGGCCTGGGAACAGTAGTACACCGCTCACCCGCCACTGTATAGCATTGTGCTCTGTGTCGCTGCTGGGAATAGTGGTACACCGCTCACCCGCCACTGTATAGCATTGTGCTCTGTGTCGCTGCTGGGAATAGTGGTACTGTATAGCATTTCTGTACTGCCACTGTACTGCTGCCAGTCAGCGTGTACTGTAAGGATAAGTGAAATGAGGAAGAAATCCGGTGAAAGAGGAAGGGGCAAGGGAAGAGGTGTTTCCCCTGACGGTTCACGTACAGGCCACAGGGGAGCACCCAAGACAACCCACTCAATACCGCCCATGTTGTCCAGGACAACAACCCTCACAGATCCAAAAGAACAGGACCAGATAATTACTTGGATGACCTCTCAAGCGTCCAGCAGTGGGTTAAGCAGCACCAGCACATCACGCACGAGGTCCGAGTCCTCAGCCAGTTACAAGGAGCCAGTGGGCACAAAGCTGACACAACCGGCAGCGACACCACGCACACAACTGCCAGATAACCAGTCCGATGAATTACCTCAGGACACAATGGGGTATTCACAGGAGCTATTCCCAGCCCAACAAACTTCCACCTTTCAAAGGTCAATGGAGGAACAGCCAGAAATGTTGTGCCCGGATTCACAACCATTAACTGTGGGAAATGCACCGCGCACTGAAATACAAGGCGAGTCCGAGGAGGACTCGGAAACCCAAATCCCAGAGCAAGTTGGGCAGGAGGGGTTGCAATTGCAGGAGGTCGGCCGACAAGATCTGGAAGACGACGTTGGAGTGAGCTGCGCAGAGGTTGTTCTGGGGAGCTCTACTCCACGGCGGCGGCCCCCCACAATGACATATGACGAGTTTGAGGAGATGGAAGAGGAGGGTATGGACAATGTGGACATAGACCCAGATTTTGTTTGTGAACGAGAACATCGCCGTCGTAGCAGCAGCACAGATGAGTCTGTTGAAGAACCCACTGCTGCACGAGTTCGCCTTGTGCCACAAGGTAGGCAGCGCGCAATTTCAGGCACCACAAGCGTGGAAGTTCAAGTGAGAGGCAAAAGAGGAGCAAACAGAAATCGCCAGCAAGGAGGCAGGTGCTCCAAAGTCTGGGCTTTCTTTGAAGACTGCACTGAGGATGTTACCATGGCGATTGGCAAGGTGTGCAAGACTCGCCTGAGCAGGGGGAAAAGTATTAACAACCTCTCCACCACCAGCATGAGCCGCCACATGCTATCCAAACATCCCACTCTGTGGGCAAACGCGTCAGGACAGGGTACCAGCAACACTGCCTCCCTTGGGTTCACCAGACTCACCACCAGACCCGCCTCAGCAGCAGCAGTAGCCCAGCCATTGCGTGGTTCACAACATTCACAAACATCAGACGACGCTGACACTGTCACTTTCCGGAGTAGTGCTCTTGAGGTCTCCCAGTGTTCATCAAACACAACAACCAACAGCCCTTCCGTGTGCAGCGCTACGGTTCAGTTGTCTGTGTCGGAGATGTTTGAGCACAAGAGGAAATTGCCAGCAAATGACCCCCGGGCCGTGGCAGTAACAGCCAGCATAGCCAAGCTTCTGGCCTGCGAAATGCTGCCATATCGAGTGGTGGAGACAAACAGCTTCAAGGGCATGATGTCAGTGGCCATCCCGCGTTACGTGGTTCCCAGCCGCTACCACTTTGCGCGCTCTGCAGTGCCTGAGTTGCATGAGCACGTGGTCAGGAAAATAACCCGAAGCTTGAAGAATGACGTTGCCTGCAAGGTTCACCTCACCACTGACACTTGGACGAGTGCGTTCGGACAGGGTCGATACATCTCCCTTACCGCGCACTGGGTGAACCTTGTGGAGCCTGGGAGCGATTCCTCACCTGCTACGGCGCGGGTGTTGCCCACGCCGCAAACAGCTGCACTGCCGTCCCTCCCACTGGATAACAACAGCAGCACCTACCTCTCTGACTCCTTCTCCTCCAACGCATCTCAAAGCTGTACCTCATCCGGAAACGCTAACCCAGCAGCAGTAGGATCGTGGAAGCAGTGCAGCACAGCTGTTGGCATGCGTCAGCAAGCGTTGCTGAAGCTGATCTGCCTTGGGGATAAGCAGCACACAGGGGAGGAAATTTGGAAGGGAATAAAGGAACAGACGGATTTGTGGCTGGCACCGCTGGACCTGAAACCGGGCATGGTTGTGTGTGATAATGGGAGTAATCTCATTCGCGCTTTAAGGTTGGCTAAGCTGACACACATCCCTTGCCTGGCGCACGTGATGAACCTAGTAGTTCAGCGGTTCCTGAGGACATACCCAGGCGTGGCCGATCTTCTGTTGAAGGTGCTTCGAGTGGCCAAACATTGTAGAAATTCCAGTACTGCTTTGGGGGCACTCGCCAAGATGCAGGAGCGCTTCAATCTCCCCCACCATCGCTTGCTGTGTGATGTCCCTACGCGCTGGAATTCTACGCTGCACATGCTAGCACGCTTTTGTGAGCAGAAGAGTGCAGTGGTCCAGTACATGACAGCGCAGTACCGAGGCGCATCCGGACAGCTGCCAAGCTTCTGTGGATCCGATTGGGCCAACATGTTGGACCTCTGCCAAGTCCTCCAAAATTTTGAGCAATCCACGTTGCTTGTGAGCAGTGACAACTCTTCAGTCAGCATTACCATACCACTGCTGTGTTTACTGAAGAGGTCAATGTTGAAAATCAAGGAAACAGCTGTCATGATGCAACTGGGGGAATCTGAAGGAGAAAACGATCAGCGTGATGGTACCAACATCAGGCCATCCGCCTCAGGGAATGCTGGCCCCAGCAGCTATGACGAAGAAGAGGAGGAGGAACAGCTGGAGTTGGAGCAGGAATTTCATGCCACTACTGACGAGGGCCAGAGCGGTGCACGTTGGACTTCCACAATTCAGCGCGAATGGTCAGCAGAAGCAGACCAGGAGGAAGGTGACGACTATGATGCATCACAACAACTATCACAACGCTCACAAGAGGATGATGAGGATTCTGGTAGGACTCTGGCACACATGGCTCAATTCATGCTAGACTGCATTGAACGCGACCCACGCATTGTGCGCATTCTGGACAACACCAATTACTGGGTTTATACCCTTCTGGATCCACGGTACAAACTCAATGTTCCAAAACTGCTTGAAGAAAGAGTCAGACAGGTCAAAATGGAAGAATACCAGCAGGCCCTTGTGGAGACTTTAGAGAGGAGATTGACATCCTCCCCCTCCTCTAGCCAGTTGTACGCCGACAGACTGACTTCCGCAAACCCAGGACGACCAGGAGGGCAGCAAACAACGCAAGCCGCAGCTAGTGCCCAAAAGGGAATGGTATCGGCAGTGTCCTTGGAGTGGGAAAATTTTCTGACACCCATGCAGCAGCAGCCCACTGAACAGCAAGCGTGCAGATCCACCTCCAACACCGATCGCCTGGAGAAGATGGTCAAGGACTACATGTCTGATGACTTAGCTGTGTCGAACAATCCATCTGCACCCTTCAACTATTGGGTATCGAAGCTAGACACCTGGCACGAACTGGCAATGTATGCAATAGAGGTGCTGGCTTGCCCGGCAGCCAGCGTTATGTCGGAACGCTGTTTCAGTGCTGCCGGAGGCATCGTCACAGATCGGCGTATCCGCCTCTCTACAGAAAATGCAGACCGTCTGACTCAAATTAAAATGAATCAATCCTGGATTGGAAATGACTACGCAACACTCCAGGACCCCAACCAAGTAACATGACCAATGAACATCTGGGATGGTGTAGCGTTTCCGGTCCCTGTTTATTGAACCTCTCATCTGTATTACATTTATGACTGCATGGCGGCAAAAAGCATTGCTGCTATATCCGCACGCTTTTTGTCCTCATGCAAGGCCTGGGTTGTTGTGTCTCAAAAAGCATGGCCTTCTCCTCCTGCACCTCCTCCTGTTCCATCACGTCTGCTGCTGCTGGGTTAGCGTTGCCGCGTGGTCCCTGTTTATTGAACCACTTATCTTTATTACATTTATGACTGCATGGCGGTACAAAGCATGCTATCCGCACGCTTTTTGTCCTCATGCAAGGCCTGGGTTGTTGTGTCTCAAAAAGCATGGCCTTCTCCTCCTGCGCCTGCTCCTGTTCTATGACGTGTGCTGCTGCTGGGTTAGCGTTGCCGGTCCCTGTTTATGGAACCTCTTATCTTTATTACATTTATGACTGCATGGCGGTACAAAGCATGCTATCCGCACGCTTCTTGTCCTCATGCAAGGCCTGGGTTGTTGTGTCTCACAAAGCGTGGCCTTCTCCTCCTGCGCCTCCTCCTGTTCCATCACGTCTGCTGCTGCTGGGTTAGCGTTGCCGCGTGGTCCCTGTTTATTGAACCACTTATCTTTATTACATTTATGACTGCATGGCGGTACAAAGCATGCTATCCGCACGCTTCTTGTCCTCATGCAAGGCCTGGGTTGTTGTGTCTCACAAAGCGTGGCCTTCTCCTCCTGCGCCTCCTCCTGTTCCATCACGTCTGCTGCTGCTGGGTTAGCGTTGCCGCGTGGTCCTTGTTTATTGAACCACTTATCTTTATTACATTTATGACTGCATGGCGGTACAAAGCATGCTATCCGCACGCTTCTTGTCCTCATGCAAGGCCTGGGTTGTTGTGTCTCACAAAGCATGGCCTTCTCCTCCTGCGCCTCCTCCTGTTCCATCACGTCTGCTGCTGCTGGGTTAGCGTTGCCGCGTGGTCCCTGTTTATTGAACCACTTATCTTTATTACATTTATGACTGCATGGCGGTACAAAGCATGCTATCCGCACGCTTCTTGTCCTCATGCAAGGCCTGGGTTGTTGTGTCTCACAAAGCGTGGCCTTCTCCTCCTGCGCCTCCTCCTGTTCCATCACGTCTGCTGCTGCTGGGTTAGCGTTGCCGCGTGGTCCCTGTTTATTGAACCACTTATCTTTATTACATTTATGACTGCATGGCGGTACAAAGCATGCTATCCGCACGCTTCTTGTCCTCATGCAAGGCCTGGGTTGTTGTGTCTCACAAAGCGTGGCCTTCTCCTCCTGCGCCACCCTCCTCCTGTTCCATCACGTGTGCTGCTGCTGGGTTAGCGTTACCGGTCCCTTTTCCTGGAACCTCTTATATGTATTACATTTATGACTGCATGCCGACAAAAAGCATGTTACCTGTGCAAAGAAAACAGACATTTCCTGCATTTAAAAGACAGTTTTCCCTTTGAAACTTTAAAATCGATTTTCTCAAAAACTATAAGCTCTTTTTGCTAATTTTTTTTCCTCTTGTACCCACTCCCAAGGTGCACATACCCTGTAAATTTGGGGTATGTAGCATGTAAGGAGGCTTTACAAAGCACAAAAGTTCGGGTCCCCATTGACTTCCATTATGTTCGGAGTTCGGGTCGAACACCCGAACATCGCGGCCATGTTCGGCCTGTTCGGCCCGAACCCGAACATCTAGATGTTCGCCCAACACTAATATTAGCCCAGATGGTCCATGGTACGGGGGGGGGGCTCCGGGGGAGAGGAGCAGCCAAGCCTTCCCCTCTCCCCCCCCCCCGAGCCCTTGTCCAATCCATGGACAAGGGGCTCTTCCCAACCTCCGGTTCCCCAGGAGGAGGTGGGGGCGACAACTCCCTGGGGGGGGGTCATGGTGGCATCTGGGAGTCCCCTTTAGAATACATTAGAATGCGTCCTGTGCAGATGTATAGCGCCGGCTCCCGCTGTCTCTCCCGACCTGGCTGCACCTGTCACCCTCACCTAGGCTGGCACCCGGTGCACCCATGGGTGCACAAGGTGCCAGGCTAGGTGAGGGTGACAGGTGAGGAGGTGGGGAGGACAGCAAGAGCCGGCGCTATCAGTCGGCAGGACGCATACTAAGGTATAGTATAGGTAACTGCCATGGGAGATCTTCAATCAACTTAATTGAAGATCGCAAGATAAGAGGATACTTTATTCGTTGGATCATTACCGAGGATATGGGCGTGGGAAAATTTTTTAAAGGTACAGGTAAGTATTTCTGGTTACTTAAGAATATTAAAATACTTTTTTTTGTGGTTGTGTTTTTATTTCATTTAACCCTATGTGGAAATGGGTAAGGGGTACTTTGTAATCCTATACTAATTTCTCCTGGGAGGGTGGTGGGCATCTGGGGTCCCCTTCTTAAAGGGGACTCCCAGATGCCACCATGAACCCCCCTCCCCAGGGAGTTGTCGCCCCCACCTCCTCCTGGGGCACCAGAGGTGGGGAAGAGCCCATTGTCCATGAATTGGACAATGGCTCGGGGGGGGGGGGGGGGGGGAGGGAAGGCTTGGCTGCCCCTCTCCCCCGGAGACCACCCATACCATGGACCATGCGGGCTGGTATAGCTCAGGGTGCGAAGCCCCAGTCAGTGGGGGCTTCTCATTCTGGCTACCCCACCCTGCATGGGGGACAAGGGGTTACAGAGGCTCAAGAGGGGGGACCCTACATTGTTTTTTTTTCAGATTTCCCATACTCAGTACATTCCCCAAAAATAAACACATTTTTTTTTAAATATTGTTTCCCACTATCTTTTTAACATATCCTGCAAATTTGGTGTTGCTAGGATGTAAGGGGCCTTTGCTATTAACTGCTAAAGTCGGTGGGTGATAAATCAACCAGAGTTATGGGGGTGCAAATGTGCTGAATTTTGCCATTGGCTTATATTGGGCTTCCTATTTCACTTTCCAAAATCTCAAATTTTTTCAAAGGACGATGGCTCAGCAGTGGCAAATTTTCTAGCATTGTAGGGACTCTTAGGGGGCTCAGGACTGGTGAATTTCGGGCCCCCAACCCAAAGAGATCATATCCTAGGGTCACAAAAAAATGTTTATTTTTGCAATGGTACTGGTGATGAACATAAATCGCAGCCATGGCCGTTAGCAAAGTCTGAATCTCACAACATGTCACACGCAGGTAGAAGGCATATTGTTGTACTTGCACTCCAATTTTGGGTTCCCTACATCTCTGCAAACCAAAGTTACGGGGGTGCAAAATTGCTAAAATCCCCCATAGACTTTCATTGGGGCCTAGGTTTTGAGGGTACAAAACCGCAGGTTTCTGCCGAACGGTAAGGTAAGGGCCCGAAACTCACCAGCCCTGAGCCCCCTTAAACTCCCTACAAAGTGTGAAAATTTGGGGCTGCTTAGCCGTACCGTTCGGCAGAAACCTGCGCTTTTGTACCTTCAAAACCTAGGCCCCAATGAAAGCCTATGGGGGATTTTAGCATTTTTGGTACTGGGATTGGTGACGAACATAAATCGCAGCCATGGCCGTTTGCAAATTCTGAATCTCACGACATGTCTCATGCAGGTAGAAGGCATATTGTTATACTTTTACTCCAAAGTTGGGTTCCATACATCTCTGCAAACCAGAGTTACAGGGGTGCAAAAGTGGTAAATTCCCCATAGGCTTTCATTGGGCTTCTTATTTCACTTTCCAAAATCTCACATTTTTCCAAAGGGCGATGGCTCAGCAGTGGCACATTTTCTAGCATTGTAGGGACTCTTAGGGGGCTCATGACTGGTGAGTTTCAAGCCCCTAGGCCAAAGATGTCATAGCCTAGGGTCACAAAAACCTGTATTTTTGTAATGGTACTGGTGGCGATTCTGACGAACATAAATCGCAGCCATGACCGTTAGCAAACTCTGAATCTCACGACATGTCTCATGCAGGTAGAAGGCATATTGTTATACTTGCACTCCAATTTTGGGTTCCCTACATTTCTGCAAACCAAAGTTACGTACGTGCAAAAGTGCTAAAATCCCCCATAGTCTTTCATTGGGCTTCCTATTTCACTTTCCAAAATCTCACATTTTTCTAAAGGACGATGGCTCAGCAGTGGCAAATTTTCTAGCATTGTAGGGACTCTTAGGCGGCTCATGACTGGTGATTTTCGGGCCCCTAGGCCAAAGAGGTCATAGCCTAGGGCAGGGTTAGGGAACCTTCGCTCTCCAGCTGTGATAAAACTACAAATCCCAGCATGCATTTGCCTTTATTAATCATGGCTGTGGCTGTCAGAATCCTGCAATGCATTGTGGGACTTGTAGTTCCTTAACAGCTGGAGAGCCAAGGTTCCCTACCCCTGGCCTAGGGTCACAAAAACCTGCTTGTGTTTTGGCATTGGTGCTGGTGACGTAAATTGCCACCAGGGCCGTTAACAAAGTCTAAAGCTCACGACATTTGGCATGCAGGTAGAAGCCATATTGTTGTACTTGCACTCCAATTTTGAGTTCCCTACATATCTGCAAACTAAAGTTACGGGGGTGCAGAAGTGCTAAAATCCCCCATAGGCTTTCATTGGGGCCTAGGTTTTGAGTGTACAAAAGCGCCGGTTTCTGCCGAACAGTAGGGTAAGGGCCCGAAACTCACCAGCCATGAGTCCCCTTAAACTCCCTACAAAGCCTTAAAATTTGGGGCTGCTTAGCCGTACCATTCGGAAGAAACCTGCGCTTTTGCACCCTCAAAACCTAGGCCCCAATGAAAGCCTATGAGGGATTTTAGCACATTTGCACCCCCGTAACTCTGGTTTGCAGAGATGTAGGGAACCCAAAATTGGAGTGCATGTACAACAATATGCCTTCTACCTGCATGCGACATGTCGTGAGATTCAGACTTTGCTAAAAGCCATGGCTGCGATTTATGTTCATCACCAGTACCATTGCAAAAATAAACAGGTTTTTGTGACCCTAGGCTATGACCTCTTTGGCCTAGGGGCCTGAAACTCGCCAGTCCTGAGCCCCCAAAGAGTCCCTACAATGCTAGAAAATTTGCCACTGCTGAGCCATCGTCCTTTGAAAAAATGTGAGATTTTGGAAAGTGAAATAGGAAGCCCAATGAAAGCCAATGGCAAAATTCAGCACGTTTGCACCCCCTTAAAGTGGATCCGAGGTGAACTTTTACACATTGCATAATTGTGTTTATCTCCTATTGTTTATAGGGCATTCCTCAAGCCAAATACTTTTTTGTTTTTGTTTTAATACTCTAATTCCCTCTAAACTAAAAAAAACATGCCCACAGGTTTTCAGAGAGCCTTGGCAGTAGCAAGGGCTCATGGGAGCTCAGTCTAGGCAGGAGGAGGGGGAGGTGTTACTAGCCATTGATTTCAGAGGCAGAGGGGAGGAGGAAGGAGGAGGGGGGATTAGGCTGATGGCTCAAGATACAGATAAGCCTGCCTTTGTGTAATGTTTACCATCTAAACTTTAGATAAGATATATAGACAAGTTACTTGTTATAGTTAGTTTTTCATCTCAGATCCACTTTAATGCTGGTTGATTTATCACCCACCGACTTCAGCAGTTAATAGCAAAGGCCCCTAACATCCTAGCAACACAAAATGTGCAGGATATGTTAAAAAGATAGTGGGAACAAATAATTAAAAATTTTTTTTTTTTTTAATTTTTGGTGAATGTTCTGAGTGTGGGAAATCTGAAATGAATTTGCTATTAACTGCTGGGAAATATTTCCCATGATCTGTCATTGACAGGCATTTAAATGTATCAGTGACCGGCATTTAAATGTATCAGTTTTTACTTTGAACTTTTAAAATCGATTTTCTCAAAAAGTATAAGGTCTTTTTGAAAAAATGTTTCCCCTTGCTCCCACTTTTCTTCTTAGCATAACCTGCAAATTTGGTGATTCTGGCATTTAAGGGGGGCTTTGCTATTACCCTTGAAGTCGGCGGGGTTATGGTGACGGTAGCTGAATCCGAATTCATGATCACGGGTTGATCACGGCCGAATTCGAGAGGCACTATTCGGATACATTCTAATTCGGGATCAGTATCGATCTTCAAATTCAAATTCAAGTTCGGGAACCATAAAAACAACACGATTCGAATTTGCGATCTCTGTAGAGCACCCCTGGGCACCTCTGCCACCTAATGCTAATGGGCACCTGTACCTACCTATGACGGGCAAGGGAAGTAATGGATTAATGACAGCCAGCACACTTGTGGTGCAGTTTCGTGTGGGTAGTAGTTTCATGGAAGGTGAAGTCTAAGGTGCCAGAAAATCTGTGCCTATAGGCTCCTGTGATGTAAATCTAGGCCTAACACCAATACATGGAAAACCATTCTTGGATCCCACCGCTCTTCCTAGCTACTGCCTGGTCTCACTTCTTTCCTTGGCTTTCAAATTACTAGAATCCATGTTGTTGCAGAATTAATGAATTAGTCGTTGTTAAACTTTTTGCTCAATCAACTCCAGCCTGGCTTCCACTCAACAGTAACATTCCTCACCAAGTAGCCAATGACGTCCTAACAGATATATTCAAAGACCACTAATTCATTCTCATCTTTCTTGAGCTGTCCTCTGCGTTTGACACTGTTGATCACAGTCTGCTCCTCCAGACACTCTCATCTTTAGGTATTGGTGCCTCACTCTTTCTCTAAGATCTTCCCGCCACCGGGTTTCTCTGTCTCCAGCGGCGCTGGACACAGAGAAGCCTTGTGGCACATGGACCTCTACCACACAGAGCATAGAAAAGGTGAATACGTGTTCCTGGTTACCTGCGCCTGCTGCTGAAACTGTGCAGTGGGAAGGGGAGCAGGCCCAAGGAGAGAGGAGTGCCCCCCTCCCCTCATCTGTGTTAGTTTGCCTGCTGCCTTCTCCAGTTCCTTTCTGACTACTTCATGTATTGGGCTTGATTTACAAAAACGTGATAACTCAGTTATCACGCCTAAAAGCTTTGCACGTGCTAACTAGGGTGCTAAGTAGTTAGCACGTGCAAACTACTTAGCACCGTAGTTTGCACATGCAAACTACTTAGCACCCTAGTTAGCACATGCTAACTAGGGTGCTACGTAGTTTGCACGTGCAAACTATAGTGCTAAGTAGTTTGCACATGCTAAATAAAAAATTGTTTGTATTAACTACAAAGATTTTGTCATTGAGGTAAGACACCTTGTTTCCTATTTTGTTTTAAGCTGTTTTTAGAAGCTTTTATCCAACCAGGGTGCCTCTTACCTTTAGTTGTACTTAGCACCCTAGTTAGCACGTGCAAAGCATGTTAGCATGTGCAAAGTGGCTTTTCACTGGCGTGCTAACACTTTGCATGCTTTAGTGAATCAAGCCCATTGGGTGATAATAGGGCAGGGTAAGGAGTTTGGACGACTGCCTAACTTGTAAAAATCAACTGTGATATCACAGAAAGATAAACTACACAATTCAGGGTAGCAGGAAAAAAGAGCGCGGGCGGCCAGTGGACGAAAAGGGTGCCGACATACACTCTAATGCAATTATCATTAATACGGTGAAAAAAAGCTGAAAAAAGGGCGCCTGATAAATATCGTTAACAACATTAGATCATTACAGTTTTTTAAGTATATAGTTATCATTTTAGAACGTTATAGTTTTTGTCATATTATTTCATTTGTATGTACAGATTTTACGTTATCAAAGATATGATCGTTTTTATGTCTAAAAGAGTGTTTCTGCAGAGGGAGTGGTTAGGGGTAGGCACCACCAGGGAGAGTGGTTAGGGTTAGGCACCACCTGGGCAGCAGTTCATTTTAGGCACCACCAGGGGTGTGGTTAGGCACCACTGGGAGGATTATTGTTAGACCTCACCGAGGAGGTTGGTCAGGGTTAGGCACCACCAAGGTAGTGGTTAGGGTTAGGCACCACTGAGAGGGTGGTAATGGTTAGGTGCCACCAGGGGAGTGGTTAGTTTTAGGCACCACCAGGGGAGGGTTCTGTGTGAGAGTAGGGTTGGGTTAAGCTGTATTGTTGAATTACGTAACAATTTTTAACGTTTAATATATTTTCGTCATTATCTCCCGTCTATTTTTAAAATGGTATTTACCTTAACTAAGTTTCACAACGACGTTTATCGTTATTAGATTTTGTTTTTCACCCACACCATTTCGTTATCCAGCAGAGCCATTTTTTCCTGGCGGCCTTTTTCCATGAACACAAGATTCAAACAGCTGGGTAGAGTGAATATGCTTGTTTCAAGCAGTACTGACACACAGTGCACAAACATTTGGTGCATTATTTATAATGCAAATTTGCTATTATTAGCATGTAAAGTGAGCCCTGAAGTGAAAAAAAAACTGATGAGATAAACAATTGGATCAGTCCTAGCAGACCAGAAAAAAAGTGCTAAAGCGTGCACTTCCGTCAGATGGACTTATTGTCCTCAACAGTGACAGCCAGTGCATCAAGAAAAAAAGCCAATATTGACACTTAAATACATGGTACAGTCCAATGTGCAAAACCGTGGTGTACACCACCTCTTACATGTCCATGTAGGCAGGCTCAGCGATGCTGGAGGTGGGTGCAGGCACTAGGTGGTGGGGCGACGGCCGTTTCGCGTCCAATCGATGCTTGGTCACGCGTACCACTAATTGGATCAGTCCTCTTTCTCCTAAAAGTGACCTTTATTTTGAGATCCCATGGTTTTATTTCATGTATAAACATTTGCAAAGTAGATTTAATGCTTTAATGTCTCTGCTCAATGACAGTGTCTCAAGAGTCTCACAGAAAAAATACACAAACTATTAACCTATCTATCCCCTACTCTCAAAAGTTGTCCTCTGCAGAATTTTTTTTAAGGCTTTATTATAATGATTTGGTATTTATATAGTGCCAACATCTTCCGCGGTGCTTTACAAAGTATATATAGTCTTGTCACTAACTGTCTCTTGGAGGAACTCACAAACTAGTCCCTACCATAGTCATATGTCTATGTATACAGGGTGGGCCATTTATATGGATACACCTTAATAAAATGGGAATGGTTGGTGATATTAACTTCCTGTTTGCGGCACATTAGTATATGTGAGGGGGGAAACTTTTCAAGATGGGTGGTGACCATTTTGAAGTTGGCCATTTTGAATCCAACTTTTGTTTTTTCAATAGGAAGAGGGTCATGTGACACATCAAACTTAATGGGAATTTCACAAGAAAAACAATGGTGTGCTTGGTTTTAACGCAACTTTTATTTTTTCATGAGTTATTTACAAGTTTCTGACCACTTATAAAATGTGTTGAATGTGCTGCCCATTGTGTTGGATTGTCAATGCAACCCTCTTCTCCCACTCTTCACACACTGATGGCAACACAACAAGAAGTTAATATCACCAACCATTCCCATTTTATTAAGGTGTATCTATATAAACAGCCCACCCTGTATATCGTGTGGTGCATGTATCGTAGTCTAGGGCCAATTTTAGGGGGAAGCCAATTAACTTATCTGTATGTTTTTAGGATGTGGAAGGAAACCGGAGTGCCCGGAGGAAACCCACACAGACACAGGAAGAACATACAAACTCCTTGCAGATATTGACCTGGCTGGAATTCGAACCGGGGACCCAGCGCTGCGAGGAGAGAGTGCAAACCACTATGCCACCGTGCTGCTTTAACTCAATGAGGGTTATACTATAAATCCGACAAGCTTCCAACAAAAGAGAAGCTGTCACTTGCATGCCTAAAGGTTAACACTTTCAGGCAAGGTAAAAAACAAAAACAAAAACAAAAAAAAACACCTTCATTGGCACAGTACATACACATGTTTATCTGATAATGTCAAATGTCCACCCAGGTACACTTTAAAAGACAACTGAAGTGAAAAGCATAGGGAGACTGCCATATTTATTTCATTTTAAGCAATACTAGTTGCCTGGCTATCCTGCTGGCCTGCTTGGCTGCAGTAGTGTCTGAATCACACCAGAAACGAGCATGCAGCTAATCTTGTCAGATCTAACAATATCAGAAACACCTTATCTGCTGCTGCATGCTTGTTCAGGGTTTATGGCTAAAAGTATTAGAGGCAGAGGATCAGCAGGACAGCCAGGCAACTGGTATTGCTTAAAAGGAAATTAATATGACAGCCTCCTTATCCCTTTCGCTTTAGTTGTCCTTTAAATAAACATGTAATGATCGTCTCTGCTGTCTGCACAGGCGGACAGCTTTTTGACCATTTTTTAGGTCTGAGTGCTGCAGGTCTCTGGAAAAGAGACCTGTCTTCACTCTGCGAGTTTAAGAGCTGCTGTTCTGGTGAGGAATTTGCATCCACTTGTCATGCAAATTGCTTAGCTGCTTCCTTTGATGGCTTGCAGTATAAATATCATTTACTCCCAGAATTCCCTGCTGGTCATAGAGGTTTGTTCCTGCTAACTTACCTGGAGTCTCAGCCCTCTGCTTATTGTTTGCTAATATTGCTATCTTAGAGTAGTTCCTTGGGAGTGCACTTGCACTCCTTCTAGCTTAGTGAGGTTGTATTATCTGTATTGCCTTGTTCTGTCTTTCTGTGTGATTGTACTATTGCCAGCGGTGGCTATTAGTAAATCGTTCTGTCTGTCTTAGATCGCATTCGCCCTAGCGTTAGAGGCGGTGGGTCTTTCTTGTCTGTACCTTGGAGTATAACCTTAGCTGCGGTTGCTACTGGTTACTCCTTCTGTCTGTTTGGATTGCATTCGCCCTAGCATTAGAGGGGGTGGATCTCTCTGTTTTCTGTCTAGGAGTATAGCCAGAGCTGTGGTTGCTACTGGCGACTCCTTCTGTCTGTCTTGTTGTGCGGATCGCACTCGCTCTGGTGGAAGAGCAGTGGATCCTTTCAATCCTGTTCCCGTGTATGGATCGCACTCGCTCTTGCGGAAGAGCAGTGGATTCTTTCAGTCCTGTTCCTTTGTACGGATCGCACTCGCTCTTGCGGAAGAGCAGTTGATTCTTTCAGTCCTGTTCCTGTGTACGGATCACACTCGCTCTTGCGGAAGAGCAGTGGATCCTATCTGTCTTGTTCCTGTTTTCTGTTTGTCTGGAGCAAACGCGTGCTGTTGCCTGAGGTAAGGCAACCGATTAGCAAGCGTTTATGTTATTTGTTTGTTTGTGTTTTCTGTGTTCTTTTGTTAGTCAGGGTTGGAGCGTTTTGTCTCTGTTGCGCTTTTCATGCGGAGACCATGACATTAACGTGTTTTGTCGCTTTTGCGCTTCTCGTGCGGCGACCGCGTTTAGCGAGTGCGTTTATTATTTTTCTTGGCGTTCTGATAGTTATTGTTTGCTGTGCCTTTCTTACTTCACTTATGCTCAGTCTTTACTCAGTCTCGTGTCACTATTAACAATCGCCATTCTGGCGATTGCTTTCCCACTTGGTCTACGCTGGTGTGTGTTCACCATAGCCGGGCGGCAACTAGATTGGTAGACATACATACATTCTGTCCCTGTGCTCACTCTCTCTCACTAAGGGCTATCTTGCCCTGCATTGCTTCCCCTCGTACAATTCTTATCTGACATCTGTGGCAGTGCAGAGGGTTTATTCCTCTGTACTCCACAGCTCCATCTGCCGGTGGGAATTCCCCTCTACAGGTGCATTGCACAAGAGCTGGGTTCTGATATTCAGACGTTTGTGGAGGATTTCCTCCACATCTTGTGCGCTGACCATGGAGATATTCCACATTCGTTACAAAACACAATTGATTCTTTTCTCTTTAGGTAAAACAAAAAAGAGGTGTTTTGAAGTTGTTGTTTTTTACTATTTTATTCCCTCTTTTGTGACCTTTCTATTTTCGCTGCTTTGTGGTGCTTAAAGGGAACCTAAACTGAGAAGGATATGGATTTTTCCTTTTAAAATAATACCAGTTGCCTGAATCGCCTGCTGATCCCGTGTCTCCAATACTTTTAGCCACAGACCCTGAACAAGCATGCAGATCAGGTTCTCTGACTGAAGTCAGACTGGATTAGCTGCATGCTTGTTTCAGGGTGTGATTCAGCCACTATTGCAGCCACAGAGATCAGCTGGACTGCCAGGCAACTGGTATTGTTTAACAGGAAACATCCATATCACTCTCAGTTAAGGTTCCCTTTAAAGCACTCTTACATAAACTAATATTTTTAATCTTTTACACCATTAGATAATAAGCAAATGCTTCTGTTCAATTTTATACAGATCTTGGTTTTGGTAAAATATATTTAATTAAAAAAGGACACAAAGAACACATAACATGGAAAAAAAAATAGAAGATGTTTTTATTTGTTTTTTAGCTATAATCAATGTGTGCCTTTGATACCCTTGAACAGTTTTTGTAGAGATAACTTGATCTCATGATTTCTAAAGCTGTACAAAATTGGATTCATCAAAGGAGTGACCACAATGTACAAAAGAGATCTGAATTTATTCAGGTCAGGGGAGTCTTCATTGGTAGGACTCACGTAAACAGTAATTAGAGTACCATAATGTATACCCACAGTGACAAGGTGGGAGCTGCAGGTGGAGAAGGCCTTTATTTTTCCTGCAGTGGATGACATCTTGATGACAGTGATAAATATGTACAAGTATGTTCCAAGGATAAAAGTAAAAGGGAAAAATATTGTGACCAATGAAATTAGGAGGTCTTCCAGCCTGGCAACAGCAGTGTCAGTGGTTTGTAAGGCCAGCACGGGACCAAAGTCGCAGAAGAAGTGGTCTACAACATTCTGACCACAGAAAGGAAATTGTCTACCGTAGATCATTTCACTTGAAACAAGGCTGACAACTAAAAACCATGACCAAAAAATAAGATGGAAGCAAATTTTGGAGTCCATTATTAATGTGTATTGCAAAGGTTTAGAGATGGCCACATATCGGTCATAAGACATGATGGCAATGATAAAACATTGGACACACACAAAGATACCGAACAAGCTTAGCTGGGTCATGCATCCTCGAACAGATATCACCCCTTCTGTCTTTAGTATGATGTCCAAGGTCAGCGGAATAATGCAAGTGGTTAGAAGGACATCGGCTATAGCTAGGTGTTTCACAAAGAAGAACATTGGGATTTTAAGAGCATCGTTGGTTGACACCAGACAGATAATTAAAAGATTTCCACCTACGATGACATTGTAAACCAGAAGAAGCACAAAGAAGAGGAGAAATCTGAGATTGTTTAGACCTTTAAATCCAAGAAGACGGAACTCTGTGACTTCTGTCTCATTCTCCTTACACATTATACAAGATGATCTGTGAGACGCAAAGAAAGTTTAATTACAGGCAGTCGTCCTACTTACAAACAAACTTGAGTTACAACGTTTCATAGATACGGACAAAGTTGTCTTCTTGTACAAAATATACAGGACATTTTTTTTAGCATATTAAAGCTTTGTATTATTAACTGTTGTAGGCAGTTTAAAGAGACAATGAAGCGAAAACAAAATTATGATATTATGATTTGTATGTGTAGTACAGCTAAGAAATAAAACATTAAGATCAGATACAAAAGTAGTACAGAGGCGCCAACAGGGTAAAAACAATATTTCTTTAAAATGGTTAAAATGAAGTAGGTAGCGGTGGACTTACCCCTCCAAAACAGACACAAAAATTGCTGTTTTAAGCAAAAATCAGTTTATTTACATACTCCGAATAAGGTGCAACGCGTTTCGCGGGTACATCCCACTTCCCCAGGCAATAAACAGGAGCATATCACCAATGCGGTCCGGTACATAGCCTGGCGCCTCTGTGGCGCCGCTATGTACCGGACTGCATTGGTGATATGCTCCTGTTTATTGCCTGGGGAAGTGGGATGTACCCGCGAAACGCGTTGCACCTTATTCGGAGTATGTAAATAAACTGATTTTTGCTTAAAACAGCAATTTTTGTGTCTGTTTTGGAGGGGTAAGTCCACCGCTACCTACTTCATTTTAACCATTTTAAAGAAATATTGTTTTTACCCTGTTGGCGCCTCTGTACTACTTTTGCAGTTGTTTCCACCCCTGGTGGAGGGGAATTCTTCTTTTTTCCCGATCTACAGAGAGCGACTTCTTAATCCTGAGTGGGGGCAGGTCTAATCTCCTCACCTGCCTTCATAGTGGTTACCTGGACGGTAACCCTTGTTTGTGAGTATAACCTACCTATACTTACCTTCCATACCCAATTTACAGTACATACTACACTATACTGGGCTCTCGGCGTCCTCCCTTATATTAAAATCAGATACATCAGTCTAATTGTTTCCAGTACAGGAAGAGTTAAGAAACTCCATTTGTTATCTCTATGCAAAAAAGCAATTAAGCTCTGCGACTTTCAAAGTCGTGGAGAGGGCTGTCTTCTGACTTTTATTATCTCAAGTGTTATTGAACTATTTACTTTTTCTCTGCCAGAGGAGAGGTCATTAGTTCACAGACTGCTCTGAAAGAATCATTTTGAATGCAGAAACAAATCATTTATCCAGGTTTCACTATGTGTAACACAGGACTCAACTTACATACACATTCAACTTACAAGCAGTGTCTTGGAACAGTACCTGTTTGTATGTAAGAAGCCAACTGTATCTGTTATAAAACACAATGGCCTCAGTCAACCATAGTCAACTGAATTTCTCAGCATACATTGTGGATCGGGTTCTAGGGTTAAATCAAACCTGAAGAAAAAAAAAACAAACAAACAAAAACAAAACAGAACAGTATGATACAATGAATTGTATGCGTAGTATGGGTAATGAATATAACATTAGTAGCAAAGAAAAAAGTCTCATTTTTATTTTCAGTTATATAGCTTTATTTTAGAACATTGCAACATGCTGTCACAGTTGCACACTCTGGGCTTGATTCACAAAACAGTGCTGTTAGCACGACTGTTAGCATGGCTTTTTGCACATTTTAGCGTGTTTTTGCGTGGAAAACGGGTTTTGCGTGGAAAAACGGTTATCACGTGCTTAAAAATTCACAGTGAATGTGAATTTTTTGTGCGTTAATGTTCCTGCAATAATGCAAATTTACCGCGCGAACGCGAGCATTAACGTGTGAAAAATTCATGTTAATGCGCAAGCGTGAATTTGTGCGCGTGAGAACCGCTATCAAGCGAAATTTCAAGCGAAGCACTTTTCACAGCGTGCTAACAGTTATCACCGTTTTGTGAATCAAGCCCTCTGTCTTTTAAATTTAAACTATAAAACAAAGCAGAAATAATGATCCTTTGAACTGTCCTGCAGTAAAACCTAAAGCAATGCAGGTCTAGGACTAAGTCAAGCACCTCTAAGGGCCTGTTTCCACAACACGCAGATTGGATGCAGATTGGATGCAGAAAAACTGACTCCAATGAATGCCTATAGGAAAATCTGCATCAGTAAAATCGCGTTTAGTGGAAACAGGCTCATAGGCATTCATTGGAGTCAGTTTTTCTGCATCCATTCTGCATCCAATCTGCGTGTTGTGAAAACAGGCCCTTAGAGGAGCTTGGATTAGTCCTAGACCTGCATTGCCATACACTCCATACCTATTGCCTGATGAAGCAGGGTAATTCCTGCAAAATGCGTTGTACTGATTCTTGGAGTGTATAAATAAATGATTTTGTTGCTACAACATCTTTACTAATTTGTGTCTACTTAGAGGAGATAAGTCCACCTCCGCATCCTCTCTATTTATAAACATTGTACCTTTTTTATCCTACTGGCGCCTCTGTTTTCCTTTACGTGCATTGATAACAACTGACGTTTTTTTTTTGTTTGTTTGTTTGTTATTCCTCTTCCTGTACTGAAAAATAACATGAGACTCTTGTCTTTGCTACTAATGTTCTGTTTCTTAGCTGTACTACACATTTCATTATTTCATAAGTTTACACTTCAGGTTTGCTTTAAGTAAAATGTGCACAAGCATTTTGGTTTGTTGGTATTTTAAAGTTTTTTTAGGCCAACACATATAGATGACTGGTGGAGTCAATTACAGTAAACTTGAGGTGGGTGTGTAATGGAGGCTGCCATATTTATTTCCTTTCAAGCAATGCAGATTGCCTGGTTGCTCTGATGACCCTTTGCCTGTAATACTTTTAGCCATAGACCCCGAACAAGCATGCAGATCAGATGTTTCTGACTGAAGTTCGATTGGATTGTCTACATGCTTGTTTCAGGGCTGTGACACCACCGATGCCAGAAGATCAACAAGACTCCCAGACAACTGGTATTGTTTAAAAGGAAATAAATATGGCAGCCTCTATATCACACTCACCTTGGTTTCCTTAAAGAGAACCTGTACTGAGTAAAAATATTTAAAATAAACACATGTGGTAACTTCAAATGAACATTACATAGTTACCTTGCCATCAGTTCCTCTCAGAAGCTCACAATTTTCTTCTGACAATAATCCCTTCCAGTTCTGACAATATTTTGTCAGATCTGAAATAGATCAGTTGCTGTCAGTAAAATATCAGTTGCTGTCAGTTATAGCTGAGAGGAAAACTGATGTACCAGGTAATGTCTATGTTTCCCTATGGCTCAAGTGGGCGATGTTACAGTTTAACTGTGTGCTGACCAGAAAGCTGTTATGGGTAATGGCCATTTTCAAAATGGAGGACGGAAAATTCCATTGATCACAGTGAACAAACAGGACGCGGGACAGGAGAAAGACACTGAGGAGTAGACTTCATGGAAGGTAAGTATGACTTGTGTATGCTTATTTTTACTTTTAATTTTCAGTTCAGGTTTTCTTTAAAAAGTGACTAAATTGATAAAAAAAATTTAACAGAAAAATTAATACATGCATGACCAGATAACTGCTACAGAAACATACTGGTGTGCAGAAACCTAGCATATTCCTGGTGAAGAGTGCCACCAGCAGGAACAATGCGGTATTACAGGGTCCCTAACATGCAATAGGATGCTTCGATCTATTCTGCACCTTTCCTGCAGACAAGTTCATTTCCCATTGGTCAGAATACCAAACCAGGACAGAGGGGCTTCTTATTTAACAAGTAAGGAAAGACATGAAGAAGAAAGAAACAAAACAAACAAACAAAACAAAAACAAAAAAAACTGTTGATTTTGTTCAGAGCATGTGTAGTCAAAGGAAAGATTTAGGAAGGATTCCAACAGACTTTTTTTGTTGTTGTTGTTGTTCTAATGACTGCATCTGCTCAGCCACTGATGACAAATCATACAAAGGCTGGGAGCACACTCGCCTATCGGTTTTCTGTATGTGTCTTCTGCACACCATGGTTGGGTATGTGTGGAAACATGCACGCTTTATCACATAAGCTAATGTAATTGATAGAGAAAATGCCTGCAGTGCTTCACTGCTGTCTGCTTTTATCTGCATGGGGAAAACACATTCAAGTGTGCACTGGCCAATGGATTAAAGGGGCACTACAGCGAAAAACTGTAAAATTTAAAATATGTGCAAACATATACAAATAAGAAGTACATTTTCTACAGAGTAAAATGAGCCATAAATTACTTTTCTCCTATGTTGCTGTCACTTACAGTAGGTAGTAGAAATCTGACAGAAGTGACAGGTTTTGGACTAATCCATCTCTTCATAGGGGATTCTCAGCAAAGCTTTTATTCTTTATAAAGATATTCCCTAAAAAGGATTTAAACAATGATGCTGGCCAGGCTCCCTGCTCGCTACACAGTTTTTGGGCAGTTGGACAGAGCAACTGCCATTCACCAAGTGCTTTTGAAAACAAATATATCCCTGAGATGGACTAGTCCAAAACCTGTCACTTCTGTCAGATTTCTACTACCTACTGTAAGTGTCAGCAACATAGGAGAAAAGTAATTTATGGCCCGTTTTACTCTGGAAAAATTGTACATCTTATTTGTATATGTTTGCACATATTTTAAATGTTACAGTTTTGCATTGTAGTGCCCCTTTAACATTGGTTCTTAGTTTACCTGTGCAGGGGAGGGGGGGGGGGGGAGGGGGGCATTCACAGTTTTTCAAGGGGGACCAGTGATTTCTAGTTACGCCCCTGCTTGTGATGGTGAGTACACACATTCTATTGCTATTGGCCGATGGCTGGTCAATGTTACTACTCCCATTTAGTAAGCAACTGGGAGCACCATAAAAGTCAATTCAGGCCTCACTTACCCAAAAGATCGATATAAAGTTTATTGTGGACAACATTCCAAGACATTATCAAAGCACACAAAAAAAGATGTTTTAAAGGAGTGTCCAAGAACCCCCCTCCACTCACACATGCATCACACTCACATTGCTGCTGATACTCTCTACATGCACCTATAGGTATATCCTGGAGCAGTGGACTTGGTAAAAGTGAGCTGTATATCTCTAAATGGGTGGCCAATACAAAAAGATTTTATGATTAAGGCTGACAGCTGTTCAGCAAAAAGTTGATAAATACAGTTCCCATCAGGCCTGCTCGTGACTTGTTGTTAGAGTGGCAATGAACAACAACCATAGGTTAAATTTATGTACATCTCTAAGGCCCGGTGCACACCAGAGGAGTTTTTCTGAGCGTTTTGAGTTGTTAAATCTGCTGCTAATGTTATCCTATGTGTCTGTGCACACTGGAGCAATGAGGTTTTGTAAAAAGCCCAATAGCATTACATTGGGAAGAGCTTTTGAAACCTCTAAAAGCTCTTCCCAATGCAATGCTATGGTTTTTTTTTTTTACAAAACCTCATTGCTCCAGTGTGCACAGACACATAGGATAACATTAGCAGCAGATTTAAAAACTCAAAACGCTCAGAAAAACTCCTCTGGTGTGCACCAGGCCTTAGAGATTAAAGCGGTTCCGAGATGAAAAACGAACTATAACAAGTAACTTGTCTATATATCTTATCTAAAGTTTGGATATTTTACACAGCAAATTTAGCTGCAAACAGCTTTAATAGAATATGATTATTTCTTCCTGTAATACAATGACAGCAGCCATGTTGTTTGTAAACATTACACAGAGGCAGGCTTATCTGCATCTTGAGCAAAAAAACCTAATCCCCCCCCTCCTCCCTCCTCCTCTCTGCCTCTGAAATTTCTGGCTAGTAATACCTCCCCCTCTTCCTGCCCAGACTGAGCTCCCATGAGCCCTTGCTACTGCCAAGGCTCTCTGAAAACCTGTGGGCATGGTTTATTTAGTTTATAGGGAATTAGAGTATTAGAACAAAAACAAAAAAGTATTTGGCTTGAGGAATGCCCTATAAACAATAAGAAAGGAACACAATTGTGCAATGATTAAAAGTTCACCTCGGATTCACATTAAGCTTCATGAATCCAGTCACATAAACTGTTAGTTCATTAGCACAAGCAAAGCAGTGGGTTAGTAAGCTGCGATATTGCACATTATGTTCAGCCAATGCAGCAACAACTTCCTCATTAACATCACCAAGCTTTAGCAATGTCCGAGATTTCAGATGCCCTTTACCTGTTGTCCATGCATCTGACTGCAGAGCCCCGACAATTGTGTCCCTCCTGCAGACACTAACTTTCCACATGCCTCAGGAATACTCACACAGTCGCTGTGAGCGATATTCAGCAGTGTAGCGGTGATTCCTCCCCCTCGTGATCAACCCGCGCTGGCTTTCCAGGCAGCGTGTCGGCAGGGATCAACAGAGGCTAGCATCTAGCGAGAATAGTGGGTGAGGCCGGTCTCCTGTAGCTCCTCCCACCTACATGTTTCGGTGTATAGCCTTCCTCAGGGCGTGGCAATACACTCCCATGTAGTATGAAAGCTTATCTACACAATATGTTCATATTATTCAAACTCTGTCGGCCTTTATAATACATGGAGGTGGTAAAATTGGCCAGTAATTGGCAAATCAAAATGGAATGTGTCTACGTAGCTTAAAGCCTTGTACAAACCTTACATATTGATTTGGATAATCATTGACCAGTTTTACCCCCTCCAAGTAATATGAGCACATATATACATAATCTGTGCATAGTACTTAATAACTGTTGACCCTCCTACTACATGAAAGTGATAAAATTGGTGGGTGATTGGCCAATCATGATTAAAAGTATGTACGAGGCTTAGGGGTGTATACACACATCCAAATTTGATTGCTCACCAACTGATCAATTTTCCCACTTCAAACCAATATAAGGGCCAACATAGTTTGAATACTAAGTTCTCACACTACGTAAAAGTCGTAAAAGTGGCCAATGACTGCCCAATTAAAATTGGATGTTTGTAAGCTCCTTTGAGTGTAGTATTATTGTTATTATTATTATTTAGTATTTCTATAGCGCCGACATCCTCCGCAGCACTGTATAGAGTATATTGTCTTGTCACTTAAAGGATACCCGAACTGACATGTGACATTATGAGATAGACATGTGTATGTACAGTGCCTAGCACACAAATAACTATGCTGTGTTCTTTTTTTTCTTTCTCTGCCTGAAAGAGTTAAATATCAGGTATGTAAGTGGCTCACTCAGACAGGAAGTGACTACAGTGTGACCCTCACTGATAACAAATTCCAACTATAAAACACTTTCCTAGCAGAAAATGGCTTCTGAGAGCAAGAAAGAGGTAAAAAAGGGGAATTTCTTATCAGTAAGGGTCACACTGTAATCACTTCCTGTCTGAGTCAGGACTGAGTCAGTCCCTTACATACCTGATATTTAACTCTTTCAGGCAGAGAAAGAAAAAAAAGAACAAAGCATAGTTATTTGTGTGCTAGGCACTGCACAAACACATGTCTATCTCATCATGTCACATGTCACTTCGGGTATCCTTTAACTGTCCATCAGAGGGGTTCACAATCTAATCCCTACTATAGTTATGTCTCTATGGGCCTGATTCACAAAGTCTCAGTTATCACGCCTAAAAGACTTTAGGCGTGATAACCTTTGCACTGCTGAGTTAGCACCGTTTTGTGCTCTTTATCGCGCGCAAAGTCCCGCACGCAGTCACGCAACTCTGCGCGCAGCGCCCATAGGGTTTAATGGGCGCATCGCGCGCACTGCACCGTGCGCCACGCAATTGTGTGTGCAAAACTTTGTGCGTGGGAATTTCGCGCGAGTTTCATTTTATCACGCCTAAACTCAGTTTAGGCGTGATAAAGGGCTTTTCACAGGCGTGCAAACACTTTGCACCGCTTTGTGAATCAGGCCCTATGTATCTATCATGTAATTACCACCTCTATGTAGTATGAAGAGTTAGCTACACAATCTGCTCCTAGTATTCAATATCTGTTGACTCTCATAGTACATGGAGATGGTAAAATTGGTCAGTTATTGGCCGATCAAAATTTCAAGCATGTACCTACCAGGTTTAAAACCGTTAGATTTCACAATAAAAATCACATGTAACATAAATATTTCCCATTTTCAGAAACAGCATAAAAGGAATTGTTTTAGGTTTGCTTGTTTTTTTTTAGTAGATATGTGCAAATAAATTGTGCAAAACCTGCTACACTATCTTATTTTCTGTTGCATTTTACTTGCATGTCACAAAAGAGAAAGATTACTTACAGCACAGAGGAAGTTTCTTAATGAACTGCAAATGAAGATGCACAGAGCCTCGTATTGTGCTCAGCTACTGCTGAAAGTCCAGGTCATTTTATAAGTGAGACTACATAGGGGGAATCCCAGTGGATTCACATGAATTCTATAACAGAACAGAACTAATTACCAAACAGCTGAGATCTGTGCTAATTAACTTTGTAAACAAACAAACAAAACAGCAGTGTAAATCATAGATACGTTAGTAACCAGAGAATATAACTACTGCAGTCTTTAAACTGATATTGTAATCATAATGCAAACCTAAAAATAAAATGTATATATCATAAAAACAAGTATTATAACTATTAATATATCATAATACTGGCATGACCTTTATGTCAGTTTTGGGTGGAAACTTGATATACTCACTTGTTGGAAATACAAGAGGATTTAGGAAACACCTAAAAAATAATAAAGTTAATATCGACATAAAATTGAGATAAATGATGAAGAGACAGATTAGTTAAAAGGGCTAAAATATGTACAGAGTAGAATAACCTCATACCAATTTAAAGGGGAACTGAAGAGAGAGGTATATGGAGGCTGCCATGTTTATTTCCTTTTAGACAATACCAGTTGCCTGGCAGCCCTGCTGATCCTCTGCCTCTAATACTATTACCCTAGCCCCTGAACAAGCATGCAGCAGATCAGGTGTTTCAGTGGTTCAGACTTATAAGTCTGATCTGACAAGACTAGCTGCATGCTTGTTTCTGGTTTTAATCAGATACTACTGCAGAGAAATAGACCAGCAGGGCTGCCAGGCAACTGGTATTGATTAAAAGGAAATAAACATGACAGCCTCCATATACCTCTCTCTTCAGTTCCCCTTTAAGAAATTGGTATCCTTGTTCAATGTATTATCTACAGATCTTAACCAATGTCCCCTACCTCTCGTGTCCCTACCTCTCCCTCTAGATTGTAAGCCTTTGGGCAGAGTCCTCCTCCTTTTGTGTCCTACCTGATCTTGCACCTCCATTACTGTGAACCCATGCTATGCATCTGAGTGAACCTAACTTGCCTAACTCCATGCTCCCATCCAGTGACTGACTAAGCATTACCTTGTACTCATACTGTGCTGTGTGATCTGGTTTTCTTGTATTCCTGTATTGTCATATTGCTGTATGTCACCCCTAAATATTGTCTGTAACCTAAATTAATGTCCAGCGCTGCGTAATATGTTGGCACTTTATAAATACAACAAATAATAATAACGTTGTCTCTGCTATTAGTCTCTCTTTTTGTGATGTAAAGCTACCCTCCAGGGCAATATCTCGAAGATCATTTAAGTGGTTTTTTTTTGTTTGTTTGTTTTTTTGTGTGTCCATGGGACCAAAAGTGTGTAGGGACTTGGAGATTGGATTTGGTATTGTTAACAGTGTCCGTTCATACATTTAGGCAGGGTTTGTCTAGTTTCTCCCACGTAAGCAGTGGTGCTCACCGAGAGGTGGTGATTAGTGATGGGCGAACAGTGTTTGCCACTGTTCGGGTTCGCCCGGATTTTGGCCTGTTCGGGTTCGGTTCGGCACCCCCCGAACACCTCATGGTGTTCGGGAGGGTGCTCGGGCACGCTGCCCGAACCCGATCAGGCCTTCTGTGTTCGGCCAAACACAGCCGTGTCCGGCCGAACAAGGCCCCCTATAGAGTCCCAGCATAAAGGGAGAGCATGCCCCAAGCGCGGGGGGGGGGGGGGGTCGTAAATGCCCCCCACCCCTCCCCGCTAAGCTCTCCCTTCTGCTGGACCCTATAAAATTAAATAGAAGTCCCCCAAAGTACCTGTAGCAGGCTGGCAGGAAGAGGACAGAAAGCGGGCAGCCGGAGATGCTAGGCGCTAGTACCATCTGGTACTTCCGCCCTCTCTCTGACGCACTTCCTGTTTACATTTGTAAGTCGCGTCAAGAGAGAACAGAAGTACCGTGATGACGCGAACGAGGGTACGTGTCATCATGTAGATGACGCGTACCCTCGTACACGTCATCGCGGTACTTCTGCTCTCTCTTGACGCGACTTACAAATGTAAACAGGAAGTGCATCAGAGAGAGGGCGGAAGTACCAGATGGTACTAGCGCCTATGCTCTCTGGCTGCCCGCTTGCTGTCCTCTTCCTGCCAGCCTGCTACAGGTACTTTGGGGGACTTCTATTTAATTTTATAGGGTCCAGCAGAAGGGAGAGCTTAGCGGGGAGGGGTGGGGGGCATTTCTGACCCCCCCCCCGCGCTCGGGGCATGCTCTCCCTTTATGCTGGGACCCTATAGGGGCCCCAAAGGGACATGTTCAGGTTGGGTTTGGGGTTCGGCCCGAACATGCCGAATATCGGGGGCATGTTCGGCCGAACTCCCCCGAACCCAAACATCTGGATGTTCGCCCATCACTAGTGGTGATCACGACTTGCCGTGATTTCCCAACCAATTTTACGCTATCCGCCACGGGTATTCGTCACCGTGGATCAATTTTCAATCACTTAAACCCGCTTCGACAGACCGTGAATGCGTACATTCGAACGCATTCATGCTCGTGAAAAGCGGCGCAGAAGCTGTGGTTAGCGGAAATGCGTAGAAATGGGAAGAAGTGACTTTCCTGGCCAATCAGAGGGCCCTAGCCAGGCCCTAGCAACCAATCATAGGAGGGGAGGCTATGCCCTCCCCTCCTGTATATAAAGAGGCGGCCATCATGAAAAGCTCCGTCATTGCTAGACTGTGGTACTGAGAGGATTATCTCCAGGCCATTGTAGCTTCAGCAAGTGCATCGTTGTGTGAAAAACCTAGCGTTTTTACTGCTAACAGTGCTCTTATACTACACTTGTATTCAGTTAGCTAGCCAGTGAGTCATTGCTGTAGTTAGTTGTAGTCAGTGTAGTCAGAGTGGTGATTACTAATTAGTGTGTGTAGTGCAGGCAGGCAGGTTCAGAGTGTACTGCTCACTTGTATTCACCTAGCCAGTCATACACTTCAGCTACTACTTACAGACAGTCACACTGCCACCAGCACGGTCATTCAGCAAGTGTCGTGAGTGACATTGTGTACTGTGCTTACTGCTCACTGGTATTAATCATCTTATTTGGCAGTGATACCCTTCAGTTACGTTCTACTGTGCTCACTGCTCACTGGTATTAATCATCTCATTTGGCAGTGATACCCTTCAGTTACGTTCTACTGTGCTCACTGCTCACTGGTATTAATCATCTCATTAGCCAGTGATACCCTTCAGTTACGTTCTACTGTGCTCACTGCTCACTGGTATTAATCATCTAATTTGGCAGTGATACCCTTCACTTACGTTGTACTGTGCTCACAGCTAGTGTTGGGCGAACATCTAGATGTTCGGGTTCGGGCCGAACAGGCCGAACATGGCCGCGATGTTCGGGTGTTCGACCCGAACTCCGAACATAATGGAAGTCAATGGGGACCCGAACTTTTGTGGTTTGTAAAGCCTCCTTACATGCTACATACCCCAAATTTACAGGGTATGTGCACCTTGGGAGTGGGTACAAGAGGAAAAAAAAATTTAGCAAAAAGAGCTTATAGTTTTTGAGAAAATCGATTTTAAAGTTTCAAAGGGAAAACTGTCTTTTAAATGCGGGAAATGTCTGTTTTCTTTGCACAGGTAACATGCTTTTTGTCGGCATGCAGTCATAAATGTAATACATATAAGAGGTTCCAGGAAAAGGGACCGGTAATGCTAACCCAGCAGCAGCACACGTGATGGAACAGGAGGAGGGTGGCGCAGGAGGAGAAGGCCACGCTTTGAGACACAACAACCCAGGCCTTGCATGAGGACAAGAAGCGTGCGGATAGCATGCTTTGTACCACCATGCAGTCATAAATGTAATAAAGATAAGTGGTTCAATAAACAGGGACCACGCGGCAACGCTAACCCAGCAGCAGCACACGTGATGGAACAGGAGGAGGCGCAGGAGGAGAAGGCCACGCTTTGTGAGACACAACAACCCAGGCCTTGCATGAGGACAAAAAGCGTGCGGATAGCATGCTTTGTACCGCCATGTAGTCATAAATGTAATAAAGATAAGAGGTTCAATAAACAGGGACCACGCGGCAACGCTAACCCAGCAGCAGCAGCAGCAGCAGCACACGTGATGGAACAGGAGGAGGCGCAGGAGGAGAAGGCCACGCTTTGTGAGACACAACAACCCAGGCCTTGCATGAGGACAAAAAGCGTGCGGATAGCATGCTTTGTACCGCCATGTAGTCATAAATGTAATAAAGATAAGAGGTTCAATAAACAGGGACCACGCGGCAACGGTAACCCAGCAGCAGCAGCAGCAGCAGCAGCACACGTGATGGAACAGGAGGAGGCGCAGGAGGAGAAGGCCACGCTTTGTGAGACACAACAACCCAGGCCTTGCATGAGGACAAAAAGCGTGCGGATAGCATGCTTTGTACCGCCATGTAGTCATAAATGTAATAAAGATAAGAGGTTCCATAAACAGGGACCACGCGGCAACGGTAACCCAGCAGCAGCAGCAGCAGCAGCAGCACACGTGATGGAACAGGAGGAGGCGCAGGAGGAGAAGGCCACGCTTTGTGAGACACAACAACCCAGGCCTTGCATGAGGACAAAAAGCGTGCGGATAGCATGCTTTGTACCGCCATGTAGTCATAAATGTAATAAAGATAAGAGGTTCCATAAACAGGGACCGGCAACGGTAACCCAGCAGCAGCAGCAGCAGCAGCAGCACACGTGATGGAACAGGAGGAGGCGCAGGAGGAGAAGGCCACGCTTTGTGAGACACAACAACCCAGGCCTTGCATGAGGACAAAAAGCGTGCGGATATAGCAGCAATGCTTTTTGCCGCCATGCAGTCATAAATGTAATACAGATGAGAGGTTCAATAAACAGGGACCGGAAACGCTAAACCATCCCAGATGTTCATCGGTCATGTTACTTGGTTGGGGTCCAGGAGTGTTGCGTAGTCGTTTCCAATCCAGGATTGATTCATTTTAATTTGAGTCAGACGGTCTGCATTTTCTGTGGAGAGGCGGATACGCCGATCTGTGATGATGCCTCCGGCAGCACTGAAACAGCGTTCCGACATAACGCTGGCTGCCGGGCAAGCCAGCACCTCTATTGCGTACATTGCCAGTTCGTGCCAGGTGTCTAGCTTCATGCCCGGTTTCAGGTCCAGCGGTGCCAGCCACAAATCCGTCTGTTCCTTTATTCCCCTCCAAATTTCCTCCCCTGTGTGCTGCTTATCCCCAAGGCAGATCAGCTTCAGCAACGCTTGCTGACGCATGCCAACAGCTGTGCTGCACTGCTTCCACGATCCTACTGCTGCTGGTGCTGGGTTAGCATTTCCGGATGAGGTACAGCTTTGAGATGCGTTGGAGGAGAAGGAGTCAGAGAGGTAGGTGCTGCTGTTGTTATCCAGCTGTTTGCGGCGTGGGCAACACCCGCGCCGTAGCAGGTGAGGAATCGCTGCCAGGCTCCACAAGGTTCACCCAGTGCGCGGTAAGGGAGATGTATCGACCCTGGCCGAACGCACTCGTCCAGGTGTCAGTGGTGAGGTGAACCTTGCAGGCAACGGCATTCTTCAAGCTTCGGGTTATTTAGCTGACCACGTGCTCATGCAACTCAGGCACTGCAGAGCGCGCAAAGTGGTAGCGGCTGGGAACAACGTAACGTGGGATGGCCACTGACATCATGCCCTTGAAGCTGTTTGTCTCCACCACTCGATATGGCAGCATTTCGCAGGCCAGAAGCTTGGCTATGCTGGCTGGCTGTTACTGCCACGGCCCGGGGGTCATTTGCTGGCAATTTCCTCTTGTGCTCAAACATCTCAGAGACAGACAACTCAACCGTAGCGCTGCACACCGAAGGGCTGTTGGTTGTTGTGTTTGATGAACACTGGGAGACCTCAAGAGCACTAGTCCGGAAAGTGACAGTGTCAGCATCGTCTGATGTTTGTGAATGTTGTGAACCACGCAATGGCTGGGCTACTGCTGCTGCTGAGGCGGGTCTGGTGGTGAGTCTGGTGAACCCAAGGGAGGCAGTGTTGCTGGTGGTACCCTGTCCTGCCGCGTTTGCCCACAGAGTGGGATGTTTGGATAGAATGTGGCGGCTCATGCTGGTGGTGGAGAGGTTGTTAATACTTTTCCCCCTGCTCAGGCGGGTCTTGCACACCTTGCAAATCGCCATGGTAACATCCTCAGTGCAGTCTTCAAAGAAAGCCCAGACTTTAACTGGCTGAGGACTCGGACCTCGTGCGTGATGTGCTGGTGCTGCTTAACCCACTGCTGGACGCTTGAGAGGTCATCCAAGTAATTATCTGGTCCTGTTCTTTTGGATCTGTGAGGGTTGTTGTCCTGGACAACATGGGCAGTATTGAGTGGGTTTTCTTGGGTGCTCCCCTGTGGCCTGTACGTGAACCGTCAGGGGAAACACCTCTTCCCTTGCCCCTCCCTCTTTCACCGGATTTCTTCCTCATTTCACTTATCCTTAAAGTACACGCTGACTGGCAGCAGTACAGTGGCAGTACAGAAATGCTATACAGTGGTGGGTGAGCGGTGTACCACTATTGTCAGCAGTGACACAGAGCACAATGCTATACAGTGGCGGGTGAGCGGTGTACTACTGTTCCCAGCAGACACAGAGTGGAAGTAAACACAATGCTATATAGTGTGGCTGAGCCGTGTACACAGAGTGGCATTAAACACAATGCTATATAGTCTGCTATATAGTCACCCCGAACAGGGTGATGTTCTGCAGAACCCGAACAGTGGCAAACACTGTTCGCCCAACACTACTGGGAGGGAACGCAGATTTTAGTACCTAAACACACGATACAACATGTTTTCCGGGGTCGGACTCTGAGGCACATACAGATGGTCCCGATCATCATCCTCATCATACAACTCTTCTCCTGAGTCTGACCCACCCACCACCTCTGCCACCCCAACATCCCCAGACACAGACCCCTCATCGTCCTCAACATTAACTTGGGATGCTGGCCTGAGCCAGACCTCCTCCTCCACATCAGGCCCCATCATCTCCTCAATGGCAGCCCTCATTAATCGCTCTGGCGACGGACTGATGGACACAACGTTCTCCTCCGGGGAGGGCTGCTGCTGACCACTGGCTGCTGGGGTGGATGTTATAGCTTGCGTGGGGCGTTGGCTGTTGCTGTTGTTGGGAGTGCTGCTCACAGCGGAGGTCTCTGGGGAACTCATGTTGAGCTCATATAGTGGTTGACGGTGAGTGGAGTATTACTGATCCCAGCAATATACACACTGACTGGCAGAGTACGCAATGCTATATAGTGTGGCTGAGCGGTGTACACAGAGTGGCAGTAAACACAATGCTATATAGTCTGGCTGAGCGAGCGGTGTACTACTGTTCCCAGCAGAATCAGAGTGGCAGTAAACAATGGTATATAGTCTGGCTGAGCGGTGTACACAGAGTGTCAGTAAACAATGGTATATAGTCTGGCTGAGCGAGCGGTGTACTACTGTTCCCAGCAGAATCAGAGTGGCAGTAAACAATGGTATATAGTCTGGCTGAGCGGTGTACACAGAGTGTCAGTAAACAATGGTATATAGTCTGGCTGAGCGGTGTACACACAATGCTATATAGTCTGCTATATAGTGTCAGTAAACAATGGTATATAGTCTGGCTGAGCGAGCGGTGTACTACTGTTCCCAGCAGAATCAGAGTGGCAGTAAACAATGGTATATAGTCTGGCTGAGCGGTGTACACAGAGTGTCAGTAAACAATGGTATATAGTCTGGCTGAGCGAGCGGTGTACTACTGTTCCCAGCAGAATCAGAGTGGCAGTAAACAATGGTATATAGTCTGGCTGAGCGGTGTACACAGAGTGTCAGTAAACAATGGTATATAGTCTGGCTGAGCGAGCGGTGTACTACTGTTCCCAGCAGAATCAGAGTGGCAGTAAACAATGGTATATAGTCTGGCTGAGCGGTGTACACAGAGTGTCAGTAAACAATGGTATATAGTCTGGCTGAGCGGTGTACACACAATGCTATATAGTCTGCTATATAGTGTCAGTAAACAATGGTATATAGTCTGGCTGAGCGAGCGGTGTACTACTGTTCCCAGCAGAATCAGAGTGGCAGTAAACAATGGTATATAGTCTGGCTGAGCGGTGTACACAGAGTGTCAGTAAACAATGGTATATAGTCTGGCTGAGCGAGCGGTGTACTACTGTTCCCAGCAGAATCAGAGTGGCAGTAAACAATGGTATTTAGTCTGGCTGAGCGGTGTACACAGAGTGTCAGTAAACAATGGTATATAGTCTGGCTGAGCGAGCGGTGTACTACTGTTCCGAGCAGAATCAGAGTGGCAGTAAACAATGGTATATAGTCTGGCTGAGCGGTGTACACAGAGTGTCAGTAAACAATGGTATATAGTCTGGCTGAGCGGTGTACACACAATGCTATATAGTCTGCTATATAGTGTCAGTAAACAATGGTATATAGTCTGGCTGAGCGAGCGGTGTACTACTGTTCCCAGCAGAATCAGAGTGGCAGTAAACAATGGTATATAGTCTGGCTGAGCGGTGTACACAGAGTTTCAGTAAACAATGGTATATAGTCTGGCTGAGCGGTGTACACAGAGTGTCAGTAAACAATGGTATATAGTCTGGCTGAGCGGTGTACACAGAGTGGCAGTAAACACAATGCTATATAGTCTGGCTGAGCGAGCGGTGTACTACTGTTCCCAGCAGAATCAGAGTGGCAGTAAACAATGGTATATAGTCTGGCTGAGCGGTGTACACAGAGTGTCAGTAAACAATGGTATATAGTCTGGCTGAGCGGTGTACACAGAGTGTCAGTAAACAATGGTATATAGTCTGGCTGAGCGAGCGGTGTACTACTGTTCCCAGCAGAATCAGAGTGGCAGTAAACAATGGTATTTAGTCTGGCTGAGCGGTGTACACAGAGTGTCAGTAAACAATGGTATATAGTCTGGCTGAGCGAGCGGTGTACTACTGTTCCGAGCAGAATCAGAGTGGCAGTAAACAATGGTATATAGTCTGGCTGAGCGGTGTACACAGAGTGTCAGTAAACAATGGTATATAGTCTGGCTGAGCGGTGTACACACAATGCTATATAGTCTGCTATATAGTGTCAGTAAACAATGGTATATAGTCTGGCTGAGCGAGCGGTGTACTACTGTTCCCAGCAGAATCAGAGTGGCAGTAAACAATGGTATATAGTCTGGCTGAGCGGTGTACACAGAGTTTCAGTAAACAATGGTATATAGTCTGGCTGAGCGGTGTACACAGAGTGTCAGTAAACAATGGTATATAGTCTGGCTGAGCGGTGTACACAGAGTGGCAGTAAACACAATGCTATATAGTCTGGCTGAGCGAGCGGTGTACTACTGTTCCCAGCAGAATCAGAGTGGCAGTAAACAATGGTATATAGTCTGGCTGAGCGGTGTACACAGAGTGTCAGTAAACAATGGTATATAGTCTGGCTGAGCGGTGTACACAGAGTGTCAGTAAACAATGGTATATAGTCTGGCTGAGCGGTGTACACAGAGTGGCAGTAAACACAATGCTATATACTCTGGCTGAGCGAGCGGTGTACTACTGTTCCCAGCAGACACAGAACAGTGAACAGAATGCTATATAGTGTGGCTGAGCGAGCGGTGTACCACTATTCCCAGCAGACACAGAACAGTGAACAGAATGCTATATAGTGTGGCTGAGCGGGCGGTGTACCACTATTCCCAGCAGACACAGAACAGTGAACAGAATGCTATATAGTGTGGATGAGCGAGCGGTGTACCACTATTCCCAGCAGACACAGAACAGTAAACAGAATGCTATATAGTGTGGCTGAGCGAGCGGTGTACCACTATTCCCAGCAGACACAGAACAGTGAACAGAATGCTATATAGTGTGGCTGAGCGAGCGGTGTACCACTATTCCCAGCAGACACAGAACAGTGCACAGAATGCTATATAGTGTGGCTGAGCGAGCGGTGTACCACTATTCCCAGCAGACACAGAACAGTAAACAGAATGCTATATAGTGTGGCTGAGCGAGCGGTGTACCACTATTCCCAGCAGACACAGAACAGTAAACAGAATGCTATATAGTGTGGCTGAGCGAGCGGTGTACCACTATTCCAAGCAGACACAGAACAGTGAACAGAATGCTATATAGTGTGGCTGAGCGAGCGGTGTACCACTATTCCCAGCAGACACAGAGTGGCAGTAAACAGAATGCTATATAGTGTGGCTGAGCGAGGTACACAGAGTGGCAGTAAACAGAATGCTATATAGTGTGGCTGAGCAAGCGGTGTACTACTATTCCCAGCAGACACAGAGTGGCAGTAAACAGAATGCTATATAGTGTGGCTGAGCGAGGTACACAGAGTGGCAGTAAACAGAATGCTATATAGTGTGGCTGAGCAAGCGGTGTACTACTGTTCCCAGCAGTGACACAATGACAGGGGGGACCCTGGCTAGCGTGGCTGGAGCGCGAACTACCCTGCCTGCCTACCCAAAGCTAAACCCACAGACAAATGGCGGAGATATGACGTGGTTCGGGTATTTATTTACCCGAACCACGTGACCGTTCGGCCAATCAGAGCGCGTTCGGGTCCGAACCACGTGACCCGTTCGGCCAATCACAGCGCTAGCCGAACGTTCGGGGAACGTTCGGCCATGCGCTCTTAGTTCGGCCATATGGCCGAACGGTTTGGCCGAGCACCGTCAGGTGTTCGGCCGAACTCGAACATCACCCGAACAGGGTGATGTTCTGCAGAACCCGAACAGTGGCGAACACTGTTCGCCCAACACTACTCACAGCTCATTGGTATTAATCATCTCATTATCCAGTAATACCTTTCAGTTACATTCTACTGTGCTCACTGCTCACTGGTATTAATCATCTCATTACCCAGTGATACCCTTCATTTGCGTTGTACTGTGCTCACTGCTCACTGGTATTAATCATCTCATTACCCAGTGATACCCTTCACTTACGTTGTACTGTGCTCACTGCTCACTGGTATTATTCATCTCATTAGCCAGTGATATCCTTCACTTACGTTCTACTGTGCTCACTGCTCACTGGTATTATTCATCTCATTAGCCAGTGATTCATTAACAACATGTCTGGTAGGGTTCGTGGGGGTGTCAGGAAAGGGAGTTCCATTGCCTCAGCCACTTCTGGGACTGCTCTACGGCCAGGGAGAGGACGCCCAGCTGTACGGGGTTGTGATGCAGCAGAGAGGGCAGCACAGCCTGGGCCGAGTCAGCTGACGCCATTATCACAATATTTTAAAGCTTTTGGTCCCCGTGTGGTGGTTGAGCAGATGGAACCTGAGGTATTGATGGACATCATGACTGCATCCCAGACCTCTACTGTGAGCAGCACTCCAAGCAGCAGCAGCAGCCAATGCCCCACACTTGATGTGACATCCACCCCAGCACCCAGTGGTCAGCAGCCCTCCCAGGATGACAGTGTTCCGTCCCTCAGTCCGGCATCTGGGAACATACTGATGGATGAAGCTCAGGACATACTGGGGACTGATATGGCAGAGATTGAGCTCGGGCCACAATCACAACTGTTATTGGATGATGTTTATGAAGAGGGGTCTGTGTCTGGGGATGTAGGGACGGAAGAGGAGGTGGGGGAGTCAGAGGAAGAGCTTCATTTTGATAATGACGATGAGGATGATGATGACGTTGTGGACCCTCCGTATGTGCAGCCTGAGTCCGGGGAAGAATGGTCGGAGCAGGATGACGTGTCACCTAGACCTAGGCAAGGATATCGCCATATGTCAGGCAGGGGTAGGTGCAGCAGTGGGCATGTAGGAAGTAGACAGGACACTGCTTCAGCCGGCACCACCACCATGCAACCCCCAACTAGCACAGATTGTTCCGCTGCACCCTCTGCTAGCGGTAGCATACAGGGCCACAGTAAATTGAAGTCACCGGTATGGAACTATTTTGAGGTGTCAAGCCAGGACAAAAAATATGCGGTGTGTAAGTTATCCAGCAAAAATTAAGCCGTGGAAAAAATATGTCCAAGATGGGTATCTCATCCCTCCAGGGCCACCTGAAGAGCCGCCACTGCCATCAGTATGAGGATTTCAAGATTTCAAGAGGAGGTAGGCACTGCAAGCAGGGGGTGCTGAGAGCACAAGGCCCACCACTGCAGCAGCATCATCCCTCCCTCAGGGTCGTGAATCCCCCACCGCAGCAGCAGTAGTAGCACACAATCCCTATTCCACCTCGGCTACTCAGGACACAGTCATTGAGGCTCTCTCTCCTCTGTCTCCCTTGCATCACATCGTCGTCAGACCCTGCTGAGTGACACCGTTCAGGGTCTGACCGAGCCTCTGCCTTTAAGCCACAAGCGCATCCGCAAACTAAATGGCTTGCTGACCCGGGCCATGGCATCACAGCTCCTTCCCTATACAGACACTGCTCCAATTTGGAATCCCCGAGTGGCAAATCCCCAGTCGCCACTATTTTAGCAGGAACGCCATTCCAGCACTCAACAAGTTTGTGGTGGAAAACATGGCCCGTTCGCTCGACTACTCTGTGGGCGAACGGGTCCACGTCACCATGGACTCGTGGAGTAGCCGATTTTGGACAGGTCGCTACCTGTCCTTTACGGCCCACTGGGTGACACTGGTGGAAGGGAGGGAGGACAAGAGCGCAGCAGCCCAGTTAGTGGTGCCACCACGTGGGATCAGGGGGGATGCAGCAGGCTCCTCTCATCCCACTCCCTCCACATCCAGAAAGCAAGCCCGCCTCGGCAGCAGCAGTGCCAAGCCTCGGCACTGCCAAGCGCTCCTAAAATTGGTGACCCTGGGGAAGGAGAGGCTTACAGCCGCCAACGTCCTGGCCGCCCTCAGGATGCAGAAGCGGAGGTGGCTGACCCCCAGAGGCCTGGAAGTGGGGTATGTGGCAGTCTATAACAGGGCCAACCTGGTGTTTACAGTGCAGCAGGAAAACCTCCAGCACATCCCCTGCTTGGCCCACGTGCTGAATCTTGTGGTGCAGCGCTTCCTGCGCACCTACCAGGGGATGAGCAAACTGCTGCAAGATGCCCGAGTGGTGGTACGCTTTTTACGCCACTCAGCCACTGCCTCTGCACTCCTGTCCACCTTAAGCAGCAATATGGAAAGCCACAACGCCTGATTATTGATATGCCAACTTGCTGGAATTCAACTCTGGCCATGTTGGAGCGGCTGTGTCAGCACAGGCTGGCTCTTAGGGCCTACATGCTAGACCCAAGTGAGCCCAGCAACCAGCAAGTCCCCATCATCACTGCAACTCAGTGGACACTGATGCAGCAAATATGCCTGGTGCTGAATCCATTCCTGGAGGCAACCAAGATGGTCAGTGAGGAGCGGGCCTCTGTGTGTCAGTGGGTGCCAATGGTTTGCCTGCTGGACCGGGCAATGGGCAATTTGATTGAGCATGGAGAGGCAGCCCTGAGGCAGCTGGATCAGGAGCAGATGGCAGCACAGTCCAGCTCACAGGAGGGCTCACAGGTAGTAGAGGAGGTGGAGGAGTTGGAGGTCCCTAACCTGAATGGTGAGGAGGAGCAGGAGGAGCAGAGTGCCGCTGGCATTGTACAGGGATGGGGGCTAAGGGGAGGATGACATGGCACAGGAAGAGGACAGGCATTTGATATGGGACAACAAGGCCGATGAAGATGTTGTTGCCAATGCCCACTTGTTTCCCATGGGTGTGCACATGTTGCGCTGCCTTCGCAGGGACCCCCGGGTGATCCAGATGCGTTCCAGGGAGGACATCTGGATCACCTTGATGCTGGACCCACGTCTGAAGGGGAAGCTGGGAGAGTTCATGATGCCATCCACCACCAAGCAACGCACAAGGAAGTTGCAGGGGGCCCTTGTGCACAGACTACTGGAAGCATTCCCCCAGCCTAAGCCTTCCACCCCCACTGTAACTGCTCTGCCAACCCAGCAACAGGTGCCTGACATCACCACCAGCAGCACAATATCCACCACCAGCAGCAGCAATTGGAACCCCAGGAGACCTGAAGAGCCTAAGCAGGAGCCTGTATGCAGTGCAGCAGCCCAGAGCAGAGGTGCCAGCCACAGCATCCACCAGCAACGACTGACCAGCATGGTGGCTGTCTACATGGTGTCATTCAGTGGGCTCAATGACAACGACAGCCCCGTGGACCCCTTGGAGTACTGGGTCAAGAGACTGGACATCTGGAGGGAGCTTGCCCAGTACGCCCTGGAACTCCTGTCCTGCCCTCCTTCCAGTGTCCTCTCCGAGAGATGCTTCAGTGCACTCTTGGCTCTCCCACGCCTCTGTGGACAAACTCACCTTCCTGAAAATCCACCAGGCTTGGGTGGAAGGTGAGTTCCTGGCCCCTATTGTTGGACACAGGGGGACATGAGGTGGCTGCTGCAATGTGTTAACCATGCCTGCCTTTGAACTGACCGTCCACTTTGTCCTCCTGACTCAGTCGCTACTAGTACTACTCTGCGTTCACTTTTCCCAGGTCACCGGACACATCTAATTTTTGGGGTAGCACTATTACACTGTGGTACTACTACCAGTGAGTTGCCAGGATCCTTCTGTGCTGCTGAACTGACCGGCCGCTTTGTCCTCCTGACTCAGTCGCTACTAGTACTACTCTGCACTCACTCTGCCCGGGTCACCGGACGCATCTAATTTTTGGGCAGCACTATTACACTGTGTTACTACTACCAGGGAGTTGCCATGGTCCTTCTGTGCTGCTGAACTGACCAGCCGCTTTGTCCTCCTGACTCAGACTACTCAGTCGCTACTAGTACTACTCTGCGTTCACACTGCCCGGGTCCACTGACAACTCTGTTGTCATGATGTCATTGCTAATCGCGGCAAAAAAAAATACAAAAACTTCTCTAAGTCTTTTTGGCGACAGCCACTCATCCTCCTCCAGTGGTACCATCACCGCCAAGTGCCATTGGGACTCATCTTCACCTCTGTGATGGCTTAACGTGTATTTCCCTGTTTAAAACCACGTATTACCAATTAATAGCCCCATTTAAAGTGTTGATTTCACTTTAAAATCCATTTTCTCAAAAACAAAAAATTATTTTTGAAATTTTTTTGTTTAAGTTGTAGCCCCTTATCACCTTGATAATCCATGCAATTTGGGGGATTGTAGCATGTATGAGGGCTTTTCTATTAACGTTAAAAGAAAATCCGGATCCAGCCGTGGATCCGGCCGTGATTGCGCCATCCAAGGCCGAAAATCTACATCGTGACGTGGACGAGTATCGAAATCCGGAACCAATCACGCTGGAGGTAGTGGTGTGGTGCTCCGTTACATGGGCGCCACGCCTATCCGAGCACTGCAGTCACGGAGCCATAAAAGGGCTCGACCATCCTGCCATGCAAACGTCCCGGTCTGGATGACTGGCACCGCACCTGGTTGTTTCCGTGATCTGTAGAGATGTCGCGAACCTCCGATTTTCGGTTCACGAACCCAGTTCGCGAACCTTCGCGGAAGGTTCGGTTTGCGGAAAAGTTTGCGAACCGCAATAGACTTCAATGGGGATGCGAACTTTGAAAAATAGAAAAAATTATGCTGGCCACAAAAGTGATGGAAAAGATGTTTCAAGGGGTCTAACACCTGGAGGGGGGCATGGCGGAGTGGGATATATGGCCAAAGTCCCGGGGAAAAATCTGGATGTGACGCAAAGCAGCGTTTTAAGGGCAGAAATCACATTGAATGCTAAATTGCAGGTCTAAAGTGCTTTCAAACATCTTGCATGTGTATACATCAATCAGGGAGTGTAATTCGAGTTCTGCTTCACACTGACACACCAAACTCAATGTGTAACGCACCGCAAACAGCTGTTTGCGTATTGACGGCCGTGCTGGACTGATGCGCAACATGGCCAGAGTGCAGGCCGTGGCAGTTTTCCAGCCCATATGGTCGCCGGGCTGTGGTAGCTCAATGATAGAACAACAGTGACTGTCCAGCTGATCAAATTTGGTCTGTCCACAATGAAGCAACGACCTTATTATCTTCTTGTATGTAGGTAGGCATAGGTAGGAGTCCCAGTATAGGTAGGTAGGCATAAGTAGGTGCCTCAGTAGTTAGCTAGGCATAGGTAGGAGACCCAGTATAGGTAGGTAGGCATAGGTAGGAGACCCAGTATAGGTAGGTAGGCATAGGTAGGAGACCCAGTATAGATAGGTAGGCATAGGTAGGAGACCCAGTATAGGTAGTTAGGCATAGGTAGGTGCCTCAGTAGTTATCTAGGCATAGGTAGGAGACCCAGTATAGGTAGGTAGGCATAGGTAGGAGACCCAGTATAGGTAGGTAGGTGCCTCAGTAGTTAGCTAGGCATAGGTAGGTGTCCCAGTATAGGTAGGTAGGCATAGGTAGGTGTCCCAACAATCAGCCAGGAGCAAGCCAAGAGCCTAACTAATCTTTCCCTAGGAGAAAAAATCTGCAGCAGCTCTCCCTTGTCTGTCTATTTGTAGCAGGCACACGAGTGACTGTAATGGCCGCCGGAGGCTACCTTATATAACAGGGGGTGGGGCTCCAGGGCTTAGTGTAGCCTGAATGGCTACAATGTGCCTGCTGACTGTGATGCAGAGGGTCAAAGTTGACCCTCATAGTGCATTATGGGGTGAATTGAACTTCCGCAAAAGTTCGCCTGTTGCAGGCGAATGCGAACCCCCAAAGTTCGCCTGGAACTGTTCGCAGGTGAACCGTTCGCTACATCTCTAGTGATCTGTGCCTCTACCACCTCATGCACACTATCAGGGACTGTGTACCTCTTTACATCCTAGCGAACAACAGGACTCCTCAATGACATCGTTCCTATTAATGCTAAGTTTTGGACTTGATCCGGAGTTGGTGAGATCATGCAGACATTGCACTAAATCTGAAGTTATAAGCTACTGTTGATGCGGCATTCGCCGCTTGCTTCCTTGATATGTGCTGCTGACACTAACACTGCTTATGTTCATGCCTGCATGAAAACTGCTAACTCGATATCCGCTTTGGATCATGTTTTACTCTTAATCTGTTTTAGTACATCAAGAATTTTCCAATATTGGAACTTGATCTTTTTTTTACCTCATCTGTCCCTGCTATTAAGTGGTGTCCTGCTTCCAGTGTGCTGTGTCATACGGCTGTTGTGTGTGTGTGGTGGCTTTGTGTGGAGTGGTATTGAGTGGTTGTGACGGGGTGGCCATCCCATGTTGTTTTTAAGCACTCTTTTCTATATTGCAAGTCTGATTAACCAATTAAGTCTATCTGGACGGATATATCCGTCCAGATAGACTGTGCAGTTGCCGCTGCCTGAGCCCTGCGATCTCGTGTGGTCCCACGCGCCCTCCCGCTGCCTGCCGCTACCCCTCAATCAGTGAATGGGAATATAATTCCCATTCACCGATCTAAGTCCCCAGCAGAAAAAACGACGGTCTCTAATCAGAGAGTGCGGTATTTCTGCAAAAAAAAAAGTTTCACAACCTCCTTGTAGTTCCTGGTAGCGTGATCATATGCTCTGGGACTTTTTTGACTGTGGCCATCTTGTGACCAAATAGTAAACTACACCCACATACATTTTTTTACATTACATTACATTATTTTACATTTAAAATTATCTGTTTCCCTCAGACACCAAAAATTACCTAAATACATTTTTTAAAAAAATAAATAAAAAAATTACAATAAAACAACAACAACAACAACATAAATAGTTACCTAAGGGCCTGAACTTTTTAAATATACATGTCAAGAGTATATCTTATTATATTTTTTAAAATTATAAGCTTGTAAATAGTGATGGACGCAAATTGAAAAAATGCACCTTTATTTCTAAATAAAATATCAGCGCCATAAATTCCGATAGGGACATAATTTAAATTGTGTAATAACCAGGACAAATGGGCAAATAAAATACAAGAGTTTTAATTATGGTAGCATGTATTAATTTTAAACTATAATAGCCAAAAACTGAGAAATAATGTTTTTTTTTCCATTTCTTTCTTACTATTCTATTAAAAATAATTCTTAGCAAAATGTACTACCCAAAGAAAGCCTAATTAGTTGTGGAAAAAAAAGATATAGATAACTTAATTGTGATAAGCAGCGATTAAGTTATAGGCAAATGAATAGGAGGTGAATGTTGCTCGGATGCATACGATTTTTGACACTGTAGGCTGAAGTGGTTAATAAAGGTTATATTTTTAATAAGGAAGAATAGTGTTTCTATACATATGTTATATATAATGGTGAGGTAGATTTATATTTGGACACATATGTTCCACTGTTGAGTTGCCACTTTCAAACAAAATGTTGTATTGTGAGTTGTAGCTGATAACCAGTGGGACACTGGCACTGTCCTCTTTTTGGTTTTGTTTATATTTCGAGAGCTTAGTCCTAGGGCATCGGGATGATGTTATCTTGATTTGGACCTTAGTCAGACTCATAAGAGACTGTAACCTTGTTTAGTGAAAATATTCTTAATGCAATGCAAGTGTTTGTCTCTGTCTGCTCTGTCAGAACAGATCAGGTTGCACCTTATCGTTTGGCTGTTGATTATGGATTATTTATGTATGTGCTTGGGGTGAAAACTGTCATACCTGAGGTATGTGGGATGGTCTGTTGGTTTGCAGTATATAAACGTGTGTAAGTTGTATTCCCTTATGTATAAGGTGGTATCCAGAAAGGTAATCTCACTGTGAGAGTAGCTAAGTTAGAGTTTGATTGTGGGATGGAAGGCATTGAAGCCCCTGTGGCATTGGAAACAATCCTCTTAACTTGCAAAGTAGAAGATTAAAATATAATAAGCCATGTATTTTATTTGACATGCATCAAGGTGTTCCTCTTTGATTTTGGCCAAGAAGAGATTTGCATACTGCGGTGCAAATTGTGAACCCATTGCCATTCCCATTTGCTGTAAATAGAGTTCCTGTCCAAAAGTAAAATAATTATTGGTGAGAATTAATTTGATCAGTCCAGCAACTGGCTTTACATTTATGCTGTGACCCTGAAGATATTTATGACACGCTGCAATGTCATCATCATGGGGGATGTTAACTTATAGAGGCTCCATTTCTATCGTGGCCAAAATGGTTCCTTCGGGTAGTGGGCCAATAGCTATCAGTTTGTTCAGGAGGTGGTGGGAAACTGTGGTGTTGGTATCCTCTTGTGGAGCCAGCGGTTTTCTTATATTCAGGACCCTGTCAGAGATTATGCATCTAAATGTGTTGATGCACTTTTCCAAAGTAGGGTTTTCTCCTTCTAGGGGGTCCATATGGCTTTTTTTGTAGATCATGTATGTGTGTGTGTGTTGGCTCATTATCGGTTGTATTGCAGCCCTCCTTATGGTAGTGTTCCTTGAGTCGCAGCCTTCTGAAGAATACCGCCATTGTGCTCTTGCCTAATAGTAAAGTTAACAACAAAGGCCACATAAGTGCTAGAAGCACAAAATTTGAAGGGTATGTTAAGGAAAGTGGGAACAAGAGGAACATTTTTTTTTTTTCGAAAGGACCTTATAGTTTTTAAAGAATCGATTTTGAAGTTCTTGTTCTGAGTGTGAAAAATGTTTTAACGGCCGGCGGCTAATAAGAAAGCGCCCAAACATGCTAGAAACACCAAATTTGAATGGTATGTTAAGAAGGACAGTGGAAACAAGAGGAAAAACAATTCAAAAAGACCTTATAGTTTTTGAGAAAATAAGAGTGGTAGGATGCTATGCTAACCATTACACCACCAACACAACACACTACAATGCTAATGGTACATGCTAGGCTGCCTTCAGCATGTAGCATTGTAGTGTGTTGTTGATGGTATAATGGTTAGGAAAGCAGCCTACTACGCGAAAGGCCTGGGTTCGATTCCTGGCCAATGTATGTGATTTGTGCAAATTTGGACAGAGGCGCCAGGCAGGTTAAAATGATCTAAAAACAACAATGCGCATTGCCACTATTGGACCTTTTTTGAGCTTGCACTCCTTGCCTGATGAAGCGGGTTATACCTGTGAAACGCGTTGCGGAGTGCCAAAATAAATTGTTATTTGCGATTTGAACAATCTCGATTGTCCATCATTTCAGGAGGTAAGTCCACCTTTACTCCTCCTTTTTAGTTGTTTTTAGATCATTTTAACCTGCCTGGCGCCTCTGTCCAAATTTGCACAGTATATAGTCCACCTTGGGTGGAGGGGACTGTCCCCTTCTTTCTATCTACAGAGAGCGACTTCTTAAACCTGAGTGGGGTCAGGTTCTAATGCTCCCCACCTGCATTTCAAGTGGTTGCCTATGTGGTGACCCATGTTTGTGAGTATATCCACATCTGTTAATTATTTCGCCAACAATTGTTAGACTTACTGCACTATATTCGGCTCTCGGTTTTACTTTTTGTTTCAAGTGCAATGTATGTGAGTTGGCTTTTGAAATCCTACAAATCCCTAAGCAAGCTCATTTTTCTTTTGAATATATCATAATGGTACATGCTAGGCTGGCTTCAGCATGTAGTGTTGGTGGAGGTATAGTGGTTAAGAGAGCTGCCTACCAAGCACTAGACCTGGGTTCGATTCCCAGCCAAGATATGTAAGCTGGCTTTTGAAATCCTACAATTCCCTGGAAGACAAGACCCTCCTCCTCCGGAGGTGAGGGAGTGAGGGATTACACTTCCTGATGTTGTAAAGCAGTGTAGGCCTGCAATTGAACATTCAATGAGAATTCGGACCTTAAAACACTGCTATGTGTCAAATCCAGATTTTTTTCTGGGACTTTTGATGTCTATTCCACTCAACCATGTCTCCCTCTAGGTATTAGACCCCTTGAAACATCTTTTCCATCACTTTTGTGGCCAGCAGAATTTTTTCTAATATTCTAAGTTCGCTTCCCCATTGAAGTCTATTGCGGTTCGCGAAAGTTCGAGTGAACCAAACTTTCACGGTACGGGCCATCTCTACATATTACACAGCGCTGTACAATACAAGGGATTACAGACAATGATAACAGAAGTGACTGACAACACAATACAGGTAATAGGCAACACTTTTGAGCATGCAAATATTTTGTGTTGAGACTTAAAATAAAATAAAAAAATGCCTTATTATGAATTTTATATATACATTTCTAGTATTTGTTAAGGCAGAATACAGTAAAGTGATTTTAATTATATCTTAATATGTTTAGCATATACATAAATTTCCCCATGTTTAAACATAAAATGAATGGTGATTCTCTTAATGAGTACTTTGGGGGTTTTGTTCTAAAAATGCCAAACATTAGTTCACAAACTGCCATGTCTCCAGGGTTCATTAATCTTAGAACTGCACAATTACAAATAATACATTTGCTTATTAATTCCACAAGGGTGAGACAACTATAATGAGGTTTGTGTCTTGGGAGCTCTCAGTATATTTACTTAATTCATAGCTTGTTTTTTCTAATAAGTTGTTTACAGTATCGTGTTGTTAAATATTTATGTCTTTTGGGAAATTATCCAGGACAAGAAACAACAGCTCACCCAATTAATGCAATTAACAGTGAAAAAACTGCCTTAGATGTTTTAATCTGCAGTTTATGTCAAATGTTTATTTACTGTCTTCATTTGTGCGTGCTCAAAATACATTTTTATCATTTACAAGTATTTTTGTCCCTAATAAAAATAATGTTCATCTTTCAATGTAATATTCATTTTTTGTATCAATATTTTTCTATTGAGATTAAGGCAGTCATTCAACATACATTGAACATGATAGAACTTATTTTGTAATACAAGAAAAAAAAAATAAGTTAAGTAATTATGTGAGATATAGAGCTGTCATTAGACTGTACAGTGTATATATATATATATATATATATATATATATATATATATATATATATATATATATATATATATATATATATATATTTATATATATATATATATATATATATATATATATATATATATATATATATATATATATATATATATATATATATATATATATATATATATATATATATATATATATCCTACTAATATAATAAATGGGAAAGTTCGGATGTTTGAATGTTTGGATGTTTGGATGTTTGTTACTCGATCACGCAAAAACGGCTGAACGGATTTGAATGAAATTTGGCACACACATAGTACATTACCTGGAATCCCATAACCAAAAAGAGACAAATACAAATTTCACTGGAAAATGTAAACTGCAGCCATACACTGTTACACTGGAGGTGTGTTTAGCTTCTAAGGGTAGAATGGTTAATTTGCATATATTCAGCAGTGATGCTCTGGGAGACATCTCAAGCTCACTCCAACCTGAATTATCGCAAATTCTTTCTGTTTTAAGAAAGCAAACGTTTGTTTTTCTTAACATCTTAGTAAGGGGGCTTTTAAGACCATTGTAGTCCCTTACACACTCCAATGACTTCTGGGTCACCATGAGCTTGCTGGGTAGTCTGTACCTCTCGGTGTTACAAGCCCTACTGCATAGAGCCAAATTAATCCATGCCATGCACTGATGAGGATCAAACAATCCAAAACAGTCTGTATGTGTGTTGGATTATTATGGCTCTGTACAATTTAACAAGCTGACACATCATTGCATTCCAGCGGTTCTGGTGTTTAGCTTCTAAGGGTAACAATGGTTAATTAGCATATTTTCAGCAGTGATGTACTGGGAGACATCTCAAGCTCACTCCAACCTGAATTATTGCAAATTCTTTCTGTTTTAAGAAAGCAAACTTTTGTTTTTCTTACACTGTTAATGGTATGGTTCTCAAACTTTGCACAGTTAGTCGTTGGGTGACTGGGGTTATTATTCAGAAAAGTGGTTGGAGCCTATAAAAGCCAATCAAAATTCACCTAATGATTTTCAAGGGGAATATTTACATTTCTGCCATTCTTGCACTGTTAATGGCACAAGCCTCAAACCTGGTATAGTTGATCATTGGGTGACTGGGGTTCAGTTTCAGAAAGGGGGTGGAGCCACAAATAGCCAATCAGATTTGTTTCATTCCAATGCAAATTATTGTTGCCAAACACCGCAAAGCTCACAAACTTGGCAATTGAGTAATTGATTCATTGTGTGTTAGGGTTAGGAAAGTGGGCACAGCCAACACCAGCCAAATACATAAGCGGGCAATGCCGGGTCATAAGTGGGCGGAGACAAATACAAATTTTACTGGGAAAATGTAAACAGCAGCCATTCTTACACTGTTAATGGTAGGGTTCTCAAACTTTGCACAGTTGGTTACTGGGTGACTGGGGTTAATATTCAGAAAAGTGGGTGGAGCCTACAAAAAACAATCAAAAATTACCTATTGATTTTTCAGGGGAATATTTCATTGCTGCCATTCTTGCACTGTTAATGCCACAAGCCTCAAACCTGGTACAGTTGATCATTGCGTGACTGGGGTTTAAATTTATATAAGGGGGTGGAGCCTCAAACAGCCAGTCTGATTTGTTTCATTTTAATGCAGGTTATTGATGCCAAAGACCGCAGAGCTCACAAACTTGGTCATTGAGTAATTGAGTAATTGTGTGTTAGGGTTAGGAAAAGTGGGCGCAGCCAACACCAGCCAAATACATAATCGGGCAATGCTGGGTCATCAGTAGGCGGAGACAAATACAAATTTCACTGAGAAAATGTAAACTGCAGCAATTCTTACACTATTAATGGTAGGGTTCTCAAACTTTGCACAGTTGGTCACTGGGAGACTGAGATTAATATTCAGAAAAGTGGGTGGAGCCTACAAAAACCAATCAAAATCCACCTATTAATCTTTAAGGGGAATATTTAATTGATGCCATTCTTGCACTGTTAATGGCACAAGCCTCTTGCACTGTTAATCACCTGTACCTGGTACAGTTGGCCATTGGGTGATTGGGGTTCAAATTCAGAAAAGGGGTGGAGCCACAGCCAATCAGATTTATTTTATTTCAATGCAAATTATTGATGCCAAAGACCTCAAAGCTCACAAACTTGGTCATTAAGTAATTTTGTGTTCGAGATAGAAAAAGTGGGCGGAGCTAGCACCAGCCAAATACATACCTGGGCAATGCCGAGTCTTCAGTGGGCGGAGACAAACACAAATTTCACTGGTAAAATGTAAACTGCAGCCATTCTTACACTATTAATTGTGGGGTTCTAAAACTTTGCACAGTTGGTCACTGGGTGACTGGGATTAATATTCAGAAAAGTGGGTGGAGCCTACAAAAAACAATTACAATTCACCTATTGATTTTCAAGGCAAATATTTAATTGCTGCCATTTTTGCACTGTTAATGGCACAAGCCTCAAACCTGGTACAGTTGATCATTGGTTGACTGGGGTTAAATATTTAGAAAAGGGGTGGGGCTACAAACAGCGAATCAGATGTGTTTCATTTCAATGAAAATTATTCATGCCAAAGACCACAAATCTCACAAACTTGGTCATTGACTAATGACAATTGTGTGTTAGGGTTAGAAAAAGTGGCCACAGCCAACAGCAGCCAAATACATACCCGGGAAACATTAGGACATCAGTGGGTGGAGAAAAATAAAAATGTAACTGCCAGAATGTAAACTGCAGCCATTCTTACACTGTCTGTCAATGGCAGGGTTCTTAAACTTTGCACAGTGGGTGACTGGGATTAATATTCAGAAAAGTAGGTGGAGCCTACAAAAGCTAATCAAAATTCACCTGTTGATTTTCAAAGTAGTGGAGCCACAGCCAATTATTGATGCCAAAGACCGCAAAGCTCACAAACTAGGTAATTGTGTGCTAGGATTAGAAAAAGTGGACTGAGCTAACACTAGCCAATTACATACCCGGGCAACGCTGGGCGACCAGCTAGTATACAGTGGAGGAAATAATTATTTAACCCCTCACTGATTTTGTAAGTTTGTCCAATGACAAAGAAATGAAAAGTCTCAGAACAGTATAATTTTAATGGTAGGTTTATTTTAACAGTGGCAGATAGCACATCAAAAGGAAAATCGAAAAAATAACCTTAAATAAAAGATAGCAACTGATTTGCATTTCATTGAGTGAAATAAGTTTTTGAACCCCTACCAACCATTAAGATTTCTGGCTCCCACAGAGTGGTTAGACACTTCTACTCAATTAGTCACCCTCATTAAGGACACCTGTCTTAACTAGTCACCTGTATAAAAGACACCTGTCCACAGAATCAATCAATCAAGCAGACTCCAAACGCTCCAACATTGTAGACCTGCACAAGGCTGGAATGGGCTACAAAACCATTAGCAAGAAGCTGGGAGAGAAGGTGACAACTGTTGGTGCGATTGTTCAAAAAATGGAAGGAGCACAAAATGACCATCAATCGACCTCGCTCTGGGGCTCCACGCAAGATCTCACCTCGTGGGGTGTCAATGGTTCTGAGAAAGGTGAAAAAGAATCCTAGAACTACACAGGAGGAGTTAGTAAATGACCTCAAATTAGCAGGGACCACAGTCACCAAGAAAACCATTGGAAACACATTACACCGCAATGGATTAAAATCCTGCAGGGCTCGCAAGGTACTCCTGCTCAAGAAGGCACATGTGCAGGCCCGTCTGAAGTTTGCCAATGAACACCTGAATGATTCTGTGAGTGACTGGGAGAAGGGCATCCAGTCAAAAATGGCGCAGAGTAAAAAATGGCGCACCGTTCTGCCGATCATAAAACGCTATTTACCGTTTTAATGTAAATACATTAAAACGGTAAATAGCATTTTATAAAACAGAACAGTGCGCCATTGAAAAATTGGAGGAGGAGAGGCGGGGGTCGGGCTGGAGGAGAGGCAGCGGGCAGTAGGCTGGCAGCGGGGGTCGGGCTGGAGGAGAGGTAGCGGGCTGGCAGCGGGGGTCGGGCTGGAGGAGAGGCAGCGGGCAGTGGGCTGGCAGCGGGGGTCGGGCTGGAGAGGCAGCAGGGTGGAGGGAGTAGGATTAGGTAGCATGTGTATACATTACATTGTCCCGGCCCGGCGTTCGCTCCTCACTTCACAGCTTGCACGAGTCCTGCATCCAGCCAATCACCATGCGGCTTCAGTTTCCGCATGGTGATTGGCTGGATGCAGGACTCGTGCAAGCTGTGAAGTGAGGAGCGAACGCCGGGCCGGGACAATGTAATGTATACACATGCTACCTAATCCTACTCCCTCCACCCCGCTGCCTCTCCAGCCCGACCCCCGCTGCCAGCCCACTGCCCGCTGCCTCTCCTCCAGCCCGACCCCCGCTGCCAGCCCGCTACCTCTCCTCCAGCCCGACCCCCGCTGCCAGCCCACTGCCCGGCCACTGCCTCTCCTCCAGCCCGATCCCTGCAAAAAAAAAACATATAAAACGATAAATATCGTTTGAAGTGCAGCGCCATTCTGACACTATTGGCGCTGTGCGCCATTTTTGCCTGTCCCCGGGAGAAGGTGCTGTGGTCTGATGAGACCAAAATAGAGCTCTTTGGCATTAACTCAACTCGCTGTGTTTGGACGAAGAAAAATGCTGCCTATGACCCCCAAAACACCGTCCCCACCGTCAAGCATGGGGGTGGAAACATTTTGCTTTGGAGGTGTTTTTCTGCTAAGGGCAAAGGACAACTTAATCGCATTAACAGGAAAATGGACGGAGCCATGTATCGTGAAATCCTGAACGACAACCTCCTTCCCTCTGCCAGGAAACTGAAAATGGGTTGTGGATGGGTGTTCCTGCACAACAATGACACAAAACATACAGCAAAGGCAACAAAGGAGTGGCTCAAGAAGCACATTAAGGTCATGGAGTGGCCTAGTCAGTCTCCGGACCTTAATCCAATAGAAAACCTATGGAGGGAGCTCAAGCTCAGAGTTGCACAGAGACAGCCTTGAAACCTTAGGGATTTAGAGATGATCTGCAAAGAGTGGACCAACATTCCTCCTAAAATGTGTGCAAACTTGGTCATCAATTACAAGAAAAGTTTGACCTCTGTGCTTGCAAACAAGGGTTTTTCCACTAAGTATTAAGTCTTTTATTGTTAGAGGGTTCAAAAACTTATTTCACTCAATGAAATGCAAATCGGTTGCTATCTTTTATTTAAGGTTATTTTTTTGATTTTCCTTTTGATGTGCTATCTGCCACTGTTAAAATAAACCTACCATTGAAATGATACTGTTCTGAGACTTTTCATTTCTTTGTCATTGGACAAACTTACAAAATCGGTGAGGGGTCAAATAATTATTTCCTCCACTGTATATATATATATATATATATATATATATATATATATATATATATATATATATATATATATATATATATATATATATATATATATATATATAGTGGTGTGAAAAACTATTTGCCCCCTTCCTGATTTCTTATTCTTTTGCATGTTTGTCACACTGAAATGTTTCTGCTCATCAAAAACCGTTAACCATTAGTTAAAGATAACATGATTGAACACCAAATGCAGTTTTAAATTATGGTTTTTATTATTTAGTGGGAAAAAAACCTCAAAACCTACATGGCCCTGTGTGAAAAAGTGATTGCCCCCTGAACCTAATAACTGGTTGGGCCACTCTTGGCAGCAATAACTACAATCAAGCGTTTGCGATAACTTGCAACAAGTCTTTTACAGCGCTCTGGAGGAATTTTGGCCCACTCATCTTTGCAGAATTGTTGTAATTCAGCTTTATTTGAGGGTTTTCTAGCATGAACTGCCTTTTTAAAGTGGATCCGAGATGAACTTTTACTCCTTGCATAATTGTGTTCCTTACATATAGTTTATAGGGCATTCCTCAAGCCAAATACTTGTTGTGTTTTGTTTTAATACCCTAATTTCCTATAAACTAAACAAGCCACACCCACAGCTTCTCCCGAGTGCCTTGGCGCTTGCAAAGGATTGTGGGATTTCAGTCTGGGCAGGTGAAAACGGTGTTACTAGCTATAGATTTCAGAGGCAGAGTTTTCACAATCTGAGAGCTGCAGTGCAGATACAGATCAGTTGCCTGTGTAATGGAGGAGATAAGAGTGGAGTTTTCACAGAATATGCAGATTAGCATGCCTAGATACAGATAAGCTTGCCTGTGTGTGTAATTGTGTAATAGTGACAAGCAGAAAACATGTCTGCTCCCATTGTATCACAGGAAAAAATATTAATATACTGTTGAAGCTGTTTGAAGATAGATTTGTTGTTTAAACTATCTAAACTTTAGATAAGATATATAGACAAGTCACTTGTTATATTTCGTTTTTCATCTCGGATCCGCTTTAAGGTCATGCTATAACATCTCAATAGGATTCAGGTCAGGGCTTTGACTAGGCCACTCCAAAGTCTTCATTTTGTTTTTCTTCAGCCATTCAGAGGTGGATTTGCTGGTGTCTTTTGGGTCATTGTCCTGCTGCAGCACCCAAGATCGCTTCAGCTTGAGTTGACGAACAGATGGCTGGACATTCTCCTTCAGGATTTTTTGGTAGACAGTAGAATTCATGGTTCCATCTATCACAGCAAGCCTTCCAGGTCCTGAAGCAGCAAAACAACCCCAGACCATCACACTACCACCACCATATTTTACTGTTGGTATGATGTTCTTTTGCTGAAATGCTGTGTTACTTCTACGACAGATTTAACAGGACACGCACCTTCCAAAAAGTTAAACTTTTGTCTCGGCCGTCCACAAGGTATTTTCCCACAAGTCTTGGCATGTTTTTTTAGCAAAATTGAGACGAGCCTTAATGTTCTTTTTGCTTAAAAGTGGTTTGCGCCTTGGATATCTGCCATGCAGGCCGTTTTTGCCCAGTCTCTTTCTTATGGTGGAGGAGGTTTTCTCCGGCCCTGCTGGGCCGATTTGTTTAATTTTTTTTTGCTGGACGCAGCTAGCACTTTGCTAGCTGCGTCAGCACACCGATCGCCGATGCCCTGTGCTCGATCACCGCTATCCGTCGCACCGCACCGCCCCCCCCCCCCCCCCGACCCCGTGCGCTGCCTGGCCAATCAGTGCCAGGCAGCGCTGAGGGGTGGATCGGGACTCCCAATGACGTCCCGACGTCTGTGACGTTGGTGAAGTCATCCCGCCCCGTCGCCATGGCGACGGGAAGCCCTCCAGGAAATCCCGTTCTTTGAACGGGATTTCCTGATCGGAGATCGCCAAAGGCTACTCGCTACAAGATTTAAAAAAAAAACAAAAAAAAAAACTGCTGTGCTGCCTCCTGGCGGAATTTTTTAGACCGCCAGGGGGGTTAATCTTAGAACGTACAGAAGTAGCATGGGCCAGAACGCATACTTTCCTTATTTGGATGTCACTCGTAGATATGTCAAAATCATCCTCCCACCTACTTAGATATTCCATAAAAACCCAAATCTTATTCAAAATTAATGGTTTATAAAAAAAAGATATCAGATGCATGGGAGGAGCCTCCATCACAAAAAGCTTTTCAAATTCTGTGAGACCCATATTGCTAAAAAAAAATTATCTTCTTTTCCGCCAAAAAATGTTCCAATTGCCTATGTCTCCAAAAGTCAAATGGAAACTTATCAAATTCCTCACGAAACCTACCCAAAATAGCACTTTTCTTCTGTTGGACTCAAATCACTCCATAGCTGCAGCAACTAAGCCACTCATGCAGCCACCCTGCAATGTTAGGGAGTCTTTCCCAAGGACTTCTTACTGAATAGGTACTGACCCTAGCCAGGATTCGATCCAAGAGCGGGAGCGCACATCCCGGCAGTGGGGGCGGGGAACGAGTGATCAATCAAAGGGCGGCGCAGGACATGACAGCTACAGGGGGCTGATAGAAGCCCCAAGTAAGTGTCTGCTTTTGTTTATTGTAGGACTCCACAGAACCCCTTTAAGGCATTTGGTTTAATCCCAACTTCCCAAGTCGTACACTATTTACAAGTATGGTAAATAATCACTGCCTCAAAACAGAATCATGTGGTACTCCGTTTATAACGTTGGACTGAATAGGATGTAAATAATTGATATCAACCCTCTAACAAGGGCCTTTAACCAGCTGGGCGGTATGGACGAGCTCAGCTCGTCCAGTACCGCCGGAGCCTGCCGCTCAGGCCCTGCTGGGCCGATTTGCCCCAAATAAAGTGCAGCACACGCAGCCGGCACTTTGCCAGCCGCGTGTGCTGCCCGATCGCCGCCGCTCTGCGGCGATTCGCCGCGAGCAGCGGCGAAAGAGGGTCCCCCCAGCCGCCTGAGCCCTGCGCAGCCGGAACAAAAAGTTCCGGCCAGCGCTAAGGGCTGGATCGGATGCGTCTGACGTCAGGACGTCGGCTGACGTCCATGACGTCACTCCGCTCGTCGCTATGGCGACGGTGTAAGCAAAACAAGGAAGGCCGCTCATTGCGGCCTTCCTTGTTTATTCTGGGCGCCGGAGGCGATCGGAAGAACGCCTCCGGAGCGCCCTCTAGTGGGCTTTCATGCAGCCAACTTTCAGTTGGCTGCATGAAATAGTTTTTTTTTAATTTAAAAAAAACCCTCCCGCAGCCTCCCTGGCGATCTTATCAGAACGCCAGGGTGGTTAAGTCAGTTCTGTGAAAAAGTACAGTTGTTAGTATTGTTTGCAACTATGCAGTTGATAGATATATATATGTTTGTATTAATCAAACTTCTCTATATACTATTAATTAGTCACATGTCCATGACACATTCCTAATTATTTTATAGTCTCAAAGCAACAGAACACACATGTATTACAATTCTCCAGGGTATTCATCCCTCAATTTCTTCCTCTATAAATGAACCTTCTCTAACTCTATAGTAAAACACATCATGTGCCTGCATGCCATGCAGGCAGCCACATCCAAGTCTTGATGTCATTTTGCTCTCTATATCATCTCATTCAAAAGAAACATTGTGGAATTCAGAATGTGATGGAAACCACCTTAATTCATGCAGTATTACTTAAACCGGAACCTAAACCAATACTTTCTTCCTGACCTAATTTACGTGCCTAAGTTTGGTTTTGTTTGTGGGAGTTGTAGGATGTGTTGTCTCCGTGTCCTCCTAGGATCTGCCATCTTGCTTCTGCAATGTTTGAAAACTGCACTAGCTTCACAGCTTCTGATTCTAAGTAGCAGTTGGCACTTGCTTAAAACTGCATATTTATTATGAGTCGTATTATTATAATAACAACAAATTTAACAAGGTCAGTAAAAGTTTCACAGACAATAAGGTTGTAAAGGTGACATAGTGCAATGTTAAGTGAACAGCAGCTAGTGCAAGGCCCATCGTCTAGATATTTCAGCAACAACAATTAGGTATATCACCTGGAAATATCAGTGTTATTATTATTTAATATTTATATTTAGTGCTGACATCTCCTGCAGCACTGTACAGAGTATATTGCCTTCTACTTAAACGCCCTCAGAGGGGCTCACAATTGAATCCCTACCATAGTCATATGTCTATGTATGTATCATGTAGTGTATTGTGTATGTCGTGTATGTATTGTAGACTAGGGCCAATTTAGGGGGAAGCTAATTAACTTATCTGTAAGTTTTGGGGATATAAAACATCAACCTAAAAAAAAAGAAAAAGAAACATTGTTATGAACAGTATAGCAGTATCGGGGTTGGCTAAGCCGCGGCATCAATAAAAGTCAAAGTTAAGTTTGCTGATGTTGTTGCCAGGGGCAGATTTTCCATGAACCAATGTGAATCACTTGCTTCAGGTTGGCAACAATTAGAGGGCGCCAAGAGGCAGCTCCCCTCCCCAAGTGTCCTCCTCCCCACATTCCCTGTCTCCCCCTCCCTAAATGTGCAATGCCACTTCACTCACCTGCTCCCAGTATTTCAGTGATGGGATCTCCATCTGCTCATCTTGTGTCCCGTATCCATGGCTACAGAGGTGCTTCATGTGACCTGTTCCAGGCTGCAACAGTCAGAGAAGAAGCAGGACTTCACATGTGCTATGCAAAAAACTGCACGCTCTCTCCTCACAACCGATGCTTTACCGGTCCGCCGGTGCCAGACTCCCACAGGAACACCACTCCTGCAGCAACTTGAAACAAAAAGAACTTGGAGACAGCACACCAATGGCTTGCAATATCAAATTGTATTGGAGTACACAGCAGTACACAACATGTTTCGGGCATTGCCCTTCCTCAGGTGTACCGCCCCTTCCCCCAGTGACACATTTATAGACACCCACATCAAGCCATGCATATGCAAACTAATCACATCACATGACCACAGAACAGTAATAACCAAATTCAAAGAGTCCTATCTGGTGAACTACACAACAATGTGTCTACTCCAGGAGATTCCCGAGGAATACATCACCTAGATATGTCATAACATGTCCATGGTCTCAATGAGTGCTTGAGCTTTAAGTGTTTTCTCTTATCCTTTTTTTCTGTAGGTTTAAATGGGACTGTCCGCAAGTAACTCTAAAACAGGACTTTATTGAAAATGTATTTGAAATACCAAGAATTTATGAATGAACATGTTATGACATATCTAGGTGATGTATTCCTGGGGAATCTCCTGGAGTAGACACATTATTGTGTAGTTCACCAGATAGGACTCTTTGAATTTGGCTATCACTGTTCTGTGATCATGTGATGTGATTAGTTTGCATATGCATGGCTTAATGTGGGTGGGTATAAGTGTGTCACTGGGGGAAGGGGCGGAACACCTGAGGAAGGGCAACACCCAAAACATGTCGTGTACTGCTGTGCACTCCTTACCATCCTGTAACACGTCGGTCCTCCACGAACCTCTGTTCTCCTGCCGTCGCTCCGTTCCGTTCCTCGACTTGTAAGTTGGGCCAGCGCAGCCCTGCCAAGCATATCCTTTCTATGTGTTCCCATCTACAATTGCGCTATTGCAGACTGGAACGCGCAAAAAGGATACAAGTGGCCAGAGCTGTACAGGCGCAGTGGCCCGGCGGCAAAACCGAAAGTAGCTGGCGGTAGTGTTGGGCGAACAGTGTTCGCCACTGTTCGGGTTCTGCAGAACATCACCCTGTTCGGGTGATGTTCGAGTTCGGCCGAACACCTGACGGTGCTCGGCCAAACCGTTCGGCCATATGGCCGAACTAAGAGCGCATGGCCGAACGTTCCCCGAACGTTCGGCTAGCGCTGTGATTGGCCGAACGGGTCACGTGGTTCGGACCCGAACGCGCTCTGATTGGCCGAACGGTCACGTGGTTCGGGTAAATAAATACCCGAACCACGTCATATCTCCGCCATTTGTCTGTGGGTTTAGCTTTGGGTAGGCAGGCAGGGTAGTTCGCGCTCCAGCCACGCTAGCCAGGGTCCCCCCTGTCATTGTGTCACTGCTGGGAACAGTAGTACACCGCTTGCTCAGCCACACTATATAGCATTCTGTTTACTGCCACTCTGTGTACCTCGCTCAGCCACACTATATAGCATTCTGTTTACTGCCACTCTGTGTCTGCTGGGAATAGTAGTACACCGCTTGCTCAGCCACACTATATAGCATTCTGTTTACTGCCACTCTGTGTACCTCGCTCAGCCACACTATATAGCATTCTGTTTACTGCCACTCTGTGTCTGCTGGGAATAGTGGTACACCGCTCGCTCAGCCACACTATATAGCATTCTGTTCACTGTTCTGTGTCTGCTTGGAATAGTGGTACACCGCTCGCTCAGCCACACTATATAGCATTCTGTTTACTGTTCTGTGTCTGCTGGGAATAGTGGTACACCGCTCGCTCAGCCACACTATATAGCATTCTGTTTACTGTTCTGTGTCTGCTGGGAATAGTGGTACACCGCTCGCTCAGCCACACTATATAGCATTCTGTGCACTGTTCTGTGTCTGCTGGGAATAGTGGTACACCGCTCGCTCAGCCACACTATATAGCATTCTGTTCACTGTTCTGTGTCTGCTGGGAATAGTGGTACACCGCTCGCTCAGCCACACTATATAGCATTCTGTTTACTGTTCTGTGTCTGCTGGGAATAGTGGTACACCGCTCGCTCATCCACACTATATAGCATTCTGTTCACTGTTCTGTGTCTGCTGGGAATAGTGGTACACCGCCCGCTCAGCCACACTATATAGCATTCTGTTCACTGTTCTGTGTCTGCTGGGAATAGTGGTACACCGCTCGCTCAGCCACACTATATAGCATTCTGTTCACTGTTCTGTGTCTGCTGGGAACAGTAGTACACCGCTCGCTCAGCCAGAGTATATAGCATTGTGTTTACTGCCACTCTGTGTACACCGCTCAGCCAGACTATATACCATTGTTTACTGACACTCTGTGTACACCGCTCAGCCAGACTATATACCATTGTTTACTGACACTCTGTGTACACCGCTCAGCCAGACTATATACCATTGTTTACTGCCACTCTGATTCTGCTGGGAACAGTAGTACACCGCTCGCTCAGCCAGACTATATAGCATTGTGTTTACTGCCACTCTGTGTACACCGCTCAGCCAGACTATATACCATTGTTTACTGACACTCTGTGTACACCGCTCAGCCAGACTATATACCATTGTTTACTGAAACTCTGTGTACACCGCTCAGCCAGACTATATACCATTGTTTACTGCCACTCTGATTCTGCTGGGAACAGTAGTACACCGCTCGCTCAGCCAGACTATATACCATTGTTTACTGACACTATATAGCAGACTATATAGCATTGTGTGTACACCGCTCAGCCAGACTATATACCATTGTTTACTGACACTCTGTGTACACCGCTCAGCCAGACTATATACCATTGTTTACTGCCACTCTGATTCTGCTGGGAACAGTAGTACACCGCTCGCTCAGCCAGACTATATACCATTGTTTACTGACACTCTGTGTACACCGCTCAGCCAGACTATATACCATTGTTTACTGCCACTCTGATTCTGCTGGGAACAGTAGTACACCGCTCGCTCAGCCAGACTATATACCATTGTTTACTGACACTCTGTGTACACCGCTCAGCCAGACTATATACCATTGTTTACTGCCACTCTGATTCTGCTGGGAACAGTAGTACACCGCTCGCTCAGCCAGACTATATACCATTGTTTACTGACACTATATAGCAGACTATATAGCATTGTGTGTACACCGCTCAGCCAGACTATATACCATTGTTTACTGACACTCTGTGTACACCGCTCAGCCAGACTATATACCATTGTTTACTGCCACTCTGATTCTGCTGGGAACAGTAGTACACCGCTCGCTCAGCCAGACTATATACCATTGTTTACTGACACTCTGTGTACACCGCTCAGCCAGACTATATACCATTGTTTACTGCCACTCTGATTCTGCTGGGAACAGTAGTACACCGCTCGCTCAGCCAGACTATATAGCATTGTGTTTACTGCCACTCTGTGTACACCGCTCAGCCACACTATATAGCATTGCGTACTCTGCCAGTCAGTGTGTATATTGCTGGGATCAGTAATACTCCACTCACCGTCAACCACTATATGAGCTCAACATGAGTTCCCCAGAGACCTCCGCTGTGAGCAGCACTCCCAACAACAGCAACAGCCAACGCCCCACGCAAGCTATAACATCCACCCCAGCAGCCAGTGGTCAGCAGCAGCCCTCCCCGGAGGAGAACGTTGTGTCCATCAGTCCGTCGCCAGAGCGATTAATGAGGGCTGCCATTGAGGAGATGATGGGGCCTGATGTGGAGGAGGAGGTCTGGCTCAGGCCAGCATCCCAAGTTAATGTTGAGGACGATGAGGGGTCTGTGTCTGGGGATGTTGGGGTGGCAGAGGTGGTGGGTGGGTCAGACTCAGGAGAAGAGTTGTATGATGAGGATGATGATCGGGACCATCTGTATGTGCCTCAGAGTCCGACCCCGGAAAACATGTTGTATCGTGTGTTTAGGTACTAAAATCTGCGTTCCCTCCCAGTAGTGTTGGGCGAACAGTGTTTGCCACTGTTCGGGTTCTGCAGAACATCACCCTGTTCGGGGTGACTATATAGCAGACTATATAGCATTGTGTTTAATGCCACTCTGTGTACACGGCTCAGCCACACTATATAGCATTGTGTTTACTTCCACTCTGTGTCTGCTGGGAACAGTAGTACACCGCTCACCCGCCACTGTATAGCATTGTGCTCTGTGTCACTGCTGACAATAGTGGTACACCGCTCACCCACCACTGTATAGCATTTCTGTACTGCCACTGTACTGCTGCCAGTCAGCGTGTACTTTAAGGATAAGTGAAATGAGGAAGAAATCCGGTGAAAGAGGGAGGGGCAAGGGAAGAGGTGTTTCCCCTGACGGTTCACGTACAGGCCACAGGGGAGCACCCAAGAAAACCCACTCAATACTGCCCATGTTGTCCAGGACAACAACCCTCACAGATCCAAAAGAACAGGACCAGATAATTACTTGGATGACCTCTCAAGCGTCCAGCAGTGGGTTAAGCAGCACCAGCACATCACGCACGAGGTCCGAGTCCTCAGCCAGTTAAAGTCTGGGCTTTCTTTGAAGACTGCACTGAGGATGTTACCATGGCGATTTGCAAGGTGTGCAAGACCCGCCTGAGCAGGGGGAAAAGTATTAACAACCTCTCCACCACCAGCATGAGCCGCCACATTCTATCCAAACATCCCACTCTGTGGGCAAACGCGGCAGGACAGGGTACCACCAGCAACACTGCCTCCCTTGGGTTCACCAGACTCACCACCAGACCCGCCTCAGCAGCAGCAGTAGCCCAGCCATTGCGTGGTTCACAACATTCACAAACATCAGACGATGCTGACACTGTCACTTTCCGGACTAGTGCTCTTGAGGTCTCCCAGTGTTCATCAAACACAACAACCAACAGCCCTTCGGTGTGCAGCGCTACGGTTGAGTTGTCTGTCTCTGAGATGTTTGAGCACAAGAGGAAATTGCCAGCAAATGACCCCCGGGCCGTGGCAGTAACAGCCAGCCAGCATAGCCAAGCTTCTGGCCTGCGAAATGCTGCCATATCGAGTGGTGGAGACAAACAGCTTCAAGGGCATGATGTCAGTGGCCATCCCACGTTACGTTGTTCCCAGCCGCTACCACTTTGCGCGCTCTGCAGTGCCTGAGTTGCATGAGCACGTGGTCAGCTAAATAACCCGAAGCTTGAAGAATGCCGTTGCCTGCAAGGTTCACCTCACCACTGACACCTGGACGAGTGCGTTCGGCCAGGGTCGATACATCTCCCTTACCGCGCACTGGGTGAACCTTGTGGAGCCTGGCAGCGATTCCTCACCTGCTACGGCGCGGGTGTTGCCCACGCCGCAAACAGCTGGATAACAACAGCAGCACCTACCTCTCTGACTCCTTCTCCTCCAACGCATCTCAAAGCTGTACCTCATCCGGAAATGCTAACCCAGCACCAGCAGCAGTAGGATCGTGGAAGCAGTGCAGCACAGCTGTTGGCATGCGTCAGCAAGCGTTGCTGAAGCTGATCTGCCTTGGGGATAAGCAGCACACAGGGGAGGAAATTTGGAGGGGAATAAAGGAACAGACGGATTTGTGGCTGGCACCGCTGGACCTGAAACCGGGCATGAAGCTAGACACCTGGCACGAACTGGCAATGTACGCAATAGAGGTGCTGGCTTGCCCGGCAGCCAGCGTTATGTCGGAACGCTGTTTCAGTGCTGCCGGAGGCATCGTCACAGATCGGCGTATCCGCCTCTCCACAGAAAATGCAGACCGTCTGACTCAAATTAAAATGAATCAATCCTGGATTGGAAACGACTACGCAACACTCCTGGACCCCAACCAAGTAACATGACCGATGAACATCTGGGATGGTTTAGCGTTTCCGGTCCCTGTTTATTGAACCTCTCATCTGTATTACATTTATGACTGCATGGCGGCAAAAAGCATTGCTGCTATATCCGCACGCTTTTTGTCCTCATGCAAGGCCTGGGTTGTTGTGTCTCACAAAGCGTGGCCTTCTCCTCCTGCGCCTCCTCCTGTTCCATCACGTGTGCTGCTGCTGCTGCTGCTGCTGGGTTACCGTTGCCGGTCCCTGTTTATGGAACCTCTTATCTTTATTACATTTATGACTACATGGCGGTACAAAGCATGCTATCCGCACGCTTTTTGTCCTCATGCAAGGCCTGGGTTGTTGTGTCTCACAAAGCGTGGCCTTCTCCTCCTGCGCCTCCTCCTGTTCCATCACGTGTGCTGCTGCTGCTGCTGCTGCTGCTGGGTTACCGTTGCCGCGTGGTCCCTGTTTATGGAACCTCTTATCTTTATTACATTTATGACTACATGGCGGTACAAAGCATGCTATCCGCACGCTTTTTGTCCTCATGCAAGGCCTGGGTTGTTGTGTCTCACAAAGCGTGGCCTTCTCCTCCTGCGCCTCCTCCTGTTCCATCACGTGTGCTGCTGCTGCTGCTGCTGCTGCTGGGTTACCGTTGCCGCGTGGTCCCTGTTTATTGAACCTCTTATCTTTATTACATTTATGACTACATGGCGGTACAAAGCATGCTATCCGCACGCTTTTTGTCCTCATGCAAGGCCTGGGTTGTTGTGTCTCACAAAGCGTGGCCTTCTCCTCCTGCGCCTCCTCCTGTTCCATCACGTGTGCTGCTGCTGCTGCTGCTGCTGGGTTAGCGTTGCCGCGTGGTCCCTGTTTATTGAACCTCTTATCTTTATTACATTTATGACTACATGGCGGTACAAAGCATGCTATCCGCACGCTTTTTGTCCTCATGCAAGGCCTGGGTTGTTGTGTCTCACAAAGCGTGGCCTTCTCCTCCTGCGCCTCCTCCTGTTCCATCACGTGTGCTGCTGGGTTAGCGTTGCCGCGTGGTCCCTGTTTATTGAACCACTTATCTTTATTACATTTATGACTGCATGGTGGTACAAAGCATGCTATCCGCACGCTTCTTGTCCTCATGCAAGGCCTGGGTTGTTGTGTCTCAAAGCGTGGCCTTCTCCTCCTGCGCCACCCTCCTCCTGTTCCATCACGTGTGCTGCTGCTGGGTTAGCATTACCGGTCCCTTTTCCTGGAACCTCTTATATGTATTACATTTATGACTGCATGCCGACAAAAAGCATGTTACCTGTGCAAAGAAAACAGACATTTCCCGCATTTAAAAGACAGTTTTCCCTTTGAAACTTTAAAATCGATTTTCTCAAAAACTATAAGCTCTTTTTGCTAAATTTTTTTTTCCTCTTGTACCCACTCCCAAGGTGCACATACCCTGTAAATTTGGGGTATGTAGCATGTAAGGAGGCTTTACAAACCACAAAAGTTCGGGTCCCCATTGACTTCCATTATGTTCGGAGTTCGGGTCGAACACCCGAACATCGCGGCCATGTTCGGCCTGTTCGGCCCGAACCCGAACATCTAGATGTTCGCCCAACACTAGCTGGCGGCGGGAGAACGGAAACTCGTGAAGGACTGGCGCGAGACGGGATACCTGCTGGGGGCTTGCAGAAGCCCCAGGTAAATGAAACAGTGAGCTTTTTTATCTATTTACAGTTCCGCTTTAAGGTCTGTGTTGGGTATTATGTAAGCACCATAAATGAGTTTCAGTTGTAGTTCTTGGTAGAGGACATTGTTGAGCAGAGCAGCTCCTGGAGAGGATGGATGGTGAAAAGGCACCATCACAGCACTTGCGTTTTTTTGCAAGATGGTCATGGAGGTGGCAAGTGTAAATCTAAGCAATGAGACTGTAGTTACCTATCATATCTACTTACTAGATAAGCATTTCAGTTAAATGTTTAACTGTGCGTACTTATTTAAAGATAAACTGACTAAAGTGGGAGGAAAATAATAACTACTAGCCGACCCGCGGCGTAGCATACGCCGCATAAGGGGGTAGAGGGCAGGAAGGGGGTATTGGGCACAGCGGCTGGGAGGGGGGTTGGACCCCCCCTTAACTGGGTCCCCCATGTGTGCTCCCCCTCCTGCTTAAGCTCAGCAGGAACCCACCCCCCTCCTCCCCCTCCTGCTTAAGCACAGTAGCAGCCGCCACTATTAATAAGAGGCAGCGGGCGGGGATGACTCACCTCTTCCGTGTTCCATCGTGCGTTCCACTGTCGTCACTTCCTGCAATGCCGCACACTGTATTGGTGTAATTTGCAATAATTCAGCTATAAGTGAACATTTGTGGTTACCCACAATGCACTGCTACTAAATATGCAAATTACCCCTTTTCCCCCTTGGTAAGCCAAGCAAGCATCCAGAGCCGCTGGTGTATAACAAACATAAAGCTTTAAAGTTTACACTGCCATATCAAACCCACATGTGACAGCCTGTTTCAGACCTTTGGTCCTCATCAGTGCATGCCAGGAATTGATATGGCTGCATGAGATAGGGCTTGGACCAGTACAACAGAGTAACCAAGCAGCTCAGGGTGACTCAGACCACTCGGAATGTATAGGGGGATAAAAGGGACCAAAAAGACCTCCTACTAAAAAAAGAAAAGCTTGGTGTAATTTGCCTTCCTAAAACAGAAGGAAATATGCAATAATTCAGCTATAAGTGAACATTTGTGGTTACCCACAATGCACTGCTACTAAATATGCAAATAATTCTTTCTCACCCTTAGCAAGGCCCTGTTCACACTTGCGTTTTTGCAAAAAACGGAACGGATGTCCGGATCCGTTCCGTGCGCATCCGGACCGGATGTGTACGGTTGCACTCAGGATCCGGTTCGGATCTATTCCGTTTGCATCCGGTTTTTCATCAGTAGGTGATCAGGTGTATATCCGGATCCGGTTTTAAAGAGATACAGACTATATAGATTCTTGGGGTCTGGGAGGTCTGCAGAAGCCCAGGGGTCATTGTTGGAGACAGCCTGATGTGTGGAGACCACCCTTGGATATAGAGGCTGCAGTTTGGACCATGGATCCAGTGTTTTTGTACTCATTTTACCTGGGAATTGTCTCCTTTTTGATTTTTACCTATACTATGTAGGAAGAAGGCGTGCTCCTCGCAGGAGATGGTGGGTGCACCAGGCAGGTAGCTGCTGCACCTGTAGAATCAGGTCCTCAGGTGTGTAGGGAATCACCTCTTTGTCCGACATGCTGCCAAATATCATCAGCCACAAGTCACTGCTGTTCCACTCCTCAAACGCTGGGCCCATGAAAATGCATAGGAAGTGGGTAGAACGTCCAGATTTTTATAGCCAGTGTGTTGCCTCCTTTCCGTTTCTCATTGGTTCAGCTGTGCGGATGGTGCAGTCAGGATCCGGTCCGGGTGCGGTGGCTGGATCCGACGTACGTGAAAAATAGAGCAAGTTGGAAAAGTGTCCGGAGTGCGTATCAAGTCCAGATCCGGTCCGCGTGGAACGGACGAGTATGTGCGCATCCATAGACTATCATTGGATTTCCAAACATCCATTCCGTTTGTACAGTATACATTCCGGATCTAGTCCGGAAAATCCTGACTGCTAACGCAAATGTGAACCCTGCCTAAGCCAAGCAAGCATCCGGAACCACTGGTGTATAGCAAGCCTATAGCTTTACATTTTACACAGCCTGTTTCAGACTTTTGGTCCTCATCTGTACATGGCAAGGATTGATATGGCTGTATGAGATAGGGCTTGGACCAGTACAACAGAGTAACCAAGCAGCTCAGGGTGACCCAAACCACTCGGAATGTATATAGGAGGATAAAAGGGACCAAAAAGACCTCCTACTAAAAAAATCAAAGCTTGGTGTTATTTGGCTTCTTAAAACAGAAAAAAACTGCAATAATTCAGCTATAAGTGAACATTTGTTATTACCCACAATGCACTGCTACTAAATATGCAAATGTTTTCTTTTTCACCTTTGGTAAGTCAAGCAAGCCTAGAGCCTTAAGTTTTCCACAGTCATATAAACTTCACATATGACAGCCTTTTTCAGATGTTTGGTCCTCATCAGTACATAGCAAGGATTGTTAAGGCTGTATGAGATAGGGCTTGGACCAGTACAACAGAGTAACCAAGCAGCTCAGGGTGACCCAAACTACTAAGAATGTATAGGAGGATAAAAGAGACCAAAAAGCCCTCCTACTAAAAAAAGCAAAGCTTTGTGTAATTTTCCTTCTTAAAACAGAAGCAAATCTGCAATAATTCAGCTTTAAGTGAACATTTGTGGTTACCCATAATGCACTGCTACTGAATATGCAAATAATCCCGCTTTGCCCTTGGTTTGA